>NC_087156.1:16176996-16239496 GCF_035594125.1 Scylla paramamosain
TCCGACTGCCTGGCCGATGCTTTCTGTTTGTTTGGCTGCTGGAGGGGACATGCACATCTGCCTCCAAGATTACGTTATCAAACAGGACAGAGGTTAGACCGAGTGAAAGATGTCTTGATATAATGGAAGCCTGCCGTGAACATTACACATTAGCACTTTCCTTGGTTTTCACGTCCCTTGTCTCACCATCAAAGCCTTCTCCTGGTCAGTAATGGACGGCAATCACATCACCTGGGCAGTGAACTGGTCCAGATGATCACGACCATTAGTGCACGAACACTTGGCTCCGGAGAAGGTTTCCTCACTACCGGCAGTAATTACCATCAATGGGGACGTAATTACCAAGGGATCGCCTCATGCACCACTGCCACCATGCTCGCCCTTCGCCTCTGCCTCTGTCGATCCTCACCACCAACTCTCCACCACTACCCTTGCCCTTATCAACACCTCCACTCCCACCTTATCTCCACAGCCCCTTCACAGCCACCACTAACGAACACCTAGTGAAAAATATTGTACGAATGTTAATATCAGGGAAGAGAAAATATAGTAAAATTTGTGAACTAGACAGGGAGAAGAGGAGAAGGAGGCAGAGAAAAACGGACAGAGGAAAACAGGGAAAAGGAGGAGGAGGAGGAGGAGGAGGAGGAGGAGGAGGAGAACGTTGAGGTGTTTATTACCTTATCAGATGAATTAGAAGCTTCCCATGTATTAGGTTGAAGGAGAAGAAGAAGAGGAGGAAGAGGAGGAGGAGGAGGAGGAGGAGGAGGAGGAGGAGGGAGATGCCTGTTTTCAACTGGGAGGGCGTCTGGGTGTAGGGGTGACCGTGTCCCTTCGCCGCGGCATCTGTAGCTGTCCGCGGGCGAGATGGGTCGCGGGATATCTGCTTCCCTTATGGTAGGGGTCAGGGCGTGCCATCTGTTGACGTCCATGGAAGCAGGAGTCCGCTGTCCGTGTAGGGACGGCGATAAGAAAGGGCGGGAAACGGGTGTGGTGGTGGAGCGAGGGCGTGGCCAGATAGAGGAGTGGATATCTTAATCGGTCTTTTATTGCCCGCACAATTACTCCGTCTGTGCGGCAGAGTGATCGCATACATGAGGACTCTTGATGGACACGCCTGTGCTTCTTACCTCGCTGATACACTCTGCCTCCAAACAGGTTTACAGTCACTTGGTACCGGGGCGGATGGTACTCAGATCATATGGGCCTCAAGTCTGATGATTCTTGAAACAGATCGGCCTAAGTCCAAATAGCCCTCAGGACGTTTGGTAATCGAGACACTTGGTAATCAAACCACTTGGTCTCGAAAATATCTCTAGACTCAGATTTCTGGACTACAGGCTTCGTGAAGGTAGCAATAATAATAATAATAATAATAACTTTATTTCCACTTGAACAGTGGTTATTCATTTTACATAGTGTGAGGAACGATTGGGTATAGTAGTATTTTATACTCTGACCTAGAACCATATGGTTGGTTGTGTCTACATATTAAAACTATTCATATAGGAAAAGTAAATTGAAGTCATAATATAAAATGGAATAAATGTAGAAACTAAAAACATAGTAATATTAAAAACACTATTTTAAAAGATATCGAGTGAGTCTACTTTTAAAACTGGACACAGAGACAGCGCTAGTAACATCAGAAGGCAGACTGTTCCACATTTTTGGGCCTGTCACATCCAAACTTCTGGCACCGGTATCTGTTCGAGTCTTTGGTATAAATAAGCAACTCTGCTGTCGTGTTGAACTATCTGTTGTTTCATGAACAGTTAAAAATTTCTTATACCAATCTGGATGAAAACCATTTAGTATCTTAAAAACTGTGGTACACGTCTCCAGTTTATACTTTTCGATAATTTTTAGCCACCCAAGTTTTTGTATTATTGGTGAAGCATGATCGAATTTTCTTGCACCTCCTATAGCTAGTTTTGCGGCAAAATTTTGTAGTTTTTGAGTCTTATTTATTACTGTTAAGTTTGTGGTGCCCCATATTCTGATGCAATAGTTAATCAGACTGAGTATAATTGTCTGCACTACAAGTATTCTGGAGGGTTTGTCAAGACTCTTACTTATACGGCTTAAAAACATTAATAAACCGACTACTTTTTTACTCATTTCATCAGTGTGTTTATCAAAGAGCATAAAACGGTCCATGTACACACCTAGATTTTTAACATAATTACTTGGGATGATGGTGTCCCCATCTATTTGTATCACAATATTAGGAGGAACCTGTGCCAGAAGTTGTCTGTTTCCAATGAGGATACATTGGGTTTTACCTGTATTCATCATTAGACCATTAGTGAGAAAATAATTCTTTATACACTTTATGGTTGCTTCAGTGTCCCTGATTAGACGAGGTAGTTCATTAGTGTAGCTGGAGTGCAGAAACTGTGTGTCGTCGGCGTATTGTACCACGAGACAATTTTTAACCTTTACAATCAAATCGTTGACAAAGATGTTGAATAGAATTGGGCCCAAAACTGACCCTTGTGGAACTCCAAAATGTATACTTTTTTCTTTGATGTTGAATTCTTTACACGTACTGATTGAGTTCTATTTTTCAGGTAACTGCTAAACCACAAGGGATCAATTTTGAGCTGAACACATTTTTGTATCAGAATGTTATGATTAACACTGTCGAATGCTTTAGACAGATCACATAGAGTAAGTAAAGATATTTTTTTCTGGTCCATATTTTTATATATTTTATCAGTAATCACTGTCAATGCTGTCTCAGTAGACAGATGACGCCTGAAACCATGCTGGCTATTGGGTAAAAGTTTTTTGTCCTCCAAGTAATTTGCCAATTGATTTGCAATAATTTTTTCTAGTATCTTAGATAAAATTGGGAGAAGTGAGATTGGCCGATAATTACTAACATTATCAACATCTCCATTTTTAAAGATTGGTACTACTATTGCATGCTTCCAGGCGTCAGGAAACACACGGGTAACTATGGACGTATTTATAATACAAGTCAGATATTGTGCAACAACATGTAAAGCATCACGGATAAATTTCAATGGTATGCCATCTGAACCAACAGACCTAGTATCATTTAAAGCTTTAACAGTAAGTATAACAGTACTCACGTCGACAGGCTGAGGTCTAAAATTATTTGTGTTGAAAAGAGCAACATCAGTGTCAAGTGGTGATACATAATTATCATTGTGTAGAGTCTGTTGAGTTTTTTCATATGTAAATTTTCCTACGTTCACAAAGTGCGAATTAAATTCATCTGCTTTATCTCCACAGTCGTCATATGGATGTACATTGGTATTGCTTTTCTTATCAGGAACAATTTCTCTGATGAGTTTCCAAGTTCTAG
This sequence comes from Scylla paramamosain, assembly GCF_035594125.1. NCBI lineage: Eukaryota > Metazoa > Arthropoda > Malacostraca > Decapoda > Portunidae > Scylla > Scylla paramamosain. Next base: position 16,180,334 of record NC_087156.1, read on the forward strand.
CAGTGTTCCCTCTTTGGGTTTGCAATTGCTTATTATAATAGGAATTTATAGCATTTTTATAAGTACAGTGACCAGCTTTTTCTCTCTTTTGTATTCGTCTTGCAATGTTACGTTGTGACGGTATTTTTTAAATTTACTTCTAACATTGTTCCTGATAAGAATGGCGCGTCGGATGTCATCAGTCATCCAAGGTGCAGGTGGTCTGCGGATTACTTTTGTTACAAAAGGAGCACAAGCGTTTAAAGTTTTAGTAAAAACGTCATTAAAAATTCTGACCTGGTCATTGACATCGTCGGTTAAAAACATTTCATTCATGGCTGGTGAATTCTGCACTAATAATGTAGAAAAGGTTTCTTGACTGTATTTTCCGAGCTGACGAAACGTCTTAATATCAGGCCTACGTTTGGGTTTGCTTATATTTACTTGCACGCTGACAAGATCATGGTCTGCAACAATTTGTGGGACAGTACTGTGTGTTAAGATCATTTCAGGTTTATTAGTTATAACTAAATCTAAGAGTGTTGACGAGGTAGCGGTAATGCGAGTCGGTTTGTCTATTATCTGAGCAAGCTTGTTATTCTTTATTAGTCTATTTAATCTGCTATCTTTTAAAATTATATTATCATTAAAATCACCGAGAATAAAAAGAGACTTCTTTTTGACAATTAAAAACCTAAAAACATCTTCTATATACTCGTAGGACACAGCTAATGCCTTAGGGTGTCTATACATACAGCCGACCATAATGGAGGGCAGTTTGCGGCACTGCACAGTTACCCACACATCCTCAATACCCGGTGGTCTAACTATATCAAGAGATAATACATTAGATTTCAGTGTGTCTCTTACGTACTCGTAAATACATGCTCCAGCACCACGTCCATTATCACATCTAAAAACATTAAAATCAGATATATTTATAAGGTGATCCGGGGTGTGTGGAAGAAGCCATGTTTCAGTTATGCATAAAACATCTATATTTCTTTCCTGTATTAGCAGCTTGACCTCATCCAGACTAGAAATAAGGGATTGAGCATTGATATGCTCAATCACTAATGAGTCCTTTCTATTCTTAAAACATCCGGCAAGGTCTTCTTCGCCACACCCCTATGTAGAATAATACGTACATAGACGACTCTTGTGCCCTAAAGAATTACACTTGCCACATTGTAATTTATGATCAAATCTACATGTAGATTGTCTGTGATTAAACTCACCACAGTTATAGCAACCAACTTTCTTCATATAGTTATTACCGTATTTTTGGCTGGGGTTGTTGTACTTGGCTCTATTGCGGCTGTTGAAATTATTTATATTGTGATTATCAACATGTGTTTCGTGTAATCTACTGAACCTGTTATGTATAGGTGTCCTGTGTCGTAAGTGGTGTGGGTTGTGACTTTCCTTTGGTAGTGTGGGGGTATTATTGGCAGGTGGGCGAGCGTTGTTGCGCCGCACCACCGCGGCCCAAGTGTCTTGGATCTGTCTAGCGGGGCCGCCTTCAGCTGAATGAGAGTTGTTATAATGGTGGTCTGTACTATTACTTGGGAGGTATGTATGGTTTCTGTTTCTGTTGTGTTGGTTATTGGTGAAAATTGGGGATGTCAATGCATTTTGCGGTGTTTTCTTAAGTCTCTCTATATCCTTGCAAATACTCGTACTGAAATGTGGGCATTGTTTAGTAACAAAAGTCAGCAAACGAATGATGCCTATTCTATTCAAAATGGATCCAGGTGTGACCCCCTCCATGTCGTAACACATGTCATCGACCTCACCTGTGCCCAGTTTGAATACCGGCTCTGTGGATCCACACACACCAATATAACGTTCACCAACCCATCCACTATTTACTCAACCACATTCACTCATCCATTCAACCACTCAACCATATCCACCCACTCACATGCAAACACCCACAGCCGTAATAATTCCATTCATCTATCCACCGACTCACACTCACCCACCCACCCACCTCCATTACCCCACCCATCAAGCCACCTACTCGACCACATCCAGCCATCCACCCACCGCGCACTATTTACAGGCCCGTCGATCCACCGCATTACCTACAGGCCCATCCACCCATCCATTCACCCATCTCCTACCCACTAACCAGCTCACCCAAACTCACCCATCCATTATCCCATCCCCACTCGCCAAACCACCCAACTACTAACCCATCCACTCGACCATCAATTGCACATCTACATCCGCAACCATCCACCAGTCCATCCACCCATCCATCCATTGTCCACTGACCCTCCACGAATCTCCTCACTCATTCATATCTATCCATCGACCCATTTACCCATTCATCCACCCATCTACTCACCTGCACCAAACTCACCATCCACACCTTGTCCATACAACGTATCACCGACACCCTCCACTTACCAAGCCATTCAGCAATCCACTGACTCACCCATCTATCCACCCATTCAAATATCCATCCACACACCATTTAACTCATACATCCAACTACGCACTCACTCATCCACCTATCCATTCACTCAACTATCCACCCATGAATCCACCTATCCATCCAGACCACAATTTATCAAACTAACTAGGAGTGAGTGAAACGTACGAGTATACAAGTGGTAATGTATCACAAGGAGTCTCTCTCTCTCTCTCTCTCTCTCTCTCTCTCTCTCTCTCTCTCTCTCTCTCTCTCTCTCTCTCTCTCTCTCTCTCTCTCTCTCTCTCTCTCTCTCTCTCTCTCTCTCTCTCTCTCTCTCACCAGCCACTCACACACCGACAATAGTTAACACCAGTTTCCTCGCCTGAGCCTCTGGCATCAGCGGCACTTGCTAACAATACCTGCTTACATCCCCAGGTATACTTTTTTTTTCACATTTTCTTCTGTTGTTTCGTATTGACTGGAGCGTTAATGCGTTCGATTTTTTTTTTTTTTTTTTTTTTTACGACAGTAAGTGCGAGTATTATAGCTCCCCTCCAGACAGGACCTGATGGGAGCGGCTCATAGACAACACAAATTCTCGTCATATAATCCATTCATGGAGACATTTAGTTTAGTGTTAGGAAACAGAAATGAATAATATATCAAGTGAGTTATAATGATTTGTTTTGTAGAATAATGAAAGCTCAATAAATACAAGATTTATGAACATTGTCATTATTTTCACTTACATTTCATAGTTAAAAAGCAAAAATAATGAAGCCGTTGCTCTAGGGATAGTAATGTCCAGAGATACGAGTAAATCAGAAGATGATAGCCAAAAAGAGACCCTTAACCGTTGATTTAAACAGTTTGAGCTGCAGTGCTTATTTACCTTTATGCAATACAAGTCAACACCAGGATTCACCTCCACACACAGGAGCTAGAAAGACTTAATCCAAGGAAAACACAACCTTGTGACTGGAGCAGCAGGTTAAGAGCCTCCTGAATCAGGGTTCGTGAAGGGGTGGGCGTCTGGAGGGCAGTGCGTGGTCGTGACAGCCGGGAAGACACTTAAGAGGCGAGCCACAGGTTACGGCCGCTGCCATTGCTCGCCTGCATCAGTCTGACTCCAGGATGCGTAGATTGACCTCTGTGACCTGGCTAATGGGCGGGAGGGTGCGCGGGAAAGGAATCGAGCGAGGAGAAAAAGCGAGGACGCGAAGTAAGTATGTAAGTGTTGATTTTATTCTTCTTCTCACTTTCCCAGCATAGCGACGTTGTGTCTTTTTTTTTATTTTTTTATCAGAATACACGACCGATAAGTGTTGCGGCCCACCAGTCTGCGACGACGCTCCTGATTTGGTGAGTGGGCTGCATGAATAACATTGTCTTGATATCAAGGAGACTACGTTCTCTCTCTCTCTCTCTCTCTCTCTCTCTCTCTCTCTCTCTCTCTCTCTCTCTCTCTCTCTCTCTCTCTCTCTCTCTCTCTCTTCCACTCTGAAATTCATATTAACTTTTAAATATGCATTGCTGCTTGTGATGCGGGGCAGAAGATTTTTTCTTAAGTTATGCAATGGAAGAAAAGCAGTATAAATTCTGACTCCAAATACTTTCTTATGAAAGTTGATTTTCATATATATATATATATATATATATATATATATATATATATATATATATATATATATATATATATATATATATATATATATATATATATATATATATATATATATATATATATATATATATATATATATATATATATATATATATATATATATATATATATATATATATATATATATATATATATATATATATATATATATATATATATATATATATATATATATATATATATATATATATATATAAAACCTTTAGACATAGATAATATACAAGGATGAAATACCCTAAAGAAAAAGAAATAGAATTCTTGATCCCCTCTTGATTGAGGCACTATTTTTCTCAGCCGTCATGTTCATCCCTGTTTGAGGGTGAAGGAAAGTGACTCCCGCACGACAAGATTCACTCACCTCAATAATAACAGTAACTTCATTCATTTTCAGTGGCCGCAATTTGTCAGACGCTTGGACAGCACAGCGTCGTGACATTAAAGTGCAAGTTAATGGGCAGAGTGGGCCCGCGAAGGTTGTTGTGAAAGTATATAACAGGCTGATGGCGAGGATCATAACAGTAATTGCAACAATGATGGCTCGCCGCGCTGGGAAGCTTGACGCCAGTGATCACACGCTGCCTGCTGTGAAACATTGTTAATGCCTCGCCGCTGCCGCCCTCCAGTAACCAAGATCTATAAAGCGTCTCTCTTGATCCTGCCAGTAACGAGTAGAGCGTCTACACTGTAACGGCAGTGTTATTTATGACATCTTAACAATTACACGGCACAGCGGGTACGATTAATATAAACTCCCTTCAACACTACTTACATTTTACTTTTTGCACCTCGTACACTTCTATCATTCGCTGCATCTTCACTATCAAAGCTAGCAACATTAATCGTTAACTTAGCCTCACTCAACCGCCATGTACGTTCAGCATGTCGCCAGTATTACATGACCAGCATTCCTAACATTCTTAGTGGTGGAAGACGCCTTGAAGGTCAGCCAGGGACACTGATGAACTAATCCTTCCAAATAAAGAGCGAGTGAGCGACGCGGCATAAACACTAGACTTGAAGACCAGACGCTCACAAGTGGAGAACAAAGCTGGGCCAACGCATACCAGCCAAGGCACTTCTCTCCACACAAACTGGAAAACAAAATATATATATGTCTGACAGTCTTAACAAGCGAAGGACTACTGGCCGGGGGTAGTTCTTAAGCCTCACGTTCGCAGCTGCTGTCTGGGAGATAAGGAACCTCACATCATCACATCAACATAATTACTACCGGGCCAGGAGATGATAACCTTCCAAGCACGTAAATTTCGGAACTCCCTCGTCTTCAGTAAGTAAATCATGAAGAGAACTTGACTCAGCACTTGCCGAAGATTTCCACTAAAACCACAGAGTCTGAGGTAACTTGAGAATTCTCGTGGCCGTGGGGGTATGGGGATCGTGGGGGTATGGGGATGCCCCGCACCCCCTTCACCATGGCCAGGTAGATTCGAGAGACCTTTTCACCGGTATTCCTGTACGTAGATCTCGATGTTATCTATCCCGACCCCACGCAACTCCTCTCCTGATAATTTTAAGCAGAGTTGGATATAAGGGGAACAAATACTTATGGCCAAACCATGCCAAGTGTTAAGAAACCGGAGGGAATCACTTGAAATTCAACAGGTTTCCGCTGCATTAACTTAGAGCCATATCGAGACGCCGAGCCGGATTCGATTTGACTAAAGATCGATGTAAACCAGAGCTCATCAGGTTTAGGGTCCGAACCGATAAAAACTTACTGATAACTGGACGGTGATGACGATAAAGCACGGTGTTTACGGTGCCCGCCGAGTTATGGGGAGCGTGTGAGCCGAACACGCCCTGGAGAAAGTGCGCCGCGAGTCGTGAGGAGGATGGGACGGCTGTGTTTTTTTAGAAAGCGTCGGAGAAGTTTGCCGTGTTTCGTTGTCGTGAGTTGACACAGACCGGACTTACACACACACACACACACACACACACACACACACAGAGAGAGAGAGAGAGAGAGAGAGAGAGAGAGAGAGAGAGAGAGAGAGAGTCCGACAGACAGAAAGAATACAGAAAAAAACAATGAAACAAACAGGTAGCCATATAAACAAAGACACACAGACACACAAACAAGAGCGGGGAATGAAGCAAAGTCGAGCAGTGGGTTGCCGGAAACAAGAAGGCTCCCAAACTGATTAAGGACTAGTTGATCACATTCGCCAAAACATCATCATCACTCACCAATGTAAATCCCGCTGGAAGGAAAAGTACGGCTGCTGACTTTTTTGTTTACCCTTCCTTTGTTATCTCGCCTTGCCATCTGTCTCCTGATTAGTGGGGGTTTGGATTTTTGACTTAAATGACCTCTGTATAAGCGCAAAACACCATTAGTCTAATTTTTCTCATCATACAAATCACCAGGGTCGTGCATCAAGTGAATGGGTTCCGCTGCCTTGTTTGGCTCTTCAATCATATCATCATCATTTCTATCTGCATCTTGCCCATACATTCCCTGATGGATCGCATGCCCTTAACTAAGCGAAGGGTCACCGCGGGGTCACATCGTCATTATCATCAGTGTCATCCTCTTCATTATCATACCCGTTATGTCTTTGTCACCGTCCCATTATTAACTGCAGCATCGTCATCGTTGTCTGTACGGTATCGAAGTTATCGCTTCTCTATCATATCAAAATTATTTACCTTTACTTCCCTCTCCGTGTTACCTGCATTAGTTATCCTTATCATCCTCAGGCAGTTCGGTCATTATGAATCTCTTCTCTCATTGTTCATTACTCCATATCAAGTTTAGCTTCTTCTTCTTCTTCTTCTTCATCTTTCTCTTCTCCGGATCACTGCTTTCATAGTATTATATATTGTACTATTTTTTTTTATCTTCGTCCATCACCTTCAAGATAAAGAATACATTTATTTTCCCGCACGTCCTCGTTCATCACGTCTCACTATTATAAAGACCTCAGTGCCTGCGTGCCGGTGTGTGGTATATGAGTACAAACACAGACGCGGGGGGGGAGAGGTGGGACGGGAGGAGAGGCCGCCATCACCCTTTGCTAACTCACTCCCTAACTCTGAACTCCTCAAACTATCAGGCGCATTGTCCCGTCAGTTGCAGCGGCAGGCACGCATGGCTCACCACCTCGTTCTAAATGGCCTCCCGTCCATAGTGCGTTAATGATATTAGCAATCCGTGATATTTCTTTTTCCCCTTTGAGGCGCGCACGCGTGAGTATGGTAATAACTTTGCCGCTAATGATGCGTGTAGTCTGTTTTGCTTCCTGGACAATCAGCGGTTTCATTACCACTTGATTAGACTGCACACGCTATCTTAAGTGCTCTATAATGCATGTCCGCTTCGCTTAGTGCATCAGTAAAGCATGGTGGCAGTCCGCTTGTGTATAGTTAGCTGCGTGTTACCAAGAGGAGGACAAGGAGGAGGAGGAACTAAGGAGGAGTGAGTCTTGTTGTATTGTGGCGGGGATCTTGTGTATAGTTATCAAGGTGTTACTAGGAGGAGAAAGAGGTGTTGGTGGTAGTGAAGGAGAAGGAGGAGAAGGAGGAGGAGGAGGAGGAGGAGGAGGAGAGGAGGAGATGCCATGGTAGGTTGTGGAAGAGAGCTGTTGATACACACACACACACACACACACACACACACACACACACACACAAGGAGAAGGTTAAATACCACTTTGAACTTCTCCTGCTGATGAACTTTACTCTCTAATAACAAACCTTTCGATGTTAACCTTTCGATACCAACCACTTCGGTCCAATCATTACCTAGCTTTTTACTGTCCCATCCATCAGGCGGCGCTCCCCCGAGGACCACATTGCTTAAGACGCCAGTAAAATGTAAAGAGGCTTATACTTGTACATTACATTCACTATGATAATGGATTCTTCGATTATAAACACGAGGATGCCTTATAGACGACAACCTATCATTCCTGCTGGCGGTAAGAGGATGTGCGGTACTGGGAAATACTCGATGGGAAAAAATAAATAAATAAAGAAGAAGACGCAGGAATGAATGAGGGAGAGGATAATAAAGATAAAGAGATAGAGGTTGCTCATCAAGGTAATATGAGAGAGAGAGAGAGAGAGAGAGAGTGTGTGTGTGTGTGTGTGTGTGTGTGTGTGTGTGTGTGTGTGTGTGTGTGTGTGTGTGTCGTGATCCTGGTATGTGTGAGTCACCCCCTCCGGAAGACCTACCTGCTGGGGGTCATAGAGGGTCATACTGGAGGAAGGGAGAGAGGCTTGGGGTCACAGGTCACGGTCAGGAGGTCACTAGGGGTGCGTTCTTTTGTTCAGGGCGTGGTGGTGCTGGCGGTGGTGGTGGTGAAGGTGGTAATAGTGAACTGTGGTGGTGGTAGTGGTAGCGGCGATGGTGTGGTGGTGGTGTTTTGACTCATAACAGCTTTAGGGTGTAATTGCAAGCCTTTATTACGGTGTGGAGGATGTGGTGACGTGTCTCGGTGTTGTCTGTTACATAATTAGTGTATTAGGGATCGTGTTGCTGTGTTTCTTGTGCTGTTCGCCGTGGAATTAGTATTATTATGCAATGTGCCGCAGTTTTTTTGTGTACTTTTTGTGTCGAATAATTATGATGTACCAGTATATACGAGAGATTGATAAGAAAGGGGTTTCAAGTTACGTGTGCGACAAGAGTACAATTAACGAAATAAAAACACTGACATAAAATGGACGAGTGAAGATAAAAGTGGCATTTAATTTGATTTAATAATTAGACGTTTTACGAGCTATGATATGTTTTTGGTATGTGTGTCGTGCATTCACAGAGCATTCATTAAGTGTTACGGTGTTTCGCGGCGATGCTCAGATGTTCGTAGATTTATGGAAAGTGGCCGGGGTGGACTTGAAGTGTTTTATAGCTAAGTGAGGAACGCATGCTAAGCACGGTGCTGTGTGGCGCGGTGACAGGGATGAAGTGGAGTGGTTCGCAGACTAAAGGCGCGAGCGGCACAGACATACGAGATGAAGCTGCACATTGTTCTTGGTGTACGAGTATACTTACGAGCCTTCCTTGCTTTAATATAGATATCATGCCTTGATTTATAAATACGTGCGTGCATACTCTTAAAGAACGGAATTGCTTCGAAGATTAATGGTTCTGTTTAGGATCCCTGATACACGAGTTCGCTTAACACGCATGTCTCGCCGCGTCTAATAAAGATGTGCAATGTTATGAGCGATGCCGGACAGGAAAATTGGTTAGCGAGTGAGAGAACAAAAGTAACCTACCCCCTACACCCCCGCAAAGAGAGAGAGAAAAAAAAATAAAGTTGAGATTATGTTCGATGAGTTATCCGCACTTTTTCATCTTATAAAAGAGGCATTAGTAAAGCCCACGCACTCACTTAACAAAGCTTAATATTTTCGTTGAATGTACTAGACGACTATTCGCAACTCTTCATCCATGTCCATTAGCGGTTAACAAACAACAGCGAATAAAAAAAAAACACAAAATAATGATTCCTCACTTGGTTTTATATACGATGCTTCACGTTTACAAAAGATACCTCGTTGCGATCCCTCACGATGCCTCCCCCAGTGGTGTGTGGGCAGGGGGAGGATGACCCGGGGACTTGTATAGGCACGGGGCGGCGGGATTGGTGCGTCTGGGGAGGTGAATGGATGTGTCGTGTTGATGGGGAGGCGATGATGGTGAACAAACAGGTGGTGGGTATATGGTGAGTCACGGTACTGATGGCAGGAAAAGGGAGAGAAGGAGGAAGAGGGGGAGATAGAGAAGGAGATGGAGAAGGAGATGGAGGGATTCTTGTGGTGGTGATCATGCGAGAAAGAGATAATATGACGGTGTGAACAGGTAAATCCCCGGAGGAGGCGAGGAAGAGGAGGAGGAGGAGGAAGAAGAGGAGAAAGAAGAGGAGGAGGAGAAGGAGGAGAAAGAGGAGGAGAGATGAAGGAATAGTTAATGTGGTGATCGTGGGGTAGGAGAGTCTGGATAATCAGTCATTGCACTAGGGTGTGTGTGTGTGTGTGTGTGTGTGTGTGTGTGTGTGTAAGCTCATATTTTCTAATCAGAGAGAGAGAGAGAGAGAGAGAGAGAGAGAGAGAGAGAGAGAGAGAGAGAGAGATAGCGCCGTTCGCCTTCAGCATTACAGCCCCTTGGAGGACGCGGTTCTTGGTTCCCCTCCAGATCTGCTCGGGTCGGGGGGTCGCGTCGGGTCGAAGGGCGCGACACAGGGTTGACATTACGTAAAGCCGGAGCGAGGATGTTCTCTTTTCTCACGGCGAGGAGGCGGCGAGGCGGCCCGAAGGTGGCGGCACAAAGCAGGGTGTCAGGTCTTGGGAATTTCCTGAAGGCTGTGAGGATGGAGGAGCAAGGCAGGGCGAGGTGCTTTTCTCAGTGGAAGGAAACCTACTTTGATTTCCGAGGAGCGGTGTTTGGTTTATAATGTTAATAACGTATTCATGAGAACACTGAAATATATGGGATGCAACAAATAGCTAGATGATCTACACGTGGCAATCCCTGTATAAAATCTACATATATCTATTTATCATTCCAGTCCATAAATTACTTTTTTTATGCCTCCCTACGGGTTAGTCCTCCATGTTGTTTCTTTGATATAATGATTGAATTTAGCATTGAACTGTGAAAGTATTAGTTTATTCTTGCACTGTTCCTTAGGTGCTTAATTGTGGGCTTAATAACATTGGACTACGTGTCTCCTACGGCTGAATATATAATTATTTGTTTGATAAATTTTATCTCCCTTCTTTGCTACTGACGAATAACTTCAAGCATTAAATCATAAGAACATTGTTAATACATCTTGATTATGGCTTCAGTATAATTTAATTACCACTTCCCTACGATTAAAAACATTCTTGTCACAATTCTTTACTAGGAAATAAATTACTCTCACCTGTCATCCTTCGTTAAATCCAATGTTTTATTACTTCAACAATACTGCATCTAAATGGCCGCTAAGTATGGGCACCCAAGTACTCACCTGACCTATGTAGAGTTGCGCAAGTACAGGTAAAAAAAAAAAAAAAGGCGGACAAGTGGCTAACGTAACCTGCGAGCACCTGCCTTGCCACACAAGTGTTGAAACCACAATGAATTTCCGATATAACATTAAAACTGTGAGATATGTATGAAGCAGTCGAGGGAGAGTGACGAGGGAGAGGGAGGGAGGGAGGGTGGGTAAGGGTGAAGGGTCGGAAGAGGTGAGGAAAGAAATGGACTGTCAGGAACCTTAGATTTGGTTAGGTTTCATTAGCGTGAGGTATTCCTGCTGGGAGGAGCTTATGGGGAGCGTGATGAGGGAAATTGTTGAGGCTGAGGAGGAAGGGAAGAGATGCTTGGATTGTGTTGGCATGTGGACATTCGTTGGATTGCTGTTGTTTTATTATTATTATTATCATTAGTATTATTATTATCATTAGTATTATTATTATTATTATTATTATTATTATTATTATTATTATTATTATTATTATTATTACTATCACTGGGTATGTAAGTTTGATTTTATTAATTTTTCTTCTTCATCGTTGTTGTTGTTGTTTTCTTCTTTTTTTCTTTTTTTTCTTGTTCTTCTTGTTCTTCTTGTTCTTGTTCTTCTTGTTCTTGTTTTTGTTCTTCTTGTTCTTCTTGTTCTTCATGTTCTTCTTCTTCACCATTTATTTCTACTACTGCTAAATCCACTACTACTACTACTATTACAACTACTAGTACTACTATCACTATACTATTAAGCTTGGAATTATTCTACTAATCCATCTGCTACAACTTTTACTTCTACTAATTGCGGTGATGGTGGTGGTGGTGGTGGCGATAGTGCTACTACTGCGACTGCTGTTGCTGCTCTTCCTAATGGTGACGGGAACGGTACCATAAGCAATAATGAAACTAATAGCACAATAAAAGGGAGGCTGTAAACTGTAAACTATCCAGGGAGTGAAGGCCTCTTGTAGACCCACCAAAGCGACTGAATTGAATTACCGTCACGATGAATACAGAGAGTGAATGTGTAGAAGTGTGAAGTGAAACGAAAAATTGGTGTGGTGTTCAAGACCTGGTGTCACTGGCTGGCGAGAAGACGACGGGACGTGAATTACTGAAGGGATAATACAGGGTAGATTACGAGGAAGGAGAACGTCGTTGTGTTGATAAGTATTGACAGGTGTGTGGATGTCATTGGAGGACTTAAATGTTCAGATTCTGGCCCGCAGGTGAACTGTGGATGAGTCTGTGGATGGGTCTTCGAGTGTCTAGCTGGTGGGCAGGAGGTGGACTGTGGGTGGATTGCTGAGTGGGTGGATCACGTAGTGCTTGTTGTCATGAGGTATTGTCGTGTGTGTGAGTGTGTATGTGCGTTAGTCTCTGCGTGCGTGTGCCATCTCAGAAACGTCGACTCTCATCTAAAGTTTGTGTCCTCGACCCCGCCTGAACACTCCTTCATGTCACACGTTTGTACACTCGTGCATACAAATATCCCTCGAGACTTTTTTTCACCGTGTTTATTTCTGACGCAGAGAAAAAAAAAACGAGAAAAAACGAAGAGGAAAAATGCAAATCCTTATATATCTTTAAAATCTCCACTACTAACTACTTGGGACTTCAAAACTCGAAACTCTAGGACGCCATCATACTGTTGAGACTGTATGTTCACTCCAAGATTTTGTTCTGATGCGTGAGTCACGTTCACGCCCACATTCACGGAGCGCTCTCCACTGTGTGTGTGTGCTAGGTGCTACGCCGGGCCTGTAAGTGATGTTGTGGCGTGTGTGCGTGCGTGCGGGGGTGCGTGAGAGGGCGGAGTGTGGTGTGAGAGGGGAGGTAGAGATTGGTGTGCGTTGGAGGGGAGGGGGAGGAGGAGGTGAAGGTCAAAGGCCACGCGCCGGGGCAAGGACAGACTTGAACTTTGGCCTTTGGCGTCAGAGAGGAGGAAGAGGAGGTTGAAGTAAAGGATTGGGGTAATGAGGAGGTTAAGGGGTTGGTGTGTTGGTCGTGTGGGAGCGGCAGGTGGGAGTCTGTACCTGGGATGTACTTTAGGGAGAAAATTGAGGTTAAGTGTTCCTTAACAGCGACGGTAATTAAGAGGGAAAAGGTAATTAGTGAGAAATTTACTGGAAAAAAGAGGAAGGTTGTATGACGAGAGAAAAGTTAGAAAAAAAATAGTCAGAGGATGAAGAGAAGAGAAGCTAAGAGCAGACAACAATAAGGCTCCGGGACTCGGTGGAAAGGTAAAGCGCCCTTAAGCCCCTCACATGTCGCTCTCGTGTGTAGGTTTACCCAAGGCTCTATTTGTTCCCTGTCTGTCTGCCTGTCGAGGAGGAATATTTATATATATTGCCTGGTGTCGAGGTTGTCACTGTCATCGTGGATAATGATGGTGTACGTTCCTTTGCCTCCACCCCAGGCAGTCTGTCTCTCACACAGCCCGCCTATTCCTCCCTATCCCTCTCCCCATCCATTCCTTCCCCCCTTTCACTGCCCCCCCGCCGCCACACACTCACCAGCATTTGTCACTTCACCTGTCAGCCACATCTGGCCTCGGGAGAGACGTTTCTCTCCCTCTCCCGCCGTCGTGTAATCTGCCATTCTTGCCGTCCCCTCATTGTGCTATCTCTTTTCAGGTGTGCTCGCCTATGTGTCTGCGTGTGCTCATATATATATATATATATATATATATATATATATATATATATATATATATATATATATATATATATATATATATATATATATATATATATATATATATATATATATATATATATATATATATATATATATATATATATATATATATATATATTAATTTCTTTGTTCGATTGATATATTTTCATACTACATATCTTCGAAGGAGATTGTTCCCGCCTTGCATTTCATGTCTTTTTCAACACTAAGCACATTCCCCTCAAGCGAGTGTGAAAAGCAGGAACAGGAACAGGAACAGGAACAGGAAAAGATAAAGATGAGTGAGACACTTTTGTGTTGTGACGCGACCCCGACTCCTCGACATGTCACGCGGCCCCGTCACTTACCAAGTAACAAGGGTGAGAGTTGAGAGGCACACGCTACCCTGCCCAGATTGTCTTGTGACTCTACCTTGCTTGCAGCCTGCCTCACCCATCCATCCACCCACTCACCCATCCACCCACGCACATACACAAGAGTGAGTAGTATAACAACCTTCACCTGTCACTATAGTATAATCAACCGCATGAGCAAATATTATCCATTTTAATGACACTGAAAGCTTCAGAGGAAAACATCCATTCATTACAGCCTCGTATGTACCGTCCCCCTTAAGTCAGCTGAGACCTGTTAGTAATCAGCCGTTTTGCAGTCAGTCCAATGCAGGTGGAGGAGTGTCAGAGGCCTTCACTTCCCTTTGTTGAATGCTAATCCCTTCCATCTCGCTTCTGCACATCTCGCTCTTCCATCGCTTTCTTTGTGCGCCTATTTTCCTCTTTCCCAAATAGAGGTTGCCATTCGGTTTCTGTTATTAAGTGGTTCATCTGTTAGGAATTCAGTGCCGCCCTCATCCCGGCCTTTCTTCCCTTCCACCGCGCCATTAGTAACCTTCACTCTTGTCTCCTGCCTCATCCTACCTGACTCATGACTCTCTCTCTCTCTCTCTCTCTCTCTCTCTCTCTCTCTCTCTCTCTCTCTCTCTCTCTCTCTCTCTCTCTCTCTCAGGGCGTTAGGGTAAAAGTAACTGTTTGCATTTTTTTCGGTTATTTTTGTTTCAAGTAGTATTTTTTTTCATCTGTAAATAAGTTGAGTTTTACGGCTGGTTATTTATTATTTACCTTAAGCAACCTCAACACCGGACCGTAAATCTTTGAATCTAAATATTTCGTTTCAAGCAGGTTGTATATCAAAGAGTGGCTTCCACACGGTTATTACATTATAGAGCCAAATAAATAATATTCTCCGAGCAACATACAGCACGCTGCCTAATGACCAGTTAACGCTGTTCTTTAATTGATGACTGTATATGATTCAGGGTCGTTTGCTGGGCGCGTCCAACCATTTCTCTTCGGTGGTCACGCTCCTCTTCTCCGGCGCCCCAGAGCTCCCGCCAGAAGCTTCGTGGTAGATAGTAATGCTTGGCCTTACGCGAGACATCTGCCGGAGATAAAGGCTCGTCGACGCCCACCGCGGCCTTGATCGATTCCTGGCTAGCGGCGCGGGAAGGGCGCGGCGACCAGCACAAAGCCAGGGCCGCGATAACCCTGCCTGGTGTCGGGTCTCGGCTGTGGCCTCGTGCAACGTGCCTTCAGAGCGCCATTGTCTTTATCCCTTCCTCATTAGCATGTCTATACGGAGATTAATTCGCTGTGCATAATGCGGCCGTCGCCTTGCACTGCCGGCACACCGCGCGGCATTACGGCAACAACAACATCGAAGTGAAAACAACAAAAGAGAAGACAGTGAGAGAGGAGAGACTCGGGAGGTCAGGCTCGTAGGTGGGGTCATGGAGGAAGGGATCAGAGGTCAGGGTGGGGGAAGGGAAGGAGAGAGGGAGGCGGGGTCAGTGTGGAAGGGACGCAGGGAGGAGGAGGTCAGGGCTGGAGGGGAGAGGTTCAAGTGGCCATCACACACGGCTGTAAATCTGCCTAAAACAAGCAGTGCCTCCCGTCAGGGTTTGTCCGCCCGCCTGTGAGGGGGGGGGTCCAGGGGCGCGGGCGTTGCGGGCTTACGCGTCGTGAGAAATATTTAAAGTTTCTTGTCTGAAGACCTGCGTTTATAAGACTCATTTAAAACCTGTTGTCTGGTGAATCGTCGTGTTCCTTACGACTAAGAAATGGATTTTTTTTTTCGCCCTTTCCGACGTCCAAACTGGTACTTGCTGGTATGACACGTATATTCAATTTGTGCTTAATTTTAGGCGCGAGTCGTGATTGGCAGAACATGGAGGTGGCGGAAGAGGAAGGGTTTTGAGAATTTTACAACGTTTTTCTTTCATTCCTATCATCACATTATATTGTTTACCCCAGCGCTGGAGTTACGTACTCAGTATGCGGCGTGCGGTAGGCAAAAGCGGTTCTTATCAATTTAAGAGTGTCAACAGCTTGCCGGGTAGCTGCACAGAATGCCAATACCAAGCGTAAAATGTTTATGGAGCTGTAGTTTTCCTTTGCCGAGGCTTATGTTCATTAGGTCATTATAATATTTACATCCTTCGCCCAACGCTTCTTCTCTTTCAGCAGTTTTGTTATTATTCCAATTTCTCCCCTTATTCACGATAATGGCCGGTATGTTTATTCCTATACTCCTTTCAGCACTACTTTCTTAGCTCACTTATTCCATCACTGTATCCTGACGCCATGCTCATGTACTCAGAGACGACGACCAACTGTTTACCTTAAGGTTGGAGGCACTGAACTTGCCTGCCCGGTAGTTATCCCTGGCAAGGTTCTCCAGGCAAAACTCGCGTCCAAGCTTATGTGCCGCCGCTACCCTCCATGTTTGGGCCTCGCGTCGCCAGCATTCCTGTGAAACTTTTTCCCGCGTCGTATACATATTACTGTATTTTATTCTCCTGAGGGATTGATAATCTTTTGTTTTCTTTCTTCTTTTTTTGTACATCACCATGTTTATCCGCTTTACGAACTTTACCGAGTTTTCCGCGAGCGTACGACGATTGGTGATAATGTTTTGAGACAAGTTACCATACTAGTTAGTCTTGCGGTGATTTTTTTTCTCTTATTTTAGTATTTTTTCGTGTTGAAGGAGAGAAGAAAAAGTCTCAAGCGTGTACCCGTGAAGGTGGGAAGTTTCCTGTAAGGTTCCCCTTCCATGCTAAAGCCGAGATCAATAGCAGTCATCCGGGTCGGGAGGTCACGGTCAAGTATCACTTTGTTACACCCACAGGCTGCACCACGTGGCCTGCCGCCTCCATCACGTCACCCGCTCCTTGACGACTCCCTCTCGCGTGCTGCGTGTGGAGGGAAAGTAAAGGTGTGACATTCGCTGAGAAATGTTCCGTCAGCCAGTGTTTTGTTGATAGGGAGAATGAATATGCGATGGTCGGTAACAAATTGTTGCCAACGTGTATTTTGATGATGCTAAGAGTGAAAGCGGCATGCTCATTAAGAAACGTTACCTGGAATGTACGTTTTGCCTTATAAGAAGACTAGAAAAGTAATGATTGTTTAGAAAATCTCCTTAATTAATCTATGAGTTGCTCATAGCAAAAATAAAGATGTAGTGTTCGTTAAGCGAGTGTCCACAAATGTGTGTCCCGACTGCTGATTCCTGGCTCGCCGCGACACCTGACGTACTGACAGATATCCCCGAGTGGGCGCTGTTGACTGTCGAATGTTACAAACGATTGCCTCCAGGAAAGAAGGAGCGACCTGCAATTATCCTTGGACTGAGGTTTATTGCAGTTATTAGTGATGTATACAGCCCAGTGTTCAGGCGGCTTGTGACTTAATAAGGAAGGGACGGAACTCCGATTGGTCCCTTGATTTGGAGAAGCAAATAAACTGGTCCTCACGCGCTTGACATCACGCGCTTGACAGTAAAGCGAGTGAGTGTTAGGAGCACTGGAGTGTCCTCAATTAGGCCTGGTGCTCATCTCACCTTACAGAGTGTGAGCAACAGAGAAGATCAGATACCATCTCTGCTTGCCCTTATGTGGTCCTATCACCGCGATGCCTTCAGCTGCTATTATATTGCCGCACATCAGGCACCGGAGTGTGCGCCTCGCTCTCCAAAGGGAAATTTAAGCTGCAAAGGAAGAAACAATCGTGTCCACATCTGTGCATTAGTGTAGTGGTCAAGGGATCAGTTTTCCTCCTTTAGGTAAGATAAATAGCAGGCTTTCCTGACGGACAGACGCCAAAGAGTACGGCCCCCGCTGGCAGGGTGCAGGCTCGCTTCTCAGAAAAGCTTTTCCTTCAGTATGGGGACAGCAGAGATGCTCTTGTCTGATGGGGAAACTGGATCTGCAGGTTCCTCTGTCTTCGTGGACGCGTCGAAAATCATGGCGAGGTGAGCGAGGGTCTTCGCTGTGCCCTGTGGGTCATTTTCCTGACACGCACCATATGTGTTGGCGGAAGCCTGCCGGCGTCCGATAAGTCCTTGAGAGAGAGAGAGGGAGTTTTTCCTAAGATCGTGACGCCAAGCAGAATGTACCATTTATAAAATAACGAAACTGTATATCACTGATTGTATACCTGAAATTTCCGATGTTGTATTTTTCGTGTTATCGTGAGCAGTTTACTTCTCGCGACAAATCCCCTCAGCTTTTTGGTACCCGAACGAACAGAAAGCCAGCAACACGCCGTAAAAGTAAGGCGACCGCTTTCATCCGACCTGGCAAGTATCTCCCAGTGTGTTTATGGTGCCGACTGGAATACATTAACCCAAGGAGTATATCCTCCCACGGGTGACAGGCGGGGAGAGCGCGAAACAGCTCGGGAAGTGTCCTTGTGCATATCTACTGACGAGAATCCGATCTGAAGCCATGTTTGAAATGCATTATGAACATTATTACCGCTGCCCGAGCAGAATGACCAAGGAAGACAAGACTGTGGTGTTGATAGGATCGCCTCCTTCAAGGCAGACTCATGTCGGTAGAGGTGAGTGCAAATGTCACCACACACAGCGATAAGACTCCTCAATGACGCTCTAACCACGTTTCCATTCACCGCCCTCACCTGCCCTCTTTTCCAGCTCGTGTATATAATGTTTCCTTTTCCTTTGTTCTTTTATGAAGTGACAACAATCAGGCCTTTCTGTTGACTATTTCTTCCTTTGTTGACTATTTCTCCCTTTGTGTGTGTGTGTGTGTGTGTGTGTGTGTGTATGTGTGTGTGTGTGTGTGATATGCTTGAATAAACTGTCAGCCTCACCCTTCTCATGATGGTTATATTCACAGTACAAAAGACAAGTCAATAAGGGATAAAATTTCTTTTTTCCTTAAATCGAAAGGTGAACATTTTTTTTGTATTATTATTTGCTTGACTGAAGGCATGATGTGAAAACGCCCTCACACGCCACTTCAGTATAATGGGACAGAAAATTGGATTTTATAATCTTTCTCCGGCATCCCCAAGCAGACAGACAGTTGCAGGTGAATCAGTCACACTTCATCGCTCCTCCGGCTGTGTTTGTGTTGCTTTATGCAGCGTGTTGCCCGCTACAAGTGACCGTGCTGTGGGGAAATTTGACTGGGCTGTGTTGCAGTTGTCCCCAGTGACCCACACTGACAGCTCCACATCGTTCCGGAAGCACGCCTCTTCTGCTGTTAATAATCGCGGAAGTTACAATGTGTCTAAAATCTAGTGGTGATTACGTCATCTCGTGTCTTGGAAACCGAGGCCATCGATCCCTGACACCTTCCCCTCTGTGACTCCTCGATCTGAGCCCTTCACCTACCCCCCCTCCCCTGTGACCTGCAGGAAGGGTTACCCTCCCTCCTCGGTGAACGAGCCCGTGCGTTCCTCGCAATGGCCTGCTGCCGGGCGTCTGTGCTATTCTCGCCTGACAAGATCCCATGGTGGATGTTTTTATGTAATGGATAGATTTTGCCTTAAAAGCTGAAAATAGTTGATATAAACATTAGTATTTATTACCTTACTTGCATTAAGACAATAATAAAGTAAAATTATCGAACATTACATTTATTATGTTGTTTGTGTTGTGTGTAGTACATATTTTTTATTTCGTATTTGTGAAACTGATGTTGGAGAATTGCAGTGGAAATGCAATACCTGAAAATTACTTTGTGTAACTTGTGAATATTGTTAAGTATTGCTTCGTGTCAGGATGGCGTCAGGTGTGTGGTTGTAAGTATTAGGATCACGCAGGGGAGAGGAACCACAGCTGAGTGCGGCAAAGGTCATGGAGGCAGAGGTGAGCCTCCCCGGGCTGCGGGTCTCGGCGGTGTCAGAGTCACACACTCCGCGGCCATACACGGACCTGTATGGACCTGTGAAAACCATAATCTCCTCCTTATCAGCCAGGGAAGGCTATCTGCCCGCCACTATCACCTATGTGACCACATTCGGCACAAAGTCGATAATGGCACAGGCTGAGTCAGGCCCTAAAGTTACATTTCGAACTTTCAGAATATCTTTTTTCTCTCTCTCTCTCTCTCTCTCTCTCTCTCTCTCTCTCTCTCTCTCTCTCTCTCTCTCTCTCTCTCTCTCTCTCTCTCTCTCTCTCTCTCTCTCTCTCTCTCTCTCTCTCTCTCTCTTCACTCAGTGAGAATTTGTGTCGTCGTTTGTCGCGCAATATTATACCAACTTCTTTTATGAATTGCGTGGTAGCTTGGCATATATTTGTTTTGATGTGCTTATAAGTTACAAGTGGGACGCATAATGATTAATTAATTTCATACTTTATTCATTTTTCTTTTTAAAATTTTATGTTGTATCTTGTAGCTTATTTGCAAAGCGTTAACATAATGAACAGCCAGACTTTATCTTTTACGTTCTCTTGTTTCTCACTTTTCCTGAGGGGAATCCTCGTTGTTTTTCTTCCTCACCGGCAGGGAGGAGCTGCTCTGCTTACTTTTCACCGCCACTCACTGAGGCGTTCCGGTAGTCGTAGCCTTTGTGTGGCCCGCCAGCTACACCCCTCGGCAGGCCCGGAAATCGTTGGGAAGACTCGTAAGATCCTCACTTTCCAGCCAGCGTGGCGCGGCGGGCTGAGGCTGCAGCACGTAGTGAGAAATACACCATTTCTCAAGAGATGGCCGAATCTCCTCACGAGCAAACACTAGCAAGTAGCTTTTACGAGTGTGCTTTGCCGCCCTGTAAATCAGTGCGAGGCAAGGTGTCCCCGGCAACGCTCAGCTTGCGGAGAATGATCGCTAATATACCGCTTTCCTTGTCGCCTTGTGCCCGTGTAGCTGTTGGTGACCCCTGACCTTTCACCTCAAACCGGAGACGTGGCACGACCCGCTCGGTGACCCGTGGCGGGGGGCCAGAGGGCACCCACCACTCCAGGAGGGATGTGGATAAGAGGGGGAGGAAGTGGGGTGAGGAGCAGGATGGGAATAGCGACAAGAGGGAAAGACGACGATGTATGGCTGTGAGGGCGAGGGTCAGGCGGGGTGGAGAGGCCTTACGGCGGGTTCAAGGATTACGGTGAAGCTGTGGAAACCATAGAGCAGTTTGTGGCCACAGGAGGAGCGATAGAGCAGTTTGTGGCCACAGGAGGGGAGATAGACAGCTCGCAAGACACACTGGGGAAAGATTACTGTTAGAACCTTAATGTAAATCTTCAAAACCATTATCTTCTAGCTTGGCGAAGGAAAGGAATTGCAGGCACACAAGATAAGGCTAGGTCCATGCAAGGAAGCTATTATTATATTGTAAAGCTTCAGTCTTATGTTGGTGTAGCCAGGGAGCAGATTCTCTTTTAAGCATTCAATTTCGTCTGCTTAAAAGAGAGAGCTTGACTCTTAAACCTCTGTAAGAAAGTATATATGTAGATTGATAAGGCGCGTACTTACTTGAATACTTATTATTTACTTACTTATCCAATTGTATATAATATTATGCAGTAGTTACAAGACACCTCAGAAACTAAATTAACGAGGCTTTTGGAATCCCCTCCTATAATTATATTTGGCATATTTAGTGAGTGTTTTTTTTTTCCTCGTGTCCGTGTCCTTGGCCAGTTTCATTAATATTCATAAAAAATGGTATATGTGCGTATGTAGTGTAACGAACAGTGCACCTACTTTGGGTGAAGAAAGTGTTCGTCTGCTCTCTGCCTCTCCTGCACGGTGTCAACTTTCTCTCCACTCTACACGTGTAATTCTGGTTATTAG
The DNA here is from genome assembly GCF_035594125.1 of Scylla paramamosain. Classification (NCBI taxonomy): domain Eukaryota; kingdom Metazoa; phylum Arthropoda; class Malacostraca; order Decapoda; family Portunidae; genus Scylla; species Scylla paramamosain. The sequence goes on from NC_087156.1 coordinate 16,202,208, forward strand.
CTCCTTATTAGTAATATTTAAATGCTGGGTATCTGCTTTGCATTTATGAAGCCTTAGTTAACTGTGTGTGTGTGTGTGTGTGTGTGTGTGTGTGTGTGTGTAGGACAACACCGCTCGTTTGTTTTATTATTGTTGTAAATTTATGGTTAAATTATGAAGTGCCGCCTGAGACTTCGAAAATATTGGACAGTAAAAATAATGAGTTGTCAGTCTTATGATAATGCAGCCATTGTCCGGCACTCGCTTGATTATTATTACTATTATACTTATTATTATTATTATTATTATTATTATTATTATTATTATTATTATTATTATTATTATTATTATCATTATTATTTGCTGTTGTTTTAGTACATGCATTTCTATTAGTATTTGAATATTTATATAAATACAGCTTTAACTACTACTACTACTACTACTACTACTACTACCACCACTACTACCTCTACTATTTATTTTTCATAGGTTACTGTTCTAATCATAAAAAAAATACACATCATAATTTGTTGAAAAATATAGAAAACGCAGTACACACTGACAGCAGCCAAGAGGCGTGACTTCACCCACCGGTGGACTGTGGACACTCGTTCTGCACATTTAAAAATCTTTTTATATTTTTCGGAAATGAGATCGTGACCTCAGACCTTGCCTCCCCCCGCCTCTTCCTCCCTTTATCTCAGTCCCCCTCTTTTCTCCTTCTCCTCCCTCTCCTCCTCCTCACCGTCACGAGCGAGTGGTCCCTCACAATCCTCACCACATCATCTGTTCATCTTCATTAGCGTGAAATTCACTTTATAGGTTTACACACAGTCTCACCATCGATCACACGCTTAATCCCCCCCAAGACTATCCAAGCGTTTATACAAAGGCTCCTCCTCCAGTGATCCGCTAATATCCCTGACGAAAAGCCACAATTCTTCACAGGAATTCTCACTTTTACATCTCCTCCATTATATATTAAAGCCTCGGACGCTCCCTTGAATACTGACGAAAAGAGATGTAAATGAAAAAAACAAAGGTGAGCCAAGGAGAAGTGTGTTGTCTTATTTGTAGGTGGGAAAAGGGTATAATTTTTCTCAGGCATTTTTGTGGAAAGAAAGAAAAAAAATTAACAGCTTAAGAACCGCCGCCTTCACGATTCAACGCCACTTATTCATGAACACGACAGATAAATCGCGGTGACGGCCATCGGAGAAAAGGCGACAGACACACACCCTCGCCCCATGAATTAACAAGCTAGTGGGATTAGCGGGTGGCCCTGCACTGATCAGCGTGACAGCGTGGCTTTACGAGAGGGCGGGAGAGGGCGGCTGTCGGGCAGAGGAACGCAGCGGCTGTCAGGGCTGGCGTCAGGGGTGGGTGGTTGCCGCAAATCGAGTGTCGGGCTGGGGAAGCAGAGGCGGGACGAGGGAGGCGCTGGGTAGGTAGGAAGGTGCTGGGCGCTGATCGGGACAGGTATCTGGCTGCCTGTCTGGGATGAGTGTCGGGCCGGTGGTAAAGATAGCTCTCAGAGTATCAGTTGAAGTAATGCTTTAGTCGTGTTAACCGTGTGTGCGGGAGAGTGTGAGCGTCGTAAAATGGGGGACGTAACGCATCATACCGGTGTTGTGTTTGGCTGGAACGCGGCGCTAACAGGTCCTCGTGGCGCCTGAAACCTGACTACCCTAGCAACATGAACCACGTCTGCTGCAGCCTCGCAACATGCACTTGGCCTCCCCTGCAGGAGTAACCAGACCTGCTGGGAGGGTTCAGGGTCCGGGAGGTAGTAAGAGAGGCAGGCAGGCAGGGAGGCAGGCAGGCAGGCAGGCAGATAGGTAGGGAGGGAGGGGAGGGAAGGAGGGAGGCTAGTTGCACATCCCCGTTGTAAGTCGATCCAGTTCTTGTCGCCGCCATCTTCCTCATCTGGTCCCCGTACATCAGTGTTGCATAATGCTGTGTGTGTGTGTGTGTGTGTGTGTGTGTGTGTGTGTGTGTGTGTGTGTGTGTGTGTGTGTGTGTGTGTATGTGTGTGTGTGTGTGTGTGTGTGTGTGTGTGTGTGTGTGTGTGGAAGCGTGACCAGAGGATTATTGATAATTGGGCCGCTCACATGCAATCTTTTCCTTGTTCTTTATTTATTTTTTTTTAAGTCTTGGGTAAAAAATAAATGTCAATGTGATAGTATTCTTCTTTCTCCTCTTCTTTTTTATTATTTTTTTTTTATACTACTACTGCTACTACTACTACTACTACTACTACTACTACTACTACTACTGCTCACTCATAAATCGTTCTAACGAATCTTTCTGTTCTCGCCAGCCAGTAATACGCAGCACACGAAAATTATTAACGTCTTATACTGCAACCTTCAGTGTTCATCGGTGCATTATCAGCTTAAATATCAGTTCTTTAATATGAAAACCAGACTTAATATCATAACTTCAAAAAGGGATGTGAATATGATACGGGTGTGCTATGTTTGGCTTTCATTTATTAGCATACACACACACACACACACACACACACACACACACACACACACACACACACACACACACACACAACGGAAGACTAAGGTGGTGCGTTCTTGATATCTGATGACCTTTGCCCTCGAGCCGTCTGTTGGTGACCCCGCGGCCTCCCTCCATCCCTGCTTCCATCACGCCCTCCCCCTTGCCTTCCTCGCTCCCCGGGCGGCGGGTGGCTCCTCTGACACCCTGACGTCGCTCTCCAACTCGTCTCCCTCCCACAACCTTATTCCGTGAACCTGACTTTACTGTTAAACTGCGTCGAGGGTCGTGTCTTCTTCATGAGGAGTTGCAGTGCCCCGCGCAAACAGGTCTTGTAGGAACATTGTCACACCATACACTCGTATTTAAAGGCCCCACACAGGTAAAGTCGTCCAGGTATGCGTGCGTTCCTCTGAGGCGTTACAGAAGAGAAATAAGCCTTGTATTCTTAAAAAGGTATACATCTAATTATCCCGCTGCCTTATGTGGTCCGCTTCCTGTCTGTTTTCTTTTATTTTTTTCTTCTTTGATCTTTTTATTTAGTGATCGTGTTCTGTTATTGTTTTTTTTTTCATGTACTGTAGCTAGCCTTCAAAAATATTTTTTTTTTTTATTATGTACTGTAGCTAGCCTTCAAAAATATTCTTTTCTTCTCTTTTTTTTTTTCTCTCTCTCTCTCTTCCGTCCTTGTGGTTGTAATTTTTTTTCTCCATGTCTTCTGTTTTCCTTATGCTGCTTATGGTAACATCCTCCTACATTTTTTTCTCTCTCTTCTTCTTCTTACTTCCTTGTTTCGATTTCATTTAATTTATTTTCATTTTTCTTTTGCATTATCTATACTGAACTGAAAAAAAAAAAAATAGGTACAGTATCGTATTCTGTATTACCATCGTTCATCGTATTAACGAGTCATTAGTATTTGAATACAACAGTGATTCAGAATCGGCTACTCCCTCGTCCTTGACCCTCCTTGTCCCCCACTTCCTCTCCTTCAGTCCACCACGTGCATGAATGGCTCGCTTGCCCGAGGAGCGCCTGTGGTGGTGATTTCAGCGACGTAATAAGTAATAATCCTCGTCTGCTTGCCTCGTAATGCTGTCTGTCGCTCCGTTCTCACATTCTTCTTGACTTACCGAATTACTGTCAAAGGGGATTTGTCATCACTTGCTATTTCTGTCAGATATTATTGCAAACTGCTAAAGAAGCAGTGTGATGAATGAATGAGCGTTTCCCTGAGTGGTGAGGTAACGATGAAATTAAAAACCTCACATGAGTAATTAATGGAACAGGTAAAGCTTCCCAAACAGGTTTGTGGGTTAAGACACACGCAACACTGGATGGCCGACGCTCAGGAACACACACACACACACACACACACACACACACACACACACACACACACACACACACACACACACACACACACACACACACACACACACACACACACACACACACACACACACACACACACACACACACACACACACACACACTTTCACTTCACACAACCTTCTCAATAATTACTGAGGTGAAAAAGGAAATGTTTACCTCACTCCTTAATTAAGTTCCTTCCTCTATAGATTTCGCTGTGGGACGCGCCACCTGCAGCCCCTCGCACTGACGGCGGTCGCTCTTTGTCCTCACTGCCTTCATATGCCTCGCCAAGGACACGCGTTTATAATTGAGTCCCTTTTCGGTAGCTGATATAACGTTTTGGTATTTTTCTTACTGTTAACTTTTTTTGTGTGTGTTTTGGGTTCAAATTTTAAGGCGACCAATTTATCGATGAATACAGGTATTATTAGTCAAGATGACGCGCCATTAATTACACACTTCCCTTTCCTCCGCTCAGAGGATCCTGCCCTTCGCGATGCACCTGCTTCCTTCATGACACACATTGGCTGGGTTTTTTTTTCTCTCCCATTCCATATTGAAGATGACCTCGGGGGCATCATGTAATTACTGCCGCTATGCTGGCGTGTCTGCCACGGCCTCGGATGGCCAGCAAGGATGAGCGGGTGGCATGTGTTCTCCAGACTCCTGAGCTGTATGTAGTTCAAATGAGAGCGGGCAGTTTTGATGTAGTAGGTGGCACAAGCTGCTCATAGTGTTCGTTAGTAACCCTTGGCCTCCACTGTACCCCAGGCGTGCCTCCAGCACTTTTAGGGGCGGCCCACTTGCCCTGCGGTGTCAAAGGTTAGGAGCAAATCTGCGGATATGGCGTAGAACTGTACGGGTGAGACAGCCAGCCAGCCAGTCCTGTCATCCACCCTGGGCAGGTGAACCCTTCAGAGAGGAAATACCTCAGATCCAGCGACTTGTGGAAAGACCTGGACGACAAAAGGGTGAGGGAGGGGGCAAGGCAGGGTTATTACAGAAGCCACCTCGAGGTAATTGCGGCAAAGGGCCAGAGGTCACCCACAAAAAAAGTAGCTCTATTTAAGGGAAAGTGATGCAAGCCAACGAATTTCCAACGAAAATGACTCACACACATCGACGCGCTCAACACGCAGAAAACGGTAATCTTGATTGGACTTGTTTTTCTCTTAACATTCTGAGATTTATTACCCCAAATAGAGACGTTCGGTTCTCAGCTGCTGCCTCGTGACGGAACCAGCGCGACCTGCGTCTGGCGAGGGACAGGAGAGGCCGATAGGCCATGCTCGGGGCCATAAAGGTGCCATAAAACAGTCCGGTAATTCACATGGTATGATCTAAAAAGTTGGCGGAGCGTGAGGGCCAGGCGAGGGTGACAAGGCTGGCACTTGAGAGAGAGAGAGAGAGAGAGAGAGAGAATGTTTTTCCCCACAGGTAATTTGTGAGAGGTGAATCTGAGTGATTTATAATGGCAACACAACGTGAAATCTCCTTCCTTCCTTTCTACTCTCTTCCCTCCACTGTCTACAACACCCCACCCTTACTTGAACCTTTTCTCTCCCCTCCTGCCACGTTTCCCTGCGATACTCAGACCACAATCACCACGGGGGAGCTACGTGTCGGGATTACGAGGAAGAGTACGGGGCTGGGGGGACAGAGGGAAGTGGCGGCGGAGAGGAAGAGGATGCGAGGGAAGGGGAGGGAGAGGGTAATGTGGCAGAGGAAACACGAACTAGACTCCCCGATGCCCCTCACCCCTCCAGGAACCTTTGATCTTCTTCCTTTGTCGGCGAGGCGAAATTTATTATTTTTTCCCCTTTTCTCTTCCTCGGTCTTTACTTTCCCCTTCTCGGTAAGGTCCCTCCTGGCCTCCCACTGCCTCCATTCCACCCACCAGCCCTTCCTTCCTTCCTCACCCCGTCCTTACTCGTAACTTCACACTCCTCAGCATCTTTCTCTCCTCTTACCTTACTCCCTATCTTCTCCCCCCTTCTTTGTTGCCTTTCCTTCCCTTCTCTCATTCCATCTCCCCCTTTCTTCACCACCTCCTAGCCCTCGTCCTCCTCTTCCCCCTGCTCAACCTCCACGTGCATCACGGTGGACCCGATACGGAGGCGACCCTATAAAGCAAGAACACCACACGCCCCCACCTCATGAACCAGACGCCCTTGTTGCTGCTCTGGAATTTCCACACCACCAGGCCACCCTCTCTTCCTGCCTTACCCGGAGGAGGGAAGCGGGGAAAGAAGGGAGGATGGCAGGGTGGAAGGGAAGGAGGGAATAAGGAAGGGTCATCCTGCCAGAGCCCTTAAGACCTCTTCAGGATGCATCCCTTTTCTTCCTGTCCGACCACTCGCTTGCTCGCTCCTCCTCCTCCGTCCTTGCCACACACACACACACACACACACACACACACACACACACACACACACACACACACACACACACACAAATATGCACGCACGCACGATTACTCTGGTGACTTAAATTGCTTTTTGCACACGTCATTAGGTATAAGTTTTATTTCACTTTTCTAGGTCGTTATTTTTTTCCTGTTTTTGTTTTCTCTTTCTCCTCCTCCTCCTCCTCCTCCTCCTCCTCCTCCTCCTCCTCCTCCTCCTCCTCCTCCTCCTCCTCCTCCTCCTCCTCCTCCTCCTCTTTCTTCTTATCTTCCTCGTACTCCTCCTCCTCCTCCCCTCCTCCTCTTTCTACGCTGTCATCTTCTTGTTCTTCTTCTTATTCTTGTCCTTGTTCTTGTTCTTGTTCTTGTTCTTCTTGTTCTTGCTCCTCCTCCTCCTCCTCTGCTTTGATCCCCATCTTATCGCTGATAAGTTAATACAAGCTAGATTAAAAACAAGACTCTAAGGGGAAGAGTGTGGGGTTGCTTGCTCCTTGTTTGCTGGAAGCTACATAATGTTGCGGGTCAGGCAGCTGGACCTGAAGTTGGTCGTGATATGTCCGAAGTCAGGGCCGCAGAGTTTACGGCTGCGGTATTGGTGGTGTTCGTGGCCAGTAGCGGTATTTCCGGAGAGGTGATTGAAATATTGTGAGGGATAATTATCTGTGGGAGAGATGGCAGTGGTCACGGCTCTGATGGTGGCGATGAGACGTGTAATACTAGTAGGTGGAAATTACAAATAATAGTGTTACTTACTGGATAAAAGGAAGGAGATGAGGGGGATTGAAGAGATGGGAGGAAAAGAAAGGAAAATGAAAAATAATATGTCTTTATGTCTCGGATTCTGTGGTGTTTGTGGCTGAGTGTGGAGGCGAGGTGGTGGACAGTTTTTCTCTATACATCCTGACGTAAGGATGACCAAGACAACTAGATCTCCCATCTGCCCTGGACTCATCAGGGCTGCGTCAATTCAATTCTGGAGTCCTCCATAGCCGATTTGTTATAATCCTGGGAGGGAAGGACGTCCGTCACACAAAGCCCCCCAAAAGAAGCCTCAGCGCGCCACGCCCCGGCCTGGGTGTTGCGCCGTGCGTCTTGGAAAATGCGTGACTCGTGTGTTTGTTTATTGTATAGTGTGTCCGGATGAAAAATTACATTCAGATATTACTGTAATCGGACTTTCATGACTGGCTTATGGCTCCCAGGGAGAATTTTGTAGCTTAGTCTTTATTTTGATATGTTTACAGGTCGCCTCTCGAAGTGTGCATAAGCAAGGCACTGCAGGCTGCCCCTCACATCCCTCAGAATGCATGTTAGTCTTGGCATAGCACACCTCCGTGGCCTCCGTCACCCTCACATCTCCCGCAGCCTCGCCGTCTCTCTAGAATTTAACTTTTATGTTTCCCTTGCCATTTATCTCACATGCAATTGGGCAATAAATTTTGTTGAAGTTAAAAGTTGCCTCCTCCCGCCTTGAGTGTCACTATCGTCCCCTGCTGGACTCTCCACTCCCGCCCCCGCCTTCCTCGGCACCACCTCAGACTTTAGCCACGCCAAATTACATGGCCCCGAGGCCCTCTGTCGAACCCTATCGTAGCCTGCTCGTCTTATATGGCCACCTGACAAACCTCTTTGTAACCCTGAGCGCGCAGCACAAAGACGCCCCGTGACCCCGCTCGACCTCACCTGGAGGAGCTGGGTGACCTTTTGGGGTGCTGTATGAGCGGAGTCTTATTCCGGTTGTTGCACCCCGGCGGGAGGAGAAGACCAGTCGTGCGGAAAATCTTGATAGCGTCTAGGGAGGCGCAGGACCCGGGAGCGTCGCCGAAGTGGTAATTCCTTTGTCACTCTCCAGGGCCAGAGAGCCGAGAGAGTGGTCAGCGCTACGAAGTCTTCGCAGGCGGAGGAAGGTGTTGGGCGGGAAGCGAGAACCACCAGGCGGTCAGGACTTCCTCGAAACCTCTTGAGTGTTGCGAGGCGTCACGTGTGTTGGACGAGAGGGCGGGGCGGCCAGTGTGGGGTTAGAGCAGTATACTCTGAATGGCCAGGGCGTGCTGCACATTATCATTTGATGAAAGGAAACCTGCAGGAAATGGAGGATCCAGGCAACACCCAGATCTTGGTTGCTGGGATGAACACAGAAATACAAAGAGGCTCCATATAATCCCCGTAGATCCTTTGTAATCCTTTCTCATCCTCTCCTTCCTGGCCCATCTTATATTCTTCCCTCCCACGATACCTTCTCTTCCTTTCCTCTCCATCCTGTTTGAGAGATTATTCATGCATATTACCGTAATGTAGAACATCCCTTATGTAATTCAATACATAACAGGATCACCTTCGCTTGGCCGGGCCAGGAAGAGCTTAGGAAGACCTGTCACGTGTAGGCGAGTCATAACCTCCCCTCACGTCCGGCTTAACCTTTGATCTCACCTTTCCCTCCCTCCCATAGACGCTTTCCACCCCCTCGCCGCGCCCTACGAGAGGACCTAAGGTACAGGGCCTATGATGATGTTGTGGGAGCATCGGGAATCTGTAGGGACGTGAAAGAAAGGAGCGGCAGCAGTGGGCTGGAAGGAATGGGGCGGTGTGTGGCTCCTCTCGGCTTCATTCCGTGCACCTCATTATCTCGGCGTAACATCACTTGTCTCATTACCCTCGCGTCTGTTCTCGGTGCCTCGGACGCTGCCCTGCCCTACCGTTCCCCTCGCCCGCGGCCTGCAGGGATTGGTGACCACGTATCTGGCAACCATCACCACTATCTTGCTCCTTCTGCACTACCTCACTTCTCCTTCATCATCATCGTTCTTTGTACATCATCAAGCTCACGGCGCCGCCTTTATCCCGCAGTTTTTAGGCTCTGGACGGGCCGGCGGAGAAGAGGGGACGGGTGGAGACATGAAAGGAAATAAAGGAAAGAAATCTTAGGATACATTCCAGCATTGTTCATGTTTCCAATCTTTTTTTTTTTTCAGCGATCAGTTTTTGTTGCTCTTTCACACATTTATTTAAGTACCTTGGCGTGCACGCGCGCACGCTCACGCGCTCGTATCCACATCCATCCTCAGAGAGAGAGAGAGAGAGAGAGAAAGAGAAAGAGAGAGAGAAAGAGAGAGAGAGAGAGAGAGAGAGAGAGAGAGAGAGAGAGAGAGAGAGAGAGAGAGAGAGAGAGAGAGAGAGAGAGAGCCAGCGGTCCCTCATCTCCTCAGCATAAAGCCTCGTGCTCATAATGCTGTTACTCTGAAGGGCGAATCGTATTACTTCATTATGAATATTAATAGTCCCCAATTAAAAAGACTTGTTGGCGCGTCGCGGCGATGCTGTGGCCAGTGTATAAATAAGCATGCCCTCCCCGCCGTGTTCTTTATAACTGGGATTAATTATTGCACAGTCGCGTCATCGTAGTCCTAAAAGAAAGACCAATGCTGCACCTTTTTTCACGGCTTAATGTATGAACACGCGACGGACGGACATTGAATTACACATACCAGTCAAAATATCAGACGAGGAACGCACATCTTCCTCACGCCCTCCGCAGCACATCCGGAGGAGCGAAATTTCGGCCCACAGCCTCGGCCTTCTCGCCCCTTCGTTGGTAGGCCGGGAAGAGCGGGAGGAGGCAGTATCCATCACCCAATCCCGCGGCCCTATCTGTCACCCTAACCCCGCCATCAGTGTCGGGTGCAGGAGGCCTCCCCCCAGTTCCCTCGACCCCGCTCTCGGCAGCACCCTCTCATCAGCGCGGCGCCTCCACTACCCAGCACGCCCTAGTGAAAAGGCCTGTCCGCGGTAAACACTACTTGGGGCGTCCGAGGCTTCGTGGTGGAGAGCTTGGGCCAACTCAGGGAGCGTTTAATGCTCTCCTGTCTTGACCCGGTGAGACCCAGTGTAAATCTCACTCGTTCGCTCTAAAGGTTATCTTCTTCCTTAGCTCCTTCGTCCTCCTCCTCCTCCTCCTCCTCCTCCTCCTCCTCCTTTTCCTCCTCCTCCTCGTTCTGTATTTGGTTCTTGCATTCCTCGAGTCTTGTGCTTAGTTTTGTTTTGTATATATATTTTTTTTGTCAGTTTATTTGTCTGTCTGTATGTATGACTGGTGAAGTGACTGAATGACCTCCACTCACTCATTCACTCTGCTTCTGTCACTTTGCATGTCTGTTTTGTCTGTCTTTCTGTCTCTGTCTGCCTGTCTCTCTCCCTCTCCCTCTCCTTCTCCCTCTCTTTCTCTCTCTCTCTACCACCGCAACCACCACCACCCCCCCCACCACCATGATGTATGCCACGAACACACAATCCCCTGTACGCACATCTCTACATCTCCACACACAAACACATTATGCACATCCACCCCCACCTTTCTCCCTCTCTCACTCTCTCCCCTCTTTCCTCACACCTCTAACCCTTTCTTCAATCCTTCACCTCCTTACCTTCCCCTTTCTAACTTCTCACATTCCTCATCTCCTCTCCTCAAGTCCCTGCACACCCCCATCACTCCCTCACCTTTCCTCTCTGTCCATAGTTATGACGTCTGAGTTCAAATCGATTAGTGTCCATCTTCACAATGACCTTTGACCTCCCACCCCCTATCCTCCGCGCCCTTAGTGCTGACCCGCAGCCATATCTCCATCCACTTCTCATGTCCACCTCCTCCTCCTCTCTTCTCTGTTCTCTCTTCTTGACGGACTTTCTTCTCTTCCAAGTTCCTTTTTGGTCTCGTCTCTCGGTGCCTTACCCGCCGCTGCATTCCTCGGATTGAATAAAGTGCCAAGTTTGTGTTGTAGTAGATGGCTATCTCTGACGGTGTTACTTCCTCTTCCTTCTTCTCTTCCTCGTCTTCCTTCTTGTTAGCTTGTTTTTTTTTTTTTTTATTATATGGTGGTTTTTTTTCTATTTTGCAGTGAGGTTTTTGTTGGATGGATCGATTGGTGTATGGGGAGGGTCCTTCTTTTGTGCTATCCTCTTTATTCACTCTAGTTTGTTAGTTTAGCTTGTAAAAATTAAATAGCCTGGAATCTTAGCCTCCCATTTTGTTTTGTATTATTTTTTTTTATCTTTCCTCTTTTCTGATTAACTTTTCCTTTTTAAATTTTCTCTTCCTCAATCTCGTCTTTTCCTTTTCTTTATCTCCTAATATATGTTTGCTTCCTTGTCTGTGTGTCTTAATAAGTCTGTGTATCTGTTTGTAAGTATGTATGTATGTATGTCCCAGCCTGCTTGCATGCTTGCCTACACCCATCTCTCTCTCTCTCTCTCTCTCTCTCTCTCTCTCTCTCTCTCTCTCTCTCTCTCTCTCTCTCTCTCTCTCTCTCTCTCTCTCTCTCTCTCTCTCTCTCTCTCTCTCTCTCTCTCTCTCTCTCTCTCTCTCTCTCTCTCTCTCTCATTTAAATATATATTTTTTTACCCCCCTGACAGTTGTAATGTTGCTGGTTTTATTTGATGTTTACTTAAAGCCAGATGATATCAGCTATGTATATTTTGGATTGTTTATATTACTTTGACCTTTGCGAGGACACACACACACACACACACACACACACACACACACACACACACACACACACACACACACACACACACACACACACACACACACACACACACACACACACACACACACACACACACACACACACACACACACACACACACACACACACACACACACACACACACACACACACACACACACACACACACACACACACACACACACACACACACACACACGTATACCACCTCAGGGAAAAGATGAAAGGGTGAGTTACCGCGAAGATTTGCGGGTCGAGATGATGGGTGTAATCCCGTCACTAAATAGAATGCGTGAGCTGTAGAGGCGGCAGGTGTCTGCTGCACTGATGGAAGGGGAGGAGGGAGAGGGCCACCATACACGGCCCTTCATGCTCCTCCTCCTCCTCCTCCTCCTCCTCCTAGTTCTCTTCGTGTTCCTCTCCTGTTCCCATCTTCCCTCCCTCCACTCCCTCTCCCCCGCCACCCCGCCCGGAGCCTAAAAACTGCGGGATAATGGCGGCGCCGTGAGCTTGATGATGTACATAGAACGATGATGATGAAGGTGACGTGATCAAGTAAAGATAGGTTACGGGCCAGTGCAGAGGGAGCGAGGCGGTGGTGATGGTTGCCAGATATGTGGTCACCATTCCCTGCAGGCCGCGGGAAAGAACGGCGGGGCAGGGCAGCGTCTGAGGCACCGAAGAGAACAGACGCAAGGGTAATGAGACAAGTGATGCTGCGCTGAGATAATGAGGCGCACGGAATGAGGCCGAGGAAAGCTAAGGCGGCGATGGCGTGTTAGTTGGTCAGGGAGGAAGCGACGACAAGTGGGTGGAGGAAGGCGACGGGGGCAGCGACCATACCTAATGTGAATATATTGGCCGGAGTGGCAGAGAAAAGACGATAGCGGCAGCACGCGTGTACCTGTGTTTAATTAGACAGTGCTTGTGTTCTTCTTTTCCTCGCCGCGTTGATAATGGCTCTTAAGTTCACTCGTATCGACTTTCACAAGCACCTTCGTAACGCAAGATAACATCAGCGCCGTGTGTGTCTCCGTCTCTTCTCTTCCTGCTTGCACTCATGCTTTTGCCAAATTGCATAATCCCCCCGAGTCCTGAGTGTACCGTTGTGTTTGCTGCCGTCACTGGAGGTCGGCAGGAGCTCACAGGCGGCAATGTGGGGGCGACACTCCAAGTCTCCTCAGTCTGGGTGTGGCTCTCCCTGCTATCTTAAGTGAGCAAATATATTGGATAAGGTGGCGGGATGGATGCTGTGGAGAAAGATTCGTGTCCTCTTGGTCTCGCCCTTTGGCCCCGTAGCTAACGTGCTGGGGTCTGCAGGCCGCTGTTACGCAGGGGGAAGGCCGCGTGGGAAAGGTACAACATTCGCAGCCTCCCCCTGAAGCCGCTTAGCCCGTACTTAACAAAAAAATAAAAAAATTAAATAAAAAAAATCATGCAGAGAACAGGTTGTATTAGTCTGTGGTACATGCAAAACAAAGAAAAAAGTAATAAAGTGGTGAAACACGTTACTGTCGACAGAATGATAAATTGAGGAACATTCGTCTAATATCTTTATTCTTTTTGCATTTTTCCCCACCCTCATAAATTTGTTCTCCATCACTCCTTCCCTACCCAAGCTTCTTTCTCTGTTCGCTGTGCCTGATTCATCCTGTACCTGACATTTCTTCCTCTTACTTTACCTTCGTCTCGTCGTTCCCTTCCTTCTCATCATCATCATCTCCTTTTATCCTTTATTTTTCCTCCTTTCCACCACCACCATCACCTCTTCTTTCTTCTCTCCTCTCCTCCTCCTCTCTTCTCTTCTCTAATCCCTGTTCCTCCCTCTCTCCTCTCCTCATCTTTGCTCTTCTCATCTCTTATTCTCTTACCCTTCCTCCTCTCTCATCCCGTCTCCTATCCTCTCCTTTCTCCTCTTCTCCTCTCCTTTCGTCTCCTCTCCTCTCCTTTCTTTTTCTCCTCTGCTCTCCGTTCCTCTTCCTCCCCTCCTCTCCTGTCCTTTCAGCCTCCTTCTCCACGCCACCCCATCTCTCCACTCCTCTCCTCTTCTCTCCTTTCCTCCCACTCTCCTGCTCCACGCCACCCCATCTCTGTGGTTCCGTGTTTGGGAGGTTGACAAACTAGCAGGAGACCACCGGAGGGAGAGGGTCAAGCGAAAGGTACATGAAGGTCAGGGATCGTACGCGGGACTGACAGAAATTGAGGCGTAAAGTAGAGGTGTCGAGATTAGTGTGGATTTGTGTTGGGGCTGCGCATCTAGGTTATAGCGTCGAGGAGCACGAAGCGAAGTGAACGTCCCACAATTAATATAAAAGCTACGTACATATATTATAGGTGGGCGCATGTGTGGAGGTGAGAGAGAAGGACTTAGAGGTGTGCACAGGCTGGCTCCAGTGGGTAGGTCGGTAGTGGGTGGAACTTTGAGGTTAATGAAACGAGTAAGCGGTGGAGGTAATGAGAACAACTGCACTCCTTGAAGTTAGCAGCGAGGAGCAACGTGAAAGAAATTAAGGTTTTGCGGGAAGGTGAAGGTTATTGTTTAGCGGTGTCAGGGAGGCACGAGGTGAGTGTGAAGCAATGCTCGTAGGTTAGCGAGGAGTGGCGGGAATGAAGCAGAGGTCTTGTCAGGGCGGCGAGGAGGAAGTACCCTGGATAGTAGATGGCGCAGAGAACTGTACAGAGAAGTTGTTCGTGCGATAATTCTCTCTTAGTTTTTGCTTTAGGTGGGTCAGGAATGCTGCATAATTATTCATCATTCAGAGAGAGAGCGAATGAGGTCATGAGAGGAGGAGGAAGAGAAGGAGGAAGCAGAGGAGGACGAGGAGGAGAAATAGAAGGAGGACTGGGACGGGGGAGGAGATGGAGAAGGAGGATAAGGGAAGTAGGAGGGGAGGCAGACTTGCGTGTTGAGAACGGAAAAGTAGAGAAGGGTGAAAGGGGGGGGAGGAGGTATGGGAGAAGGAGGAAGAGAAGGAGAAGGAGGCATAAAGAAGGCGGCCTGTAGATCGGGATGTATACGATTTTGGTTGACATATAGAATTTCGAAGGCTGAAGGGAGATCAAGTGATAAAGTCGTGAAGGGAAGGCGGAGGAGGGCGAGGGAAGTGGAAGAATGGAAAGGCTGACAGGTAGAATTTCGAGGGATGGAAGGAGAGAGGGAGAGAAAGAGAGTGAGAGCGAGAGAGAGGCCGTGCAGGTTAGGGGTATGAAGGGAGAGGAGGAGAGAGAGGGAGTGAAGGAGTATAGGGGCTCAGGGAGGAACATGGAAATGACGAGGGTCGGAGGTCGCGTGGGTCAGACCGAAGGGACACAATCTCGCAAACATTCTTGTCGTCACTTCCTTTTATGTGGAGGTCCATTAGGCGCGGGCTGGGAGGGGCCGGGGCGCGCTGTGGTCCTGTCATCCGCCGTGTTATCTCTTATCAGCAAGCTTTATATACCTTGCGAAGGCTAAAATGCTGTCTTCTTCCTGATATTGGCCATGCGCAACACCACTTTCCTGCTGAGAGTGAAACTTAATACACATCATTCAGCTCCCATCAGGTGTAATAAAGGGCGAGGCAGGTGTCGATTTCTAACACCGCCTGGAGACTTCCCTGGTTTTTAGGATTACAAGGTTTTCTCTCCCGTTTTCTCGGTCGCCTGTGTTGAGGTCGTCGGGAGTCACCATTAGGAAGCGGTGACGCGGCTTCAGGTATTCCCTCCTTCATATTATATTGCAAGGATTTGTAGGACGCAGATTGATCTCTTAATGTTAAGCAGCAAAAACTTTCCCTCGGTGCATCAGAAAAACCCTCTCGACCTGTGGGTGTACTCAGTCCTTTTCGCTCCATCTGTCGAGCACAATTCCAGGAGTGATGTCCCTCTTGCCACCCCGTGACGCAGGACATTACCTCCGCATCGCCAGAGGAAGGGGGTCGCGCCGGGAACGATGCCTGTAGGAGATAAGCAGTGAAAGCATTGAAGGAAGCTAAGTGTCATTAGAGTGTGGTCGCCGCCGCCAAAGGCTCACGTGATTGCCAGACAGCACCGCACGATTGCCTATTGTGGGGCTTCATTTGGCTTTTCAGCTAACACCGCCCCGCCCCTCCAGCTGCAGAGTGTCTTTATTTAGATCTTACCGCTCAAAAAATATTCTTTCTCCTCCCTGTAAGCAAAGGTATCCTAATTTTTTCTCACCTGTCTTAAGTAAAGACATGAGTGACTTATTTGAATTCGTCTGCATTTCAATACGTCTTCATATTACAAAGTACAGCCGAGGCGGACGAGTCAGTAGAAAGATAACGAAGACGGGAAGAAGAGGCCGTGACGATATCATCTGTGGCGGTCGTTGGGGTCACTGTGGCCCTTGACTGCATCTGGGGGTCATCTATTAATTTCTCATGGGCCAGGAGCGTGCGCGGGGAGAAGGACGAGCTGGCTGACGAGGTTGTGAATGATAGAATCACTCGTCGAGGTCACGTGGCGGCCATGAAGGAAGGGGCCCAGATGAGGGGTGTGTCTGGCGCGTTTGGAAGTGAAAAATACTTAGGTTGCCTTGCGAATATGGATGTAAACTCCTCTAGTCTTAAGTGACGTGTGTGTGTATGTGTGTGTGTGTGTGTGTGTGTGTGTGTGTGTGTGTGTGTGTGTGTGTGTGTGTGTGTGTGCCATTTTTTTTTTTGCACTGACTGAATAAATTTGGGTAGAATGTCGGCATTTATTCAATTTATGGCACGTCGTTCTTAATTGACAGTCTTCTGCTCCATCCCTTTGCAATGGTGTTGAGTCTTGTCTCTTTATCTGGCTCTCGTTCTTTCCCTCCTTGTCATGTCACTCCCTCTGGCTACCTCTCGGCTATCTTAGTGCCAGTACGTACATGTTCCAACCATTTACTCTGTTACTGATCGCCACTGATGCGTTACCCACTCATTGTCTCCACAACACTATATTCATTCCTCCTTTAAAAGCTTAATTCTGTTCTATAGCTGGTCAGTGTCAGAGGTAATAATGTAGAAGTAGGAGGAGATAATAATCGTATACCTATTACGAGAACCTGATTTCTGACGATTTATCAGACGCCAGCAACTCATTGTCTTTGAAGTATAATGTTTAGGTTGAGGTAATGAGAGAGAAAGAGGGTACAGCTCTAATTATCAAGCGGGATATACTAATTCGCCGGATAGTTAATTGGACAAGTCTTTCCTCCATTTGAGACGCGTGTTAGTCCCCCCCGCACATCACCACATCACTCACCCGCGCTAGGGACATTCGGTACAGTCGTGCGTCAGGAGAGGTGACGGGGAGGGGAGCAGGGGACCAACATTCGAGACTCCCGCTGCCACCCACCGCCACCGTGCTGTCACTCACCACGACTTGGCTTCGTGTTAGTTTAGTGGGAACCATTAGTCTGTTGTCGATCCGGGACTTATTAAGCTTCGTTCTCATTTCAACGCATCCCATAGCCACTCCATATACTGTGAGCGGAGATAGTAAGAGGCTAAGGGAACCAGCCTCGCGTATCAAGGACATTTGCAACGACACGCTTCATGTCGCTTCATCAACTATACTTTGAAGCCGTCTCACCATTACCACCGCCACCCATATGTAGAAAACTGATTAGCAGAGTGAGTGATGATGAATAACAAGTTGGTGGATTGAATGATAAACACTCACCTTTTCCATTTACTCTTTCTCCTCCTCCTCCTCCTCCTCCTCCTCCTCCTCCTCCTCCTCCTCCTCCTCCTCCCTCTCCTTCTCTTTCTCCTCCTCCTCCTCCTCCTCCTCTTTCTCTTCTTCCTCCTCCTCCTCCTCCTCCTCGCTGCTGGTGGCGCTAGTAGTCGTAACCCGCAAACCCCACACGTGTTCTTGACCCACAAGTTCGTTCGTCCCGCTCACTGCCTGTGGCGCAACCCGAGGCTACCCAGGCAGTTCCCTTCCCTGCGACTCCCCGCCGCTGCCTCGCCCGACACCTCCGCGCCGAACCTTACTTCGTGCAGCGCCTCCACCCAGCAAACAAACGATTCGAGTCATCTCCCTCCCAACGCCCACATCCCTTCGTGACTCCCACCCATGCTCACCACGAGTCAGGTGTTTCCTACTCTCGACTACAGCAAACCCTCACTCCCATGTTACTCCCACATTCCGCCGTGAGTCTCACTCGAGGTAATCTCCCCAATGTACTCCCACACCCGCCGTGACTCAGGTGCCTCCTCCACACGCCCATACCTGCTGTGACCTTGTGGCCCTGTGACCCCTCACCGTCCCCCTCACCGTCCCCCCTCCGGTGCTGGTGCGTGGGGAGAAAATGATAACGTCACCTGTGTCCCCAAGAGGAGACAGGTGTCGAAAGTGGCGGTGACGTGGGCCATCCGTCACTGTCCCTTCCTACTCTCCGTCCCCCTCCCGCCATCTCCCGCCCCCGCACTTGTATGCACCTACACGGGGACGCTGGAGGAAAAACCTGAAAGTTAATGGAAGTTGTGTGGGAAATTAAGGTATATTTCAAATATTTATGATTAATGGATAGATAAAGCAGGAAAATAATGTGATAAATGAATGAATGACTGAAGAAAGTAACTTTGAAGAATAATGAAAACAAGGAAGACGAGTAATGCAGCAATGAAATAAAGGATTAAAGAATAATGAAAGCAAGAAGGGTGAGTAATGCAGTAATGAAACAAAGGATTAAATGAAATATGAAATCTCAGTTAATACAGAATACGATCAGTGCGTGACCAGAAGGTTACTCAGGTCCCGGTGAGACTTTTAAGGCGTTACTGTTGGTATGGAGTGTGTGTTTGGCGGGAGGTGGCGAGGCCCTTAGCCGCTCTAGTTCATCTCCAGAGCACTTCGGTCTTCGACGGACGGCTGCCTGGCGATAGCTTGGTCGACTTTCCTGATACGATCACACCTGTCAGCATCGGTTCTTGTGGCCCACAGACGGATCCTATTCACTGAAATTTTGCAGCGCTGAGCTTCTAGAATGTCCCTGACTCACCATGAGATTAGAGGAAGGAAAAATATGCCAAATTACTCCATATTCTTGCTGTCGAGTCATTCCTTACGAAGTCGAGGGTGAAATGAACTGGCGTGAACAAAAGAGAAGAGGAGGCAACCTTGAATTATAACACCGCACGAGAAAACTGTCTTGAAATGTGTACGAATGGCATCTATATTTCTATGTGTATTATTTTGTCTTGGTAAAGTTTTCTGGGGTTCCATAACTTCCAGCGTGTGAGGGATGTTAGTGTTGCGGTTGTCGCGGCGTGTTTTGCCGCCCCGCTGTCGCTCCAGCTGTCCGAGGAAAGACTCATTCGTTGCCCTGTGGTGAGCCTCTTTGTCTAATAAATTTGACCCCAACAACCCGTTCTTTGTCTCCTTATCTTCCTTTTCACTCTCAGTCTCGCCCCTTCCTTCCTCTGCCGATCCTCTCTCTCCTCCCTCACACTCCCTCACTTCTCTCTCTCTCTCTCTCTCTCTCCGTCCCTCACGCCTTTTGTCCTGTTGGCGTTTCTCCTTCCCTCCATTTCCTTCCTCTCGCCCACCTGCCCTCCGACTCTTTGTTCTCTTTTCCCTCTTATCGACACGCTCTTTCTCCTCCTCCCTCGACTTTCCCTCACACAGCTATTTATTCTTCACCGTTACATTTTCCTTTTCTCTCGTCGCTTGTTCGTCCCCGGAGCTGCATGGCGTCCGGCCCTCGCGAAGCTGCCCGACGGTGTCAAGGGGTCAGCTCCGCACTCCGCCAATACCGATTATTTTTGAGTCGCCTCAGAAATCTCGGTCCGATTACTTCATCGTATACTTTTACTTATCTTTTGTTTTGCGTATTTTTATTTGGATATTGGTTATTATTATGGATTTATTCATTTATTTATCTGGTTATCTTATTTATTTCTCGGCGTGCTTGCGGACTTTGAGCCTTGCGTGGAGGGGCGTCAGGAGCGCGACTGGCGTGGTGCGGCGCGTCAGTCTTCGGCGCGAAGAGACGGAAGACCCACACTGAGAAATCGTGACCCCTGACCCGGCATAGCAAGTCTTGGCGTTTTTGACTCAAGATATGCACAGATTATAATGTCAAGGAAGAAGGGAGGAAGAGAGCCTCTCTCTCTCTCTCTCTCTCTCTCTCTCTCTCTCTCTCTCTCTCTCTCTCTCTCTCTCTCTCTCTCTCTCTCTCTCTCTCTCTCTCTCTCTGCCACCATCAAAACACATTTACTTCCTTCACAAAGATCGTAGTTCGTTGAGGGACAAAAGAACACTCAATGACCTGTTAACAAGAGTCACAAGGAAATAGGTGCACATATTTTTAAATTCATCAAGTAAACAGGTTTCTGATCTTGTTTATTTGTTAAGCACTACATAACGGCTAAATTTTACCCATATCAAATAAAAAAAAGATACATTGGTTTTGGATGAGTAACTTAGAATTATTTTTTTGGTATGAGCTATGAAACACAAAATCTTAGCCTAACTGTAGTCATGCGATGATATCCAGAATAAAATTAAACTAACGCCGCGGTACTGAAGGAATTAAAACGTAACATTTTCTGCTCGCCACCGCCCACCACTCTCTCACATCAACCCCCGGAAAAAAATGTGGAGCGTACCTTACTAGGATATCACCGTAACTGTTCTGGTTCATTAAGTAAGGCGCTTTTATTTCGCGTGTGGGTATAATGCTTGCCTTGTTAGTGTGCGGTATCTTCACGGCGAAAATTTGCCGAGGTTCTGGTTTTGAAATCTGTTACATTTACAAATACTCTGTGCTGTGGTATTAAGAAATTATATTCTATCGCTTCATGTCACGCCACGTACGTGTATTTGAATTTAAAGCCCCCGAGTTTGGAAAATAGTAATTCTTATTTTGTAGAGACCGTGCTGTGTGGTGCCGATGGGGTTTTGTTACATCGTGACGCGATTCAAACGTTTATAAACTGTTTCCAGCGGCGCAGTGGTGGCCTCGCAGATAAACACTCCAGTCTGGCCTCGCGTGCAGGAGACAACGCTCCGACTCACCTCACGACCGTGTCTCTGCGGTGCCAGGTGGTCCAGACCCCGACACCCCGACATCCCGACCCGCATGGTGGTGGTGATAGCAGTGGTGGTGATGATGGTGATAGTGGTTGTTACTACTACTACTGCTGCTGCTGCTGCTGCTGCTGCTACTACTATTACTACTACTACTACTACTACTACTACTACTACTACTACTACTACTACTACTACTACTGGCATTAATAATAATAATAATGATAATAATAATAATCATAATAATAATAATGATAATAATAATAATAATAATAATAATAATAATAATAATAATAATAATAATAATAGCAATAATAATACCTACAATATTTCTTCAGCGTTTTATGACATCTCACGAGTTATATGCAGTGCTAATAACGAAACAAACCAGTGAAATTAAAAAAAAAAAAATTCCTTACAATGAAAAGGTGGTACCAGATACCACCCGTTTTAATATAAAAGGAAAATCTAAAGTGACATAAAGAGGAAAAATGGTGAAATGAAGTCCAGCAGTCTGTTATTGGCTTCAGTCGCTCCGTCATTTACCCTACAGAAAATACAAACTAACGGAACTTTACTATTACGAATATCAATGCCTAAACTAATTCCATCATCATCTATTACTATCATCACCGCCTGGACAAAAAACACGGACACGCTAAATATTCACACAGCCTCTTTAAACCACTCATCGGAACACATTAGGAGCAAGTGTGGAGTGATCATCACATTCACAGCCTTTTTTTCTTCTTCACCACTCGCTGGGAGAGGCTTAATGACCCCGGCGGACGATAGGCCTAGAAAGTCTCATTATCCATCTCCGGTAACACGCAGCGAGTCATGAAAGTCATCAGCCTAAAGACCCATTAACTGAGGCCCTGAATTTGTACACGAGGAAAAACGGCACCGGACACCCGATTTCCATTACGACAAAGACAGTCACTCTTCACCTGTACTGCGCTGCGTGTCTCTATCGGCAGGTAAGAGAGAGGGAGAGAGGGAGAGGGAGAGGGAGGCAATGATATAATGAAAATACAATAACAAAGGAAGTTTTTCGAATGTCAGATAGAAATATAAGGAAGGGAAGGATGTATGAAGACAAGAAAGGAGTTAAGAGAGAGAGAGAGAGAGAGAGAGAGAGAGAGAGAGAGAGAGAGAGAGAGAGAGAGAGAGAGAGAGAGAGAGAGAGAGGAATACTAAAGCGAGAAAAAGAAAACCAGGAAAAAAAATGTCTCCCTATTAGTAAACGTATCGAAGTCAATGGCCGTTTCTCCGCTTTTAATTCGAGATCGTGTTGTGTAAATAGAAGGACCGAACAGAAGAACCATTAGCTGTTTACCTTCGGAGTGTGCGACGTGGTGTTTTTCCCTCCCGATCTTTAAGTTACGACGAGGGAGTTTCTTAATTGGCGAAGGTTATCAGATGTTGCTTCATGCCTCCGATGATATCACGCCGCGGCCGCAGGTCAAGGCTGAGGGAAGGATTTTTGAAGGTTTCTCGCAGTGTATTTCGTACTGATTTTGATCTCCTCCTTTGAAGTAACAGGCAATGAAAAACAGCAACTTGGAGATGTGTAAGTCATTTAGCTTTGTGTTTGAAGTGGCTTTGGTAAAATTTATAGCATTTCTTTTTTCTTTTTTTCAATACTAATGAGTTTTTGTCTCTGAATGTTATACGGTTTGAATTTTATCTTCTCGATTGAAAAAAAATAAAACCAAAATAGAAACTTGAAGATATAATCCACGTTTGTTTCTCATGTGATTTAGATCAAATATATAGCAACATTTTCTTTCTTTTTTCTTTCTTTCTTTCTTTCTTCCTTTCCCTACTAATGGATTTATCTGTTCAACTTAAATGCATCATAATATTCTTTTTCTTTTTCAGTATTTTATTAACATCGGTCACCTTGTAAGGAAACTGTTTACGTGGTAATTGCTTTGTGCATTATTTGATATTTTCATTATGCAGACTGCAATATATAAAAGTAAAAAGGATACCCACCCACCTTTGCCGGCCTGCAGGTGAGACAGGTAACCGAGGGACACACTAATTAACCTGTTCTCTGCTTGCTTTTATATTGGTTTTATGAATATTCCCTCTCACCTACACACACACACACACACACACACACACACACACACACACACACACACACACACACACGATAGTCCAAAGCAATTGCATTTTCTTTTTTCATGTGCAACTAATGTACTTTTCTCTCTCTTCTCAGGTAAGTGTTCACGTCCACGTAGCGCTGCCGTGGGGTGAGTGTCAGAGCTTTCTTTCTATTACACAGCACAAAGAGTTATGCCTTCACAGTATTGCACAGCACACAGAGAGCAGTTATCGCTCACAGGCATGGTGTTAAGTGCGGAAATGTGTCAAAGGCTTTCACAAACCATTACATGTGTATAAGCTAACGCAGAACTGTACTGTAAGTAGGATACCTGTAAAATTCATCTGTTTAACTATCAGGTTCTTATTCTCGAATGTTTTGGAGCCTGTGAATTGATTTTTAGTGTTTTTAAGCTTTTCATTATTCTAGTGATAGTCAAGAAATTTTCTTCATCAGGGGATCAAAACATCATACAGATCAGACTATTGTTTTTCTGGAACCTTTGAAAATAGTCATAACGAAAACCCAAAGGATTTATGAATAAGAGCCACAGTCTTCCTGTAAACACACGGTACCCCCCCCCCCACACCTGCCTGAATTCCCCCTTCAATGTGGTGATGGAGAGATAATTGAAAAGAGAAGGAAAAATTATTATTTCCACGTTAAGTTTAGATTAGGTTATGATATAAGGAATACTTTTGTTTTATAATGATTTAGCTGTTTTTTTCGTACTTGTCCATAAGAGATTTAAGTCCTCTGTAATTTGCAATTTGTAAAGGTATTATGTATAGATGTATTGATGTGCTTTCTCTGTTTGTTTTTTTTTGTACTTTCTTCGTTTTTTCATCTTCGGTGCGTCACAAGTTAATGGGGCGCCTCATCCATCCTTCACGGCTTGGGTGGTTGAGTGATGGATGCATGGCCCCCTTCCCTTCCCCTTCCCTTTCCCTTCCCCTTCCCTTCATCCTTAACCTCCTCCTTCCTGCCCCATGTACCCTTCACCCTCCATCGTGCTTTTTTTTTTTTTTCCCGCGCCTCGAGGATGCTTGTTGCCCCCACCGGGAACACGAGAGGTGGAGGGGAAAGGGTGGTCGCGGATCCGTGCTCGCTGGGTTTGGTCATGTCGGTGTGCATTCACGCGCATGTTTTACTTGATGTAATTTCCTGTTTTGTCTGAGTGGACTCAGGTTTGTGTCAGTCCGGGAGATCGACGACGTGAGATGTCTAAGGGAAGAGGCGCGCGGAGAGCAAGCCCCACCTGCTTAATTTGAGGGTTAAGTATTTGTCTATGTGTGAAAGGAAAGCCGTAAATGTGTGTTTTTGGGGTCACTAATCGGTTGTCTTACAGGGAAGTTTTACTTTTTTGCAGGTGTGCGTAAACCTTTGTTGCTTTCACACCTGTCCAGCGGCCTCATGTCCCGCGCAGTAATTATACACCTTTGTACATCTAAGGACCCACACGGGCGTCATGATTAGAATAAAATATGTATACGCGTGTATGCGTGTGTGTGTGTGTGTGTGTGTGTGTGTGTGTGTGTGTGTGTGTGTGTGTGTGTGTGTGTGAGTGGGTGGGTGGGTGGGTGGGTAGGTGTGTAATATATATATATATATATATATATATATATATATATATATATATATATATATATATATATATATATATATATATATATATATATATATATATATATATATATATATATATATATATATATACTGATTCTTCTTTTTTCTGTGCCTTTCTGCGCGACTCTCTCTATCCACCTGTTGTTGCATGAGGCAGTAGGTGGCGTCCCTCTCCTTTCTCTCAGTGCCTGAAGGGCGTAGGTCCTTGTTAGGCCCGGAGGGTAGGGGCGGAGGCAACCCTAACGGGGCTCCCTCGCCGCCTTGTCTGTCAACACCGCTCATTGTTGGAGCTGAGGTAATCCTATGCAAAAACCACCACGGGGACATTTGGGTGGAGGGCTGGGTGTGTCCCGGGCGGCGGAGGTCAGGGAGGTAGACAGGTAGACAGGCTGGTGACACTCCCGCGACCTTCCTGTTCACCTTCCTCCTCGCCTTTTTGTCATCCAGCGTCCGGAAGGGGCGGGGGTGCGAGAATGGCTTTGGTCTACGCTTCTTCAACACTCCTCACATTTTTCTTCCTCCGCCTTCCATCTCGCTGACTCATGCATCTATTATGTCTCTTTTGTTCTACGATGTTGTCGCCATTCTGCGCATTTACTCGGCTCTTTTCCTCCACTGTTTCGCACCTTAGCTTCCTCTAAAACTCTGATATTGGTATTCCTTTGTGTCTCCCTCCTACATTCCCACCCTCCACCACTCACAGTCGCTGCAGTCACTGATGGAAGCGTCTTTCGGCTCCCTGTTTGTATAGCACTGCGCCATCTCCTCTTTATAAAAATGTGTAAGTCAATAAAGGCTGTCGCTCACCTGCACTTCACTGATGCATGGAGCAATTTATCGGGAAATATCGCCTCTTCTTCACTCTTCTCCACGTCGATTTTCCCATTTCGTATTCCACAATAATTTCCTGCCAGCTTTTATTCTCCGTTCCACTGGAGAGGAATGACAGGGACCACCTTGAAACCTGACGCCTAATGAGGAAAGATTCTCCCTTTCCAGCGACAGCAAGACTGGTAGGAAAGAGTGCCGAAAAAAAAGAAAGAAAGAAAGAAAGAAACGAGTGGCCTATTCGGTTTTTAGTCCTTGTTTCAGTGAAGTGCGTCCCATAAGCGTGCGTGGAGCCTTGAGTGAAGGACCGCGGAGAGTGGTCGGCGCTGAGGAGAACAAGCAGGTGAAAGGAAAGGTGGGTGGCAGTGACGTGGGACGCTGAGTGCACGGGCGGGAGGGAGCGCAAATCCTTCCCTTCGCCCGTCACATTCTAAGCCTCCGCTCCTTGCATTTACATTCTCCCGGGTCTACCTTTGGGATTATCGGGGAATCTATCAATCACGTCTCCTTTTAAGAACCATCACGTATAATTGATTTGGTAATAACTCGACGGGGCGGCGCGGCGAGGCATTCACGATAGGAAATTCGGAACCCATTGCATCATGTGTGTGTGTGTGTGTGTGTGTGTGTGTGTGTGTGTGTGTGTGTGTGTGTGTGTGTGTGTGTGTGTGTGTGTGTGTGTGTGTGTGTTTTTTTTTTTTTTTTTGTGTGTGTGTAGAGAGAGAGAGAGAGAGAGAGAGAGAGAGAGAGAGAGACTATGACAGCGAGTGTAGTGTAGCTGACGACAAAGGAAGAAGGATCACAGGCGGGCAAGCAGGCACAGACCCGTGAAGAAGGGCCAGTATCCGGCAACATCTCACTCCTCCTGGCGGCAAGATCGATAACGCTCGTTCGCCCAAAAAGTCGTCAGTACCGGGAACGTAAATGGATGGCTTGTTGTGGCGCGACCAAAGCTTGCACGACCGCTGAGCAAACGCAGAGTCGCGATGGAGCTCCGGTGCCGCTGATCCCGGACCGATAGTGTCAGTCGAGGCAGCGAAAGAGGATAACGCAAACAGGTGACTTGGAACTCATTGGTGGTAATAACTCACAGACGCAAGCACGAGTGTCTATAGAAAGTAGAATAGGAAGTGTATTTTTATTTTAGACTGAAGAGGAAAATAAATCACCCATTGAGAGGGGAAGAAATGTTCCCGAGTGAAGCGGAATAAGTAATGAGGAGGAAGAGAAAACGCTAAATTGGTTGGGTGCCTCCACACATGTGAAGAAATATGTTTTAGGAAGTAAATGATGCGTTGCACAGCCGCTGATGTGAGCTTGAGGGGAGGGGGAAGGGAGGGTGTAGAGGAGGGAAGGAGAGGGAGACTGCAGCAAGTAATGGGACACACCTATCCTATCCCCCCACCTCTCTCTCTCTCTCTCTCTCTCTCTCTCTCTCTCTCTCTCTCTCTCTCTCTCTCTCTCTCTCTCTCTCTCTCTCTCTCTCTCTCTCTCTCTCTCTCACACACACACACACACACACACACACACACACACACACACTGCATGCATAATCCCCCTGTCTATAAGAAGAGCCACACCACGTCCCCCGCACTCCCTCAGTAACCACAGCAGGCAATGGTTTAGTAGAGCGTAAGAGTTATAATGGTAAATATACATGAACACCTGACTGAAAATTACAGACAGGAGGTCGTATATTAGTCGTACTTTATTACCGTGTAGCGTGTGCTGCGAGAGGCGAGGTGTTGCCCGAGGGTGGCCTCCACACCCGCCCCCGCCCACTGCAGTCTGCGTGGGTCATGGGTCACGCCACTCGCCTTCACCCAGTGTGTAGGTCACCCCACCTACATCTCGCTTCGCCTCGTCTGGACCAAAGCTAAGCTGAAGCAGTTTTACCTGGCGTCCCGTTCCCGAGGTCGAGGGTCGCCCGCCCACCTGCACTCATTAAGGGACCCACCAAGCACCTCCCCCGCCCAGGTGAGGCGCATCCCTGTTGGCCTCGCTGGAGCCGCCGCACAACTTCTCCGCCAAAACCTGACAATGAATTGTTTGTTTTGTGATCGGAGACACAAAACCAGTGTTCGCCTCAGCAGCGGCGGCGGCGGCAGCAGTGTGCCTCCGACCACTGAGGACTGTAAGGCTCTGGATCATTAATCAAGTGCACGAAGGGATAGACTTACCTGCACCGTGAGCAATTAGCGATAAGACACGCTCGCCCGACCAAGTAATATATGTACTGCTGCCGCCGCGACCCCTGCTGTAGATCACGGCGATAAAGCAGGTGGCTGTCGGCAGAGGGACGGTCAACGTGGCCGTGGGAGGGGTAGGGGTGTTCACACTAATTAAACACTATTAACGATGATGAGTCCTTATATATATTTGCCATTAACACTAGTATTACTGACCTCTGGCGTGTTCACCCGCGGTGGTTAGTAATGAAAAAAGATAGACTTCTAAAGGAATTTAATGCCGGGGACTTGTGTACATAAGTTGGTGTATTTATACTGTGCCTTCGCCGGTGGGTGGCTGCCGCAGAGGACGTGTTGTGTGACTAATTAATTACCAGGAGATATTGCCAGTATTGAATCAACCGAACACGATGAAACATTTCCCTTTTTTCTCTCTTATTTCTTCCTTATGGCATAAACTGTCAACTCCGCTCATCACATGCATAACGCAACCACGATTACCCTCGCACACACACACACACACACACACACACACACACACACACACACACACACACACACACACACACACACACACACACACACACACACACACACACCTCTGACCTCCAATACCACTCACCACCTCCTTCCACCTCATGATCACGGGCATTAGTACCTCCTCACTCATCACTTTCGAGCACTTTGTCACTAAAAATGCGATAAATGGCAATTAATAAGACAAGACGATGCGGAGAAGAAAAAAAAGGTCGAAGATAAAATTCCGAGATGTGCACACGCGGCGGAGAAATAGTTTAAGCTTTCTCGAATGAGCCAAATGCGAGGGATTAGCAATGCAGATGAAAGCCAAACGGGCCATAAATTCGAGTTGCCTTGGCGTGTACGGCTATCGTTGCCCCGTGATGGATAACACCTGGCCAGACGACTCGCCTCTCCCTCCCCCATACTGCCATGACACACACACACACACACACACACACACACACACACACACACACACACACACACACACACACACACACACACACACACACACACACACACAGACACACACACACACACACACATACACACACACATGCAGAGAGAGAGAGAGAGAGAGAGAGAGAGAGAGAGAGAGAGAGAGAGAGAGAGAGAGAGAGAGAGAGAGAGAGAGAGAGAGAGAGAGAGAGAGAGAGAGAGAGAGAGAGAGAGAGAGAGAGAGAGAGAGAGAGAGAGAGAGAGAGAGAGAGCTAAGTAAATCAGTCTGTTACGGAGGTGATTCTCAAAGCGGATTTGACAGAAATTTAAAGTAGTGATTGGTTAAGAATTTGAATTTTAAATTATCGTCTGTGTAAGCCCAACACTTCAGTTCACACACACACACACACACACACACACACACACACACACACACACACACACACACACACACACACACACACACACACACACACACACACACACACACACACACACACACACACACACACACACACACACACACACCTAGACGTAAATATCGCACCAGACAAAAAAAAAATGTTAACATAAAAACAACCTCGACCTGGTGTCTCTTCTCTTTCTCTTCCGTCTGTCGGAGGTCGATCCCCCTCCCCTCCTCCCTCCTTCCTTCTTTCCTCCCTCCCTCCTCCTCCTTCTCTCCTGCACCTCAGACAGAGCAAGTTCTCTTCTGTCTCCCTTCCCTTGTTTTTCCCCATTTTCTCTTTCATCCTTTTTTGTATTGCATTTATTTTTCCCATGTTATCTCCACCATTATCTTTATTATACTGCTCTGTTTGGGCTTAAATATATCGATGTATTTTCTTTTCATTCCGTCTTGCCTTTTTTTTTATTTTATTTATTTTTTTATTTTTTTCACTGAGGTAGACCCGTTTCTTCTGCTCCTTCTTTTTACCAGTGTTCTCCTCCCTCCTCCGTTCCTCTTATTCTTCCAAACAAACACAGCGGCCCTCCACACTCCCGGCTTTTACACTCTATATATCTTCCCTCGTCGATCACTCAGGCGAACCCGGAGCGCGGGGTCAGGTCGGTTCAGGGGTCACGGGTGGAGCCTGAGATACAGCCTCAGATAAATAGGTTAAGCTGGTGATATCTGGAGGCTGGCAGTGTCGAGGTGACCCGCCCGCCCTTCGAGTCTAGTTTACAGGCTCGCGGCTAAAGGTATCCTTGCCGCCTTGTGCTACGCCCCGCGTCAGCCAGCGCGCCGCTTCCTGCTTGGAGATTAGAAGATGCTGCCTCACTTGATCATGTAATTGATTACATTCCCACTCACCACATTCAGAATTATCTTGCCGCTGCACTCCACATTAAGTCTGTGAGGGCGAGCCTCTGGTGACCCTGGCCGGCCTGGGTCTCCCTCTAGATCTCCGCCCAGATAAGGTGATGTAATAAATACCCGGGAAATGTAATATTTTTTTTCTTTTCTCTTAAGTGGAGGAAGGGGGTGTAAAGACAGGGGAGGAGGGTGTTGGGGCGACGTGTAGTGATTGTGATAGCATCTTCCATCCCGGCAGAGACGACCGTTCATTCGCCTTTTGACAGACGATGATGTGGAGCTGGAGGGAGAGAGGGAGGGAGGGACTGGTGGACGGAAAGAGAGAGAGCCAGGCAGGTGTAGGGGGGAGGGGGAGGAAGGATGCGTGTCGACGGGGTGGTGGTGAGTTGAGGTTGAGGACCTCCTGCATCACACAGCTGGGGACGTCAATAGGCCGGGGCGGTCAGGGCAGTGGACGGGAGGGAGAGAGCCTTGGAGTAAATGGCAGGGTGGCTATGGTATTGTGGAAGGTAGAGATAGGGGAGATAGCCGTAGTGTTGGAATGGAATTGATGGGTTGCTGCGAGTGAAGGGGGCTGAGGAATTGTGGTCAGCGTGTAGAGGGATGAGAGAGAATGGCGAGGACAGTCACACCTTGGGAAGGACGTCTTGAGGCCGCCTGACGCATGGCGGGAAGGGAAGAGAGCAGGACAGTGAGGTCGTGCATGGTTAAAAAGGCTGTTATCTGATTCTCCCTCAAGGACATGTAGTTGACCAACACCAGCACTAGTAAGTAAGGGACCCTCAGCCGCTACTCGCCACACTGTGTACTAATCCAGCGACACCTGACTGGCCGCGGGCGTCATCACTGGTGGGCGCCATCCGTCTGCCCCTGGTGCCTCAGTATTCCCAAAGCACTGGTGTCACGGAATGCTCTTTGCTTCACTTCTGTTTAGAATTATATTTAAGAAGACTTCACATCCCATCTAAGTTACAGTGATCGTTTAATTATCTTGCATTGCCTGGGGGACAACTGTTGATTAGTAAGTCATACAGTGAAAGCATTGTCCCCCGGCAGCCAGTCCATCAGCAGCGCCAGGCAGGGAGTGCCGAGGTTCTTACCCCATCCCTCCGACTACAACCTTGGTATCACGGCGGTGCATGTGTGGTCGTGCATGTGCCGCCACCACTGCCTTGGTGCACACCATCATGCAGGTGGCCTGCTAGACCCCATGAGCGCTCAGAGTCACGAGGAGCCGCAGGACCCGCCGCCCACTCCCGCCCCGCGTGTGTAATTAAGACTGTTCGGGTGGGCGGACCCACGTGGAGCCTGTGCCCTGCTGGGAGTGTGGGTCATCCCAGGACTCAGGATCAATAATTCCCGGCCTCGTGACCTTGAAGTATGACCTTTCGACCTAAAATTAATAGCTTTCCATAAAAAGGTCCCGCCCAATTATCGGAGAGACTTAGTGACTTTGCATTTCTTTTTTTTTTTTTTTATATACTTCCTTTGTAGACTTTCTCTGACAGTTAATCAAGTAGCATTTTGTCTCGCGGAAACGTGCGGCGTGTTTGTCATCACCTGCCGTCCCCTCGCCACTGTTCCCGCAGACGCACGCCGTTGCCGGAACCGCGGGAAGAAGAATGCATGTCACTGAAGTTGGTGACTAAGTGGGGCCGCTGCGCTGCGAGGGATAATTTATCGTCGGTCGGAGTACTTGCTTAATAGTGAAGGCATCCCTGGGAATCACTTTTCTGAATATTGTAAACCAATTAGACCCGACTGACAGATCCATTAATAGTGGGCGATTAATGGTGGGGGTTTTGATTGCGTCGGCCGGTACTGACCTCCGCCCCTGCAGCCACACCCGCCACGGAGGGAGGCAGGGAGAGGAGGGAGGGAGGGACGGACGAGGTGGGAGGGAAAAGGGGTTTGCATGGACGAAAAAGGAGTAGAAGAAGAAGAAGAGAAAAAGAAAGAAAAAGAAGAAGAAGAAGAAGAAGAAGAAGAAGAAGAAGAAGAAAAGAAGAAGAAAAGAGGAGGAAGAGAAGGTGGATATAGTTGAGTAAGAGGTGGAAAACGAAGACGAAGGAGAAGGAGGAGGAGGAGGAGGAAGAAAAAGGAGGAGGAGGACTCTCTGATATGGATGTGGAGGTCGACGATCACACAAGAGAAGGAAAATAATCACTTTCGCTCGTTAGCCGGACGATAACAAAAAGGAGGCAAAATAGATGCTGGTGAGGGAGGCTTTGATTTGTGTACCGTTAAGAGCCACCAAAAATGTAATGAGTATAGGAGTGTGAGGGGCCAATGAGGTGGATCAGGAGCGGCAGTGTTTAGAGACATGGGATAGAGAGTTCTTGTGTCTCTGTCTTGTTTTTCATATAGCTGTCAGAAAGAGGAGGAGGAGAGAAGAAGGTAACGAGGAACTAGGAAATGAACTGAGAGAGAGAGAGAGAGAGAAGAGAGAGAGAGAGAGAGAGAGAGAGAGAGAGAGAGAGAGAGAGAGAGAGAGAGAGAGAGAGAGAGAGAGAGAGAGGGAGAGGAATGGAGGGAGAATCAACGTGCTACATTCTACAGGAGAACTAAAGAGGCATGTGTCGAGCGATGACTACCGAGTAAACGATAAGAAAGACCTCGGAGGAGGAGAAGGAGGAGGAGGAGAAAGAGGAGGAAGGGTAGTAATAGTAGTAGTAGTAGTAACAGGAGGGGGGATGCGGGTCTTCCTGGGTGGTCGGGTGGCATCGCGGGCGGTCAGCAGGGGGGAGGAACTGGTGACGGGCGCTCGTAGGAGAGAGTACGAGGAAGCTCTGCCCGGGAAACGCAGCAGATTCCGAGAGGTTATGACGAGCCGCGGGTCAGACGGTGTGAACGACGTGTGTGTGTGTGTGTGTGGTGTGTGTGTGTGTGTGTGTGGGAGTTTGAGGTGGGTGTACGTATGTAGGTGCAGGAGAGAACTGTCTTGCAGATTATCAGGGAAGAATATAAGAA
The DNA here is from genome assembly GCF_035594125.1 of Scylla paramamosain. Lineage (NCBI taxonomy): Eukaryota > Metazoa > Arthropoda > Malacostraca > Decapoda > Portunidae > Scylla > Scylla paramamosain. Next base: position 16,235,017 of record NC_087156.1, read on the forward strand.
AATCAAGGGGTGATATTCAAGCCCTTTAAATCTCTCTCTCTCTCTCTCTCTCTCTCTCTCTCTCTCTCTCTCTCTCTCTCTCTCTCTCTCTCTCTCTCTCTCTCTCTCTCTCTCTCTCTGTCTCTCTCTCTCTCTCTCTCTCTCTCTCTCATGGCTCTGCTCTGCTCCCATCCGTCCCCTCACACCTCCTCCTTCTTCCTTCCTCCGTCGTTCATCTTCCCCCGTCTCCTTCCCGCCCTTCCCTCCCCTCGCCGCCTCGGGGTGTAAACAGCACCTCCTACACCCATACAGCATCAATTACCCGTCAGGTGTTGCCAGGTGAGGCCGCCTTCGAGTCTTACTCACCTCTCAATCGGGCCACACACACATCCCTTCCTGCCACCTTTCACCTCCTTCCCTCCTTTCCCCATGCACATCATTCTCCAATTTTTTTACTTCTCTCTTCTCTGCTTCCTTCCCATTTCAGCTTCGTTCTTTTGCTAATATTGTCTGCATCTTCATCATTTTATCGTTTTTTTCTTATGTGTTTCCTATCATCACCCACTTTCCCTACTCTCTCTCTCTCTCTCTCTCTCTCTCTCTCTCTCTCTCTCTCTCTCTCTCTCTCTCTCTCTCTCTCTCTCTCCTTCTCTCTCTCTCTCTCTCTCTCTCTCTCTCTCTCTCTCTCTCTCTCTCTCTCTCTCTCTTTTAGATCCTTTCTTCCAAGATCCACTCTCACCCTCTCTCTTTCACCTACCGTCCCCACAATCTTCCACCTGTCTCCCACCTCCCTCCCACCTCTCGCCACTGACAAAAAAACATGCCTTTGTTATGAGCAGTGATGATACGATTATTCAAACCGAGAGACATTATTAGCCACGTCTGCCGCTCCCTCGGAAAATGTTCTCCCAATGTTGGCAGAGCGCCGGCGTCTGCTTGGCGGGCGGGTCCTGGAGTCATTATCATATTAATCACTTGGTGAAGCCTGTGATCATATGCAGTGTGGTCCATGCCGAGCGTGTTTCACCGCGGAGAGCTGGTGTTACTCCTCCTCCTCTTCCTCTTCCTCCTCCAGTCCTCCAGTCTTCCAGTCCGACTTACAAGTAACTCCTGCCTCCAGCGCAGGTGCTGCCGCCTCAGACCACCTGCGGGAGGGCCCTCGACGACGCTCCAGAGTTGAATGCCCACCAGGAACCTGCAGGATAGTGAACATATAGTGCAAGCCACGTATGCTCCGGCGGACTACTCCCCGAGGGATCACTAGGTCGCTGCGGCAGAGTCCTGAAGGAGGCTTGTCAGAATTCTCATCTCCCTGGGAGGAAGATATTACCATTTCGTCATTTCCTCGGTGATTAGCGCGGGTCAGGGGTCAGCGCGGGGCCACAGGTCATTATGAGGTGTGCCCTGGCCTGGCCTTTGTAATTATCTCGTAGACCTATACAGGGTCAGAAAAGAGAGAGAGAGAGAGAGAGAGAGAGAGAGAGAGAGAGAGAGAGAGAGAGAGAGAGAGAGAGAGAGAGAGAGAGAGAGAGAGGCTTGATAATGATGAGGGTGACACTGATGGTCTTGGCTTGGTGATGGTGAAGGTGATAGTAATGTTTTTGATGAGAGCGAAGGTTAAGTGGATGCTGTTGGAGATAGTGAGGCAATAGTGATCCGCTGGGTGATAGTGAGGATGATGGTGATCCCGCTGGTGATGGTTCTAGTGGCGGCGGTGACTGGGACTCCCTCAACGGGCCTGGAGCGTGCGAGAGGATGCTGCGAGTGGGAGAATATTAAGAAAGGAGCATCTGACTAATGTGTGCAGCCCTCCTGATACAACGGTTAGTGTGGATGACTTACTTACAAAATTATAATGTTTTCCATGATTATTAGGCAGGGTTATCTCTCTCTCTCTCTCTCTCTCTCTCTCTCTCTCTCTCTCTCTCTCTCTCTCTCTCTCTCTCTCTCTCTCTCTCTCTCTCTCTCTCTCTCTCTCTCTCTCTCTCTCTCTCTCTCTCATCTCTCTCCTCTCTCTCTCTCTCTCTCTCTCTCTCTCTCACATCACTGGTGAAAGTTGTCTTACTATTAATTGTTCAAGACATCAGAGACTTGAAACTTTATTTTTTCTTTTTATTATTCTCTTGAGCCTCCCTCAGAATCTTTGCCAAAATTGATATAATTTTTTAATCCTTGACGTGTATAAATTCTTTCTTACAAGCCCACTAAAGACTATAATGAGTAATACAACGGATAGTGCATAAAATGGGACGAATGCGCCGCACTTTATAACGACAAATGATAGATATACACGTGTAAACATCATCGAGATAAGAACACCTGGATGTTAATCAGTGTTTAATAATTCCATGGACCGTCATTATCATACTGGGTTAAGGCTTAGCGGTGTTAATTGTAGTGCCGCTGCTAATTGCGATGTTGGGAGCTGGTGGGAGAAGAGGAGGAGGGGGGCAGCAGGATGAATTTATGATAATATCCTCGGGTGTGGCCGCTATTACAGTGATTACAAGAGCTGGGAGGGCTGTGTTTAGCATGATAGGCTCTGTGATGGGTGCCGTGGGGAGGTGGGGGTTTACGTGCTCGCGGTGCCTGGCTCGTAACACTGCTAATTGTTCCCCGCCGAGGGAGCGACGGCCGGGGAAGGAAACTCATTTGCCGCTACAAGATCCTAGCCGTGTTTCTGGGTGGCGGCTGCGTGTAATATCCCAGCAGATCACAATCGCGGAATGGGAAAGTGCTACCTGTGAAAGTAAAGAAGGAGAAAAAACACCACTTGCCCGCCGTGTGTTTAGGGGACGGCCATTTAAATATTCATCTCCAAGGTAAAAAAAGTCGGCGGCCGGGTGGGAGGAACACTGTCCTCCCACCCCTCGTGCGTGGTATATTTTGGTGCTCGTGACACGGAAGCTCGGCAGAACAAGGCGAGGTAATTGTAAGCTGGAATGAGCCTTTTGAAACAAGTGGCGAAGTCATCCCGCCGCTGATGGTATTCCGTTTTGCATTTAAGCACGGCTGTAATTAAGCTGAATTCAAGTTGGTTTTAATGTGGACTCGTTAGACGGCGGGGAGTGGGAGGTGGAGGGCTCAGTGGTGCCTGCTTGTGCCGCGGCCTCGGGGAGCAGGAGGGACGGAGGCGAGAGCAAGGTTGATAGGGAGCGAGGAGGCAAGACTGGATCAGAAAAATTAGCCAGGGCGAGCCGGAACGTACAAACGGAGAACAAAGACGCCATTGTCCTGCCGTTATAATGATAATTAGGCGACACAGGGTCCATTGCGACGTAGTGTACACAAACCAGCAAGTAAACACATTGACCAGTAACGGCTAACAGTTTTACAGTCAAAGTTGGCGTGAAAGAACAGGCGTTTGCAAAAATAACCTCAAAATCAACTTAAAACGAAAATACTTTATTCTTAATCCCACTAAATTACTGAAGTATCTATTAAAACCGAAAAAAAAAAACACGCATTCGTCAACGCATCCCCTACAGTGAAGGCTCGACACCCTCCACAGTCATGGTGTGGGAAAGCGAGAGCCAGCAGGGAGAGGGAGGAGGAAGGGATGGTGCTGCAGGGCCATCATTGTGGAGGGATGGGATGGAGGGTGTCTCCGTGATGTATGGGGGATTTTCACGGGGGAGGGAGCCCGCGTGACGTGACTGTTGTGGTGCGTTAATGTGTGAATGAATGGGGCAGGGAAGGTTCCTGAGTGTGTGATGGATAGCTGCTGCTCTGTCTAGATGAGAGAGAGAGAGAGAGAGAGAGAGAGAGAGAGAGAGAGAGAGAGAGAGAGAGAGAGAAAGACGGACAGCCAGCCAGCCAGCATGCCAGCCAGCCAGCCAAAAAGACAGACGGACAAAAAGGCAACCAGTCAGTCAGCCAGCCAGCCAGCCAGACGAAAAGACACACAGGAAGCTAGCCAGCCAGAAAGACGGACAACATATAAACATATATACAGACAGGCAGAAAGAGAGACTCAGGAAGACAGACAGGAGAATCATGGGCTACACAATTTGTAAGGCAGTGTCAGGGAGAAATTAATGTCGGGTGTACAACATAATGGTGCATTGTTTTCTGTGTACAGAAGATGAGGCTCTTGATCAGTCCTTGTTTTTTTTTCTTTATTTATTTCCTTTTCTTTTATTTTTATTTATTTATTTATTTATTTTTATTTATCTATTTTTTTTTTTTTTTTACCCCTCCTCCGCTCCTTCCTCCTTCAGGCAAAATTCGATGAGTCTGTCACATATAAATATAAGTGTTTTGTTCAGCAGGGCACAGTTATGTTGGCAGAAGAGTCTAATGCTGAGGTGCTTCATTTCCAGCGTGTTCAGCAAGGGCATTAACATAACTCAGCGGTATCTTCTCTCTCTCTCTCTCTCTCTCTCTCTCTCTCTCTCTCTCTCTCTCTCTCTCTCTCTCTCTCTCTCTCTCTCTCTCTCTCTCTCTCTCTCTCTCTCTCTCTCTCTCTCTCTCTCTCTCTCTGCTATTCCTTACACTCACT
>NC_087156.1:16246996-16276996 GCF_035594125.1 Scylla paramamosain
CTCTTTTCCATGACTCATTCATTGGTTGCTCTGTGGCGGGGCAGAATAGAATTAGTATTAGGAGTGTTCTCTGGACTGCTAATGTATAATGAAAGACAACACAACATTATTGGCACTGTGCAGAATTTTTTACCATCACGTTACGACTCTTGCATGTCCCTGACCTTACATTGCCCAGAGTATGACGTGAATACAGTATTAAAACCTTGAGCAACCTTAACTTGCTCTTCGTTCTCTCTTCGTCCTTCTCGCCTCTCCCTCAGCTCCTCACGTCAGGGTGTACAAAGCGCCGCTCCGGGAAGCAGTGCAGTAGCCGAGATGTAAAGCAGTTTTCATAAAGATTGGAAGCATTTACTTGATACGATGAAAAATGGGCTTTGGGGAGGGTGAGGTTTGCAGTGACAGGCGTGTGGGTGGTGGCGCGCGAGGGGCATCCAAACAAGGGCAGCGGGCGTTAAGGCGTGTCCGTCAGTGTTGTTGTTATTTGTATTCCTCTTTGTTACTATTGCTTTAGCTGCTGCTGCTGTTCGGCCACGCCTCTACTTATAGCATGGGGCAAAATTTTAATCCTTTATTAAGAAACGGAGAAAAAAGAAGTGAAAGTTTAAAAGAACAACATGTTTTATTAGCTTTGGTTCTTGTTCTCCTTCCAGAGACGCATTATGGACACAGGTAACCCCAGGGAGCGGCGAGAGGTCAGACGCCCATGTCCCTGATGACGGGCGACAACCAGCTGCTCCTCTTACCCGCTCGACCCCCGCCGCCCCGCTAACCAGGGTACGAATTTGGGGTCCTTTTCTGACGGCAGCCGCCCAGACGAGTGTAGCCAGGGCGGGATGAAAAATTGCCCGCTCCGAAACCAGGACTTTAGACAAGGAAGTGGTGCCCGTAACTGTAACAAAACGGGAAAAGCATTTACCAGGATCCGCCGAGCAGGGTGAGCAGCGGAGGCCATAAGAGACAAGAACACAACCCGGAGATACTGAGTAGGTGAAGTCTGGTCGTGCGGCGGCAGGCGTCCCTCAGGCAAGGGAACTGGAGCTCCTGACTGGCTGCAACCCCCGAGAGAATCAAATTCCTTAGCAACTGCAGATCTAGGTCTCGCGGCCTTGTTGCTGGCTTCTGGCTTCCTCCTACGCTCGGCCGACGACGGGGTGAGCCTTCGGAGATTATAATGAAAGGGAACAAGTACACATTAAAGCACAAAGAGGTCTAGAGGTCTTGGGTTGCACTGGCTGGCTTATGGCAAGTGGAAATGGAGGTACACGTGGCATGGAGCTTCGTACCGGGTCAAGTAACATCCAGGTTTTGTCAGGCTGGTGTCCTCTCGCCTTACCAACCGCGTCCTGTGTTTCCCTCCGTCAAGGCAGCCTCTGATCACCCAGGATATCCGCCGTGAACTCGTAAACGGAGACTAACGAAGCTTGGCGTTATCTCAGCGCGTAAAAATGTTGAAATTCTGATCATCGTGTGATAACCTCTCTGCACAATTCGTCTCCTCTTTGTTCCCGAACATTTCACACTTGATTACCCAACTCCCGGCGACCCCAGTGGCCAGCAGTACATATTTAGGGTGCCGTGGAAGGAATGCAGATCGGCAGAATTTTGACTGAGTGCCTTTTTTTGGGGTGGAGGAGGGAATGTAAAGGGCTCTAGGTGACTACTTTTTATTGGTTACGTGGTATGTGGAAGATCTCCGAGGTCATGTGTGTGTTATGTGTACATATGTGTGTGTGTGTGTGTGTGTGTGTGTGTGTGTGTGTGTGTGTGTGTGTGTGTGTGTGTGTACTCAACTCATTCTCATTGCGGGATGAATAATAACGTGCAGCACTTAATTCATTCCTGTCTTCCATTGAGTTTCATTATGTTCGCGTGAATTTATTGTGCTCTCGGTGTATGATTCAGGTTGTCTTGTGGTTCCCGAGCGGCCTTCCCACGACCCGCGACCCGAGGAGGCTGTGGGGGTCAGGGGGAAGTGAGGCAGGTGAGGCGGGGAGGAGCGAGAGTGAACCAGACCGCGGCAAGATCAAGAAAACCCAGACGAAATGAACTCATGGCCTTCCAGCATTTTTCAAGAAGTGTATTCAGAGGTATTTATATTTCCAACATTATCGGTCTCCTCAGTGCCGTACAGCGGACAGCCATTGTGCAACCTGAATATTCTCAGTGTTGTATATCACGCAAGCTCCTTTTATACATTTAAGCTGGAGTTTCACCCTTTTTCGCAATGTAGTTCACGAGTGTCTCCTGGGTCCTATTCCGTAACGTTTGGGCGATCCATCTCTACCATTCCTAATAGCCTCTGGTCGAACTTATCACGGTTTTCAAGAGTGTTTTTGTGAATAGCTATTGTTTAAGAAAGTTTCTGCACTATCACTAAAAAAGAAAAAAAAACATGGTAACTCAGCCTCAGCCATGCATCTGCATTGCCTTCGAAAACAATGCTGCGAACAAAACATTTAAGAATACTAGAGCGTTGATTTCACGTAACTTCATAATATATTCTGTAACTTTTTTTTTTCTCTCGTTTGCTTCTTAAATGAAAACATTCATACTTAGCCATGTAGGGCTGGCGTTGGGGAGACATTAGCATAGGGCGAGGTGGTGTTAGACAGAGTGTGATTTATGTCCACCTACTCCTATCTGGGTCACCACGTTCCGCAACCCGACAGCCGCTCATAAATCTCAGGGTGTCTTTGGTCCACCAGCTGCAGGACCAACATAAGAGTGACTTCTGCTAAAAATGGACAAGAGTACTGAATGTATCGATGAGTTGTGGATGCTCACCGCCAGTAAAACAGACGCGGACAAGCACTAGCGCACAAGTCCTGTATAAACAACACGTATACATATCCTATACAAATACATGCACATATACAAAGCCTCATACAAACAAATGCCCATTAGCATTTCCTCCTCATTTCATAAATATAAATGCACTCCCGTAGTGCTCCTTGGAGGGGACCGGCGCGCCACCTGCCTTCTCCATCAAGCACCCTCCTCGCCCCGCCACGTGACTCCCTCAGACTCCTGACACTCTCCGCCGCCCACACGATACCTCTCCCTTTGAAACACGCTAACATCATGCAGCCACTGGGAAAAGGATTAAAGAAAGTAGTGAGTTAGCAAACAGTCAGTTGCTCTCCACCTCCTCCTCCACCTCCTCCTCCTTCTCCTCCTCCTCCTCCTCCTCCTCCTCCTCCTCCTCCTCCTCCTCCTCTCCTCTTCCCCTCTGCCACTTACTGATGAAGCAAATCAGCTCGTCAGTAATCTCATCCCGGCTGTTTGGCAGGGTAGGACCTCCTCAACCTTGACCCGCGCCCCTCCGCCTCCCACCCCTGGCATTGCCATTGGACTCCCAGATGAGTATTGACCAGAACACTTGGACTCAACCAAAGAAAATAAGTCTTCTCTTAATTATTTACACGCTATTAAGTATTCTAACTTGAGCCAGGTGAAAGCCTTGGAGAGCTCGAGCCACAGCACCCTCAGGTTTACTGACACATTTCTCTGTGTCGTGGGAGCTGCATTCCAGGGAAGGAACCGGAGGCGAAGGACTGTCCCTGCCAAGCGTCCATCCACCTGCAAATACCCGCCTCTCCAGCATCACGGAGGACGTCAGTATCTGCCATTTGCATGATTTTGTAGGCAGACATTTACCTCCCCGTGTGTCCCACCCATAGCGTGCGTGTGAGACATGGCGGGGCTGTGTTCATCAGGATCCACGACTCCTGACACATCCTGGAAGGCTGCATAAACCAGTCACCCGTTGCTGCGTACATAAACCCTCGACATATGTCGACAGAAACACCCGGTGTTATAAACGTGCAATGGGAGATTTATGTACTTTTTGTTCGTCTGGCCACTCACAGAAGAAAGAAAACACAGGAGCACATGCAGTGTACTGTTTTGGTGATGTATATTTGCCTTGTTAATTGTAAGAAAATCACAAATGGGCCTTGTTAACCGGTACGAGGACCTGCTCCGGCAAGTGGTTGACTGTGGGCCGCCGCCGCCGCCACCTGGGTGCAGGGGGGCTGCGTGAGAGTCCCGCCGCCACCTGCAGCATCAACATGCCACCGGGAGGGGTGGGGGACCAGGACTGCGGAGGTGGATTTCCTCATTACCAGCCCAACATGGCATCTCCGCCAGCGTTCACGCCACCATCTGCATAATAAACTCTACGCGTCGCCGGCGCTCCCATGCTGCAGCGGACACACGAAGATAAATTAATATTTAGTGCACAATTAATGTAGTTTATTTCTCTGGGAGTTGGTGCATGTTGTTCCTGATATACTGCCGCCGCTGCGTACCTTGAAGGTGTTTTGCCGATACGGAAACCAACCCTTAATTTGATTCACTTTGGGAAGGCTATTGTTTGAACATTATACAGGTACCTTCGTAAATATGCATCTTATGCTGCTTTTGCCGAAAACCTGAAATATTTTGTGTGTACTAAAAGCATGATGGCAGAGATTTTCTGTATACATTATGCGGCCAGCAGCGTGTTGGTGTCCAGGCCACAGAGTGCCAGGTAGCGCACAGCGTGGCCGCTCCTGTAAAGCCAGTAGGCCTTGCTGGTCAATCGTTCTGTCACTCAGTTGCCATCTGTGTCCCCCGTGGTAAGTGATTGGCAGACACACACACACACACACACACACACACACACAGAGCTTTTCCCTCGCTCTGTCACGAGTCACGTGTTTTGAAGGCACGTAGATCCTGGCGGCGGTGTGCTAGTTAATGGAGCACAGTGGCCTCATAGGGCGGAGACGGGGCACTGTCGTCAGACACCTGGGACAAGATAACACACAGCAAACACGTACCACTTGTACTTCCGTGTAATGTTCTTAATGAATGGACAGCGGTTGCCTTTAGAAAGTAACGCATCGTTGGATATCTTCAGCATGAATATTCGCGCCACTCCCACGCCCAAAAAGGTGCTCACTCAGCTACCTTGCTGAATACGTTCTGAGTTTCCCACACTCTCGCCCCCTGAGGAGCTTGGTGCCCGGGCCGCGCAAACCTTTACTCCTTCACTCCTTCACCTTGACCGGCCATCCCTTTAAAGACACTAGCAGCCTTTTGTGAGCAAGGCGCGCTGAGGGCACAGGAAGTCTGCATGGCCTGCGTTGAGGCGAGAATGGGAGAAGAATGGAGACTATCAATGATTTTCGCACATGTTAGGCAAGTACTTGACATGCCGGCCGCTTTCTTCATCAGGTGCACACGTCGGTAACATTCATCAGGGTCAGGGTGACCTGCATCCTAATTTGTGTTGCTTATTAAAACCAATATTCGCGTGGGGTAATTTGAAAGTGTGCATTAATTGATATACAGTTTACGATGGTGGTAGGTAAGGAAAAAACTGAATATATCTCGCCTTAGATGCTTTACTATATTGGTAGCTCGATATCTTGCCGCGATTCAAAATTAAACATCTGCAAAGAAAAGAAAAAAAAGTTTGTGATGAGATATAGGCTCCTGGACCTGTTTGTTGTTTAATGGAGGAGTCTACTGCTGCAACCAGGAGGACCCCCAGCGAGGCGGGCGGTCCTCCTGAGGAGCGCCTGGTGGGTGGCGTTGGTCCTCCGGGTACCAAGGCAGGGGTCGATCAAGCAAGAAAAATAGAAAGAGAATTAGTCTCCTTCTGAAGTACGATCATGATGTTGTTCTGAGTTTATTGTGTTGTTACTAGAGGCGTCATCTGCTGCCACTCGCCTGAGGTGCTCCCTGTTCGTCCCCTGCATCACCAACAGTAACAACAACACCAACGACAACAACAACAACAACAACAACAACAACAAAAGGGGCGTACTCAACCGTGCTCACTTTCCCTCGCCTCGACGGACGCTTTCAGATTATCTGTAGAGGTTTGATGAGCCTTGAAAATTAACCTCTTTCTTCCCCCTCCCTCCCTCTCTATCGTGTTGGGGCGAGTCGGTAGAAAGTGGTTGGCGTATCGTAAAAAGTACATGCGTACACTATGCAGGCATCGTCTTTTTTCTGACTTTTATGCTATTGGGAGGCAGGGCAGGAGCTTAAAGGGGAAAAGGCCACCGCAGATTGCCACATCGTTTTTATTCTGTATATTACCATTATTTTTTGTTGTATATTTTGTTGTCCGCGAGAAACATCACGAACTACAAGTTGAAAGTTAAATTAAAGTTAGTGTTCAAAGCTACTCTCGCAGAACCATGACCCACAGAGATGAATGAGTGCTCTGTCTGCGCCTTTCTCCCTTCCCTTGAGGCCCTGCACATTATCTCCCTTTCTCCCTTTCCCTGTATCTCTTCATTTGCTCTCAAGTCTCCTGCGCCTCATCAGCTCCTCACTTAACCTTCTCCGCTTATAATATTTCATGTAAAATCGTCCCTTCTCCCCCTCTCTCTCTAAAAACTCCTTGTGCCTTTCTCTACTGCCTTTTCTTGGGTATTTTAATCAAGATTTTTCAGTACTTTGTCTCCTCAGACGCTTTTCTTTATTTCTGGTCCTGAGCCTTTCTTTGTGCATGACTCCAATACTTGTTCTGAGAAGAATTAACGTATCTTCTCTTTTTCCCTTTCCAAAAGTTCTCCTCGTTGCCTACTACTTGTTCCATCCTCTTGTCCTCAGAAGGATGGTATGTCCTCTCTCTCCCTCCCTCAAAAACCCTCTTTTGTGTCTCCTATTCGTTCCGTCTCCTTTCCCCAGAAGAATCGCCTCGCTTCTTTGCCCTTCCCCAGCAACCGTCGCTGATGTCTCCTATTCGTTCCGCCCTCTTGTCCCCAGAAGAATTCCTGTATCTCCCCTCTTTCCCTCCCCCAGCAACCCTCCGTGGTGTCTCCTATTCGTTCCCAGCTCGGCCCTCCTTCCCCCTTCCCAGGCCTCGGTATACCAGTACTCGGGGACACCTCACACTCCTCACACTCCTTCCAGCAGTGGCTTTGATTGCAAGTCTCCTCACGCCGCGGCTGCCTCACGCCGGGCGCTGCAGGACACCCACGGCTGTTGATGCTTATCTGCCACGGCATTAGATGAAGCAAGACCTGATGGACGCTCGCTTATCTATGCGATAGTCTCCTGTTCTTAAATAGATTAATGGAAACTTTATTAAAAATGTCCCCACCTATTACTGCTCGAAGACACGTAAAGAATGGACAGCAGCTCCCGAAAAGCCTGAAAGTGTGGCGGGTAGCGGAAGGCAATGTAGAGGTGTGGCCAGCACGGCATCCAGAACCGGGGACAGGGAGAAGGAGGAGGAGGAGGAGGAGGAGGAGCAGAAGGAAGGGTCAGAAGGGTATCTCAATCAGAGTTTTACCGCCGGCTCATGACCGTCAGATTTTAACTCGGGGCCGTAATGAGCGACTCTTGATTAAGGAGTTTGTTTGCAATGATTATTCGCTGATGAAAGACTCTCTTTACATAATTATTATTATTTTTTTTTTTTCCTCTCTCTCCACCCCTCCGGTTCTCTCTCCAGGCCTTCCTCTTCTATTTTATCTTTCTTATTCCTGTTATGTTTCTCTGTGTCTGTGTTATCTTATCTCTCTTTGTTATCTATTTATCTATTTTCCTTGTTCGTTCTCCTCCTATCTTTACTTTGGTTTATTTTCTTATTGTATTTATTTATTTTTGTTTTGTTTTTTCCTATTTCTCTACTTCCTTTCTTGCTGTTTTTGTTTTGTTTTTATTTCAACTCCCACATTTTCCTTCATCCTGCACCCCATTCTTCCCTTCCCTTTTTAAAATCAGACATTATTTTCACTCCCCTTCTATAGTTATTTTAATTCACATTTCTAACCCGATTTCAAAGGTCACTCGCATTGTTGTTTGTAGAATAATGGTATCGCTGTCAGGAACAAACCGCGGAACTATTTCTTTCTTTCTTCCATTTGCGTTTTAATTGTTTTCTATTAGATTAATGGATCAGTTACACTTGTGTGGAAGATTTATTAACATAGAACAAAATAGTATTGTGGCCTGCAGCGGGTATTGTGTGTGTGTTTGTGAGTTTGTGTGTGTGTGTGTGTGTGTGTGTGTGTGTGTAGGCTACGTGTATATGTGATTTACGGACTACAGTTTTCTTTTAAACATTTTTAGCTTGCGTTTGAAGTATTTTCTGTTTTATCCATCATATCTGCGTTGTAACTTTATATCAATCCTTTTAACGGTGGTCAACAGACTGCCTATCTATCTATTTCTCCATCTGCGTGCGCATGTGTGTATATGTGTGTGTGTGTGTGTGTGTGTGTGTGTGTGTGTTAGCTAGCAGTTACACGTGTTGCTGTCTGGCCTTTCAAATACTTAAAATAATGGCTCCTTTCTTCCGGCTGGAAATGCTCCCCTGTAGAGCCAAATGACGGACAGACAATGGTTTAGGCGCAGGAGGAGGAGGAGGAGGAGGAAGAGGAGGAGAGGTAACATGGAATATGATGAAGAGAGTTAAATAAAGAAGAAATGACGATTGTAGTGGTGATGTTGGTGATAGTGGTGAAGAGGAATGGCTGTGAGTAGGAGAAGGCAAGAGAAAAGAAAAGAAAAGAAGAAGAGAAGGGGAAGAGGAGGAGGAGGAGGAGAAAGAGGAGGAAGAGGAGGAGGAGAAGGAGGAGGAGAAGGAGGAGGAGGAGAAGGAGGAGGAGGAGGAGGAGGAGGAGGAGGAGGGGGAGGGGGAGGTACGAGTATATTCAGGCGCACACAAGTAAAGGGTCGGGCAGGTAATACTGACATTTAACTTTCAATTCTCAGGCGATAAATTTACTCCAGAATTATGCATACAAAAAACTCAATTACAGATTAAAGAATACTAAATCAGTCTCTTGAATCCACCCACCAAAAGTAAATCCATTTGTAACAGTAAATTTACATAAAATAACTAGCGATTAACACCTTTTTTGTACTTTATTATCTGGGGAAGTGAGAACGGTATTAGTGTTGTCTTTTATTTCTATATTATATTGTTGGTTGATGTAACAGACTTATGGGCCAATTAAACAATCATAGAAAAAAGATCCATTTTTTCTTGCACAGAAACGCTGCATTAGGAACATGTTATATATTTTTAGCCTTCATTTTTCTCATAACATATAAGGGAGATTAGCTAAAGGCGGAGATAAACTCTCAGATAACTATAAGAAATTAAACACGACTTTATATGTTTTACTGCCATGGATGTTATTTGTGAAAAGCACGGTGAGGAAAAAAATGCATAGACACAGGAAAAGAGAGAAGGGAAGGTTAGTCTGTTCTTTTCCAGACTACAAAACAGTAAAAAGATAAATAAAAAAAAGTTTCAATGAACACAAAAAAAAAAAAGAGAGAGTAGAAGAAGAATTATACCTTTTCTAGTCTACAAAACTATTACAAAAAACTGTACTACGAAAATAAGAGTCTAAAATATTGTACATGATCATGAAAAACTGTCCAGCTCAGTAAAAGATACCTAAGTGTTCTGAGAGCGTTTGGCAAGGCGCGCGTTATCAAGGGTGTCGTGTGGTCGTGTGTGGGGGTCTGGCGGAGTCAAAGTGGAGTGTTCAGGATGAGTGGAGATGATGGTTCAGTCTGACCCTTCATACCGGGGTGACGCGATTAAGTTTCCGCTGCACTGCCCATTAGAAGGTCACGTCCCCTTCCCACCCCATCTTTACCCATGATCCCCATTACAACTCTCCCTTCCCTTCCCTTCCGTTCACTCATCTCCTCAAGGTTTCAGTTTCCCCTTCCCAGGTTTCTTTTGTTTCTCTTTTGATTTTCCCTCATTTCATTTCCCTCTTCCCATCTTTATCGACATCTCACTCATTTATCTATTCCCATTTCTTCTTCCCTTCCGTAATTTTACTTCTCTTCCCAAATTTCTTTTTGTCTCTTGTTTTGCTTCTTTCTTCCCTTCATTATCTCCTTTATTTTTTCCCCTAATTCGTGCTGATCCTCACGCTGCTGACCCACTTACCCGGCGACCTTCCTTCCATGTTCCTCAGTCCCTCACCTATAATCCTCTCCTGCCTTCTCTTCCCTCCTTTGTCCATTACACAGGCAGTGATGCACCATCCCCGCGTGCAGGGGAATATGCTGCAGGTGGCCGCAGGAACACAGGTGTAGTGAACATAACTGTACTGTACTCGTATACACATGGACTGATATGCGTTTCAAGAGTGGTAACCAGCTTCACATAATGACTGAGAGAATGTAGGCAAGACAGACCTGCCTGTGGGTATTTAATCGAGGAATTTGTATGTAGGCAACTTCAGAGTGAAAATCTACTGAATTTGACAGCAGGCTGTGATGGCACTCCTCCAGCCTCCTGATTGGTGGACGCACTGTTCTGAACTCCAAGCTCACACTCAACTCCAGTCTGATCACTGCCGCTCAGTCACATGCTTCGTGTTTTTGCAAGAAATGAAAAATAGAAATAATTATATGGTACGTGCCCAGGTTTCGGAGGGTATCATAGATTAATCAAAGGAATGGACTTCCAACAAAGTTACCGCAAGTGTGGACAACGTCCACGGCGGGACGGAACTGAGAGCTTCGTCTTCGAGTACTGGTTCCGCAAGGGCGAGTCCCTCCTGAGCCAGAGCAAGGATCCCCTGATGGAGACAGCCAGCGCGGCTATTGGCCGGCGGAAAGAGAAGCGACCCAGGAGTTTATCTCCACTGTATAAGGCGCCTTCAGAAAAACGTCTCCGAAATTCACTTAATCCTTCCGAGGAGCCTCCCATGGGCGTGCGTCCCCCGGCACTGAGGCTCAAGTCCTCTTTGCCTGATCCTGGCCTGTTTGTTTATGAGAGAAGCGCCAAAAGAGTCACTGTCATAAAGCTGACAGAGGCACAGCTGTCGTGGTGTCAAGAGGGCGGCACCAGCATTAGCCTTGATGACCCTCCAAGAGTGTCATCTGCACGCGCCGCTAAAGATTCCGAGCACCTCAAGTTGCAGACTCAAGTTCTTTTCGGTCACTTTTTGCGCGGTCACTGCTCCAGCGTCCCCGAGCGGGTGTGCACGCCCACGCGGCTGCTCACGCGCCTCTTCCAGCGCCACTGCCTGGCAGCCGGCGTGCCCGCGGCCGAGGTGGCGGACACCGTGGTGGGGGAGTACGTGGAAAAGTACTGCCGTGAGAAGTATGAGTGTGTTGTGAGGAACAAGGCGACCTGCGTAGTGGGCCTCGCCGTGTTCCGCGACTCTCCGCTGTACACGCTGTGGAGGAGCAAGGCTGTGGTCACTCAGGCCAAGAGGGAAGGGAGCGGTGCACGCGGGGAGGAGGCCAAGTCTTCCTTCACCAGGTGCATCTTGGTTCACCCGCGCGACGCCGTGAGCGGCATCAAGTACTTCGCGACGGACGCGGGCGAGAACACCACCACGGCGAAGTTCGTGCCGAGGGAAGTCGCCTTGGCGCTGCAGCGGCGATACCGCCACGACCACCGGGAGCTCAACAGGATGGAGTTTGGCCACGTGATCTGCAAGGCGAACCGCGGCATTGAGACCAGGCGGCCCCTATGCAGGATCAAGCCGCCCGGTGACAGCAGCAAGCAGGAGTACCACTACTCCCGCGTGGAGCCGCGAGTCACTCCCCTGTTGAGCCGCGGCGCTCTGGACGCTGCCATCCAGAAGAGAGGCTTCCGTCTTCCGCTGCACGTGAAACACCACCTCATGAGGCACGCACAGCTGCACGCCAGCTACTGCAGCGACAAGCTGTACTGAGGCGGCGCCACCCCGGGGAATCCCGCAGCGCACAACGGGAACTGATTCTTTTCTATAAGGCCGGAAAATAAAAATAAATAAATAAAATATAAAAAATAATAAATTAAAATAAAATAAAATAAAAATAAGATAAAATAAAATAGATAAAGAAAAGTAAGGCATCTTTTGGTCAGCCGAGCAAGCGTATCAGCACGCTGGCCGCTCCCTTCTGATACTAATTCGTTTCTTTATAAGGCCTTCAGCCGTGACCTCTGTGCCGCTGCGACTTAAGTTTCTGTTACCTTTTAATAATCGAATGGAGGGAGTTTCCTTACTGATATCTCGCCTTCTTTTAATCTTTTGATTGCAACACATATCAAGAAATCACACTTTTCACTCGTATTAATTTTAAAGATTTCAATGACATTTTTTCCAGAGAGACAGAGAGAGAGAGAGAGAGAGAGAGAGAGAGAGAGAGAGAGAGAGAGAGAGAGAGAGAGAGAGAGAGAGAGAGAGAGAGAGAGAGAGAGAGAGAGAGAGAGAGAGAGAGAGAGAGAGAGAGAGAGAGAGAGAGAGAGAGAGAGAGAGAGAGAGAGAGAGAGAGAGAGAGAGAGAGAGAGAGAGAGAGAGAGAGAGAGAGAGAGAGACAGAGAGAGAGAGAGAGAGAGAGAGAGAGAGAGAGAGAGAGAGAGAGAGAGAGAGAGAGAGAGAGAGAGAGAGAGAGAGAGAGAGACAGAGAGAGAGAGAGAGAGAGAGAGAGAGAGAGAGAGAGAGAGAGAGAGAGAGAGAGAGAGAGAGAGAGAGAGAGAGAGAGAGAGAGAGAGAGAGAGAGAGAGAGAGAGAGAGAGAGAGAGAGAGAGAGAGAGAGAGAGAGAGAGAGAGAGAGAGAGAGAGAGAGAGAGAGAGAGAGAGAGAGAGAGAGAGAGAGAGAGAGAGAGAGAGAGAGAGAGAGAGAGAGAGAGAGAGAGAGAGAGAGAGAGAGAGAGAGAGAGAGAGAGAGAGAGAGAGAGAGAGAGAGAGAGAGAGAGAGAGAGAGAGAGACAGAGAGAGAGAGAGAGAGAGAGAGAGAGAGAGAGAGAGAGAGAGAGAGAGAGAGAGAGAGAGAGAGAGAGAGAGAGAGAGAGAGAGAGAGCGAAAATTGAATATGCTTACAAATCAAATGGGCGTCAGACGAATCTCAAAAACTAAAAAGGATTTCTAGTGCAACGCCCTCCCTGTCCATGCCTCTAAAAAAAAATGAATAAATAGAGTAAGAAATAAATAAAGTAACCCCTAGTAATAATATGATTTCTGACCCAAGCACAGGAGGAAAGACAACCACCCATAATGCTAATAATACTAATGACTTGCATGTATTTATGTATGAGATAATATTATATAATCAGACTAGAGTAACAAACAGGCTTTCCTTTCTTCTCGTGCATGCGTTGTTTTCAAATTAAAGAGCCTTAATATTAAGTGCAGCCCTGCGTGGATGCGAGCAGCGGTGGGGTGGAGGGATCAGAGGTGACAGGCGGAGCAGTATAGGTCGTGAGGGTCTGGCTGAAGTGTCCTTTATAATCTGGGTAAATATTTTAGTTGATACAATCGAGTGCACGGGGGTGAGCCGAGGGGGCGAGAGACGGCACGAAGCGAGGCGGGGGTCGTCACGAGGGTGGGCGGGTGACGGAGGCGTGAGGGGCGAAGGAAGGGAGGTCACGTGGGGGCTGTGATGAGGGAAAGAGGCCCGAGAGATGGGGAGGGTACGGGGGAGGTGCGAGAAAAAGGAAAATCATGACGTACGAAAAGGAAACCGGGAAAGGTGAAGCAGAAGAGTTGAACTGTTGAAAAATTTATAGAATGGAAGTGAGATTGACGCTTATTATGTATTGTTC
Source organism: Scylla paramamosain (assembly GCF_035594125.1). Lineage (NCBI taxonomy): Eukaryota > Metazoa > Arthropoda > Malacostraca > Decapoda > Portunidae > Scylla > Scylla paramamosain. Next base: position 16,260,522 of record NC_087156.1, read on the forward strand.
TTCACTCCCAGAGAAAGAGAGAGAGAGAGAGAGAGAGAGAGAGAGAGAGAGAGAGAGAGAGAGAGAGAGAGAGAGAGAGAGCAAACAAAGACGAAATATGAGCACGTACAGACGGAATAAAGAAGCTTGCAGAGTGTAGTTATTAAAGAAGACTTGGAGGTGAAGAGGGCACAGGAATGGAGGGGGAGGGGAGGGATCAGAGGGGGCAAAGACTAGCGGGGAGGGAAGGGAGAGGGTGAAAGGTGGGGTGAAAGGTGGAGAGGTGAATGAGGGCAAGGGTGAGCGGCGCAGCTATTACCCGAGGATAGAGGGGCAGCAGGAGGCCGTGGAGGCGAGGAGGACACGGGTAGAGGTGGTGTCATGGGAGAGAGGAGGAAAACGAACACCTCAGATAAAGTGGAAGATAGGAAGAGTTGAATTGCAAAAGAAAACGTAGGAGGTGATTGACGGAGCTCCAAAAGGTGTGATTAGAAACGCGAGCTACCCCGTACATGCTAACCGATCTCTGCAATGACGGCTGATGGTGCACTTATACCTTCTTTGCGGTTCATCTCATGTATCGCTGGCATCCTTGGGCGCTTCTTCCTCGCGTGCGTGAGTGTCTGTGGGTGTTAGTGTGGGAACTGATCAAGGACGACTTACACAGAAACACACACACACACACACACAGCTGGAACAGTTCTGAAACCGGTCGCACTGAGAGGAAAAGTCGTCTATTTTTTCTTTGTTGCTTTCCGGTCAGGGCAGACAGACTCTCTGGTCACGTTGCTGACCCTTAGTCCTCCGTGAAAACTAAAGGCGTTTGGTTGTTTTACGAGACAGAGCGAGTGGCATAGTAATGGCTTCTCTCACGACGTATGTGTGCATGTACGTGTATGTATGAATGAACGTATGTGCCATATGTCTTTTTTGAGTCTCCTTCCTGACTACACCATAAAAGAAAAACATATGACCGTATTCCTAAACACTTCGACGTCTCACCAGTGTAATTTAACAGGTTTTCAAGGATGTTTCTATGATGCAAGTGGTAGTTCAACAAGAATTCTATATCATCAATAGAGAAAACACTCCTAATAACATGACTAATCACCTCTATAGCCTTTGAATATAGTCATTACGAGAACCAGAATGATTCAAGAACACAGGCATGGGAAAGAAAAAACCAGGGCAAGGGTTGAATTACTTCTCGAGTAGTTTCTCCTTACAGCTTCATCAAGAGAACTCAACCCTTTGCCCTTCCTTCCCTTTCCCATCGATCAGCACTAGTTGCGCCGTGGCTGCCGGTTCACGATTTGTATAGAGCGAGGCTGATTGGGGTGCAGTAATTAGCGAAGAGATATTGTGTGCACGTGATAATTACAGTGTTTACTCGGGTCAGGTGTCCATGATTTTTAGTGATTTCAGAAAAAGTATAATAGGTTAAGAAAGTCTTAAACGAATTTCTGATCAGACCGGGTGAAGAGAGCTTTTTAGATGGGAGTGACCAAATTTGGCTAACAGTAAAATAAGGAAGATGTAGGGCAAGACACATTTTCGAGGCATCCTCTATGAATTTCTGAGTTTTATTGTGGGGAATAGAACAAAAGAACACAAGAAAATAAGGGAAGCTGCAAGAAGCCTACCTAACCTAACTAGGTGTGACCAATCTTGACTAACAGTAGAACAAGAAAGACGTAGAAAAACAAGAACACATTTTTGAGGCATCCTTCCCTGGGTAACGACCTAAGAGTGTATGGAGGTAGTCAGGTCACATCTTCGTGCTGCGGGGGACATGACGTGCGGGTTGGCGGCGGGCTAAGGGGCGGGAGGGAGTGCAGCGCCACGTCATCATGCTCCCACCGCCCGTGGTCACCCCGGCCCTGAATGAGACAACGATCTAGGAGGGGGCGTGGCGTCCTTTTATTTCAGCGTCTCATGGCCTTCCTCTCCCTCCCATAATGGCAGCACTTACGAGCCATTTGTGGTAATTAGGGCTCCTCATTAAGATGCACGAGGCCTCCGTTAATATCTGTAGAACTGTTGACCTCTGCCGCGACCGTCCCGTTGTGAAAGTGATTACGTAACTCCGGATGTTTTGTGTGTGTATGTGTGCGTGTGTGTAAGTGAGAATGTTGAGGTTGAATAAATTCTTTTGTCTCTCTCTCTCTCTCTCTCTCTCTCTCTCTCTCTCTCTCTCTCTCTCTCTCTCTCTCTCTCTCTCTCTCTCTCTCTCTCTCTCTCTCTCTCTCTCTCTCTCTCTTACTTTCAGCTTGTCTCCTTTCACGCTGCAGGCCACGACAAGAACACCAAGACAACCTAAGCCAGTGTAGTTTTATATCTGAATAAAAATCCCTTGACTGTTGGTGGAAGCCTTTGTCCTGCAGTGCGAATCAAGTACATATACTGCTGGTGGTGGTGTTGTTAAAACTTTTACTGCTGCTGTTGCTTCTAATGATAATCTTAAACATAGATACATGCATATATATTGTTGGGAGTATCGTTTGTATCATTTGGTTAATTTATACATATATAACTGGTGGAATAATTAAGCTAACAATGATTTACGGCCGACAGTCAATAAATCGCCGCTTGCAGTCCGCCAGGTTGACGCATCGCACGTCGGCGTGAGACTCGAGGGGATTTATGGCTTAAATAAACAAGCCTCCGTTGCGGGTGGTCGCGTGAGGACTCTGGGAATAATTGAACAGATGGAAGCTACAGAGGAGGAGACAATTACTTGGTCTTATTCTGTGGCGCCCTGGTGACTGCTGGCGAGGTTATCCAGTATGAGAATCGTTCTCGTGAATAACTGGACCTTAAAATTGATCAATAAAAATGTTATTAGTTGTTAGCCGTACCAGATACAACGCCCAACTTTCACCTTTCAGAAATCTAACATCGTAATTTTAAAAGCTTGCACTCGCTACCTCAAAATGGATCCAGATTTCTCTCTCTTTTTTCTTTTCTTTTTTTTTTTCTGGCTAACCTTTTGCGGCACTCACGTCTCTGGGAAGCTGGACGCCGCTGTCTCTGCTGCCGGGAGTCATGAGTTGCGGGGATGACATGGAGGGGCAGGGAGGCAGGCAGGGAGGGAGGGAGGCAAGGAAGGCAGGGAGGTAGGGAGGAGGTCAGTGTAGTCCAGAAAATAAGGAAAGTAAAATTTGGTGTTCGTGCGTTGAGGTTTTATTGTATGAAAAGTGAGATTGTGCAAAAACAGAGATTGGTTGTTTTCCTTGTATAAGTGTAAAAACATTCACGTGTGTAAGAAAATGGACGTGTCGTGATTGTTTTTAGCGTTGTTATTATTATTATTATTATTATTATTATTATTATTATTATTATTATCATTATTATTATTATTATTATTATTATTATTATTATTATTATTATTATTATCATCATCATCATCATCATCATCATTAAAAAACGGATCAAAGACCTAGGAGTGGCAAAAGATGACATGATACAGACATAAATGGAGAGATAAGGTAAGAAGGCCTGGAATAGACAAAGATGAGTGGAGGAGATTGAAAACCCTTTGTCCTCAAGTGAAATTATGCAGGATGATGAATGATAAGGATGATAAAGATGATGATACTGATCACGTCTTGGATACACTTACCAGTTGGTTTGATTATTAGTAAGGAGATGTTTCTTATCACAACTCTGATTAGAATAACACTTGCAGACAATTTTTCATCTCCGTGGCAAGAGTCAAATATATAAACAACACAGATTTTCAAGTCCGTTTCCTTTCCAGAAGTCAATGACGGAACACACGAGAGAAACATTTAGTAGAGTTTATACCTGCCTTTTTATTAAGTTTTCTTTCTCTCCCTCTTGGTCGACCTTCCCAAAAAGTATATATATATTTTCTTACCTCCCGTCCGCCTTCCCTCCCTTCCTCCCTCCCGCCCTCGCTTGACCTCTCTTGGCTGCCTCAGGTCATGCTCTCCGTGTGACCCATTTTGCCCCAGCGCGGAGACTCCTTTCCTCCGTCCACTTGTTTACCTCCATTGTCGCTTTTTGTTATCCTTTCTCTTCTCCATTTTCCTCACAATTTTATTCTTTTTCACCTTTCTCTCTTTTCTGTTTCCTGATTTTCCACCTCTCCTGTCTCTTTTTATTCTTTGCCTTCTTCTTTTTTTTAGTTTATATTTCATCTCTTTCTTTCTGATTTATTTTATGTCTTTATTGTCTCTCATTTGGTTTCTTCCTCCTCCTTCTTTTGCGCTATTCTCCCCTTTTGTTCAGCTTCTTTTTCCCTAGTGTCTATTTCTATTATATTCCCCGTTTCATTGCTCCTTCCTCGCTTTTACAGCCATCCACTCTATACATATCTTTATTGCTTCTCGTTTCCCTTGCACCTCCTCCTTCGCTTTCTTCAGTGTCCCCGCCTGTTCCCTCTCCTCCTATTTTCTCTCCCCCTCCTTTTCCATCATCCCCTCTTTCTCCATTTCTCTTCGTTTCACTGTATGTATTGCTTCTCTTTTCCATCCCTTTATCATTTTTCAGATCCCCTCCTCTGGTCTTTCTTCATCCATCCCTTTCACCTTTATTTTATCGAACTCCCTCGAAACTTCCTTTCTTTGATCCTTCTCATGCCTCTCTTCCACCCTCCCTGCTTGACCTCCCCCCTTCTCCTCCCAGTTCTTGCGACCTCTACCTCTGAATGACCCTTCCCATCCTCCCACCCCAAACCCTTCTTTGACCTCGCCTCTCCCCTCCCCTCTCCCCACAGCCACCTCCTGCCGGATGACCTCGCGGCACTAAAACAGAAAAGATCATGAACACTTTTCTTTATCGGCCAGTTATTTGAGGCACTAAACGTCCGCAGCTTGGAGTTAAAAAAGCTTCGTATTATGGTGAAAATATTCCTTATGTCCATGAATCATTTGTTGGTGTTAAGTGAAAAATAATAATAGAATAAATACAAAAGGGGGTGGATGCAAGGGAGTGTGTGGCAATTTCCAGTGTTTTTTTTTTCTTTTTCTTCTTTACTTTTTCTTTAGTTTGTGTCTGCAAGAGGCGTTATGTATACTCGTAGTGAAGGGGAATGTAGGAATAGGTGATTGCAGAATGATTTTTTTTTCTTTAGCATACACCAAAGTTTTAATAGTATTGGTTGAGGTAGTTAGATAGTGGTAGTAGGAAAAGTAGGAGGAGGAGGAGGAGAAAGAGGAGGATGTGGAATATCGTATTAATATTAGCAGTAATATCACTAGTAGTAATAGTGATGGTGGTGGTGACGGTGATGATATTGTTTTTGTTGTTGTAATTGTTGTTGATGTTGTGGTTGTGGTTGTGGTTGTCATCGTATAATACTAGCAGTAGCAACAACAACAACCCTGCCATTATTACAACAACAACAACAATAACAACAACAACGACAAAAACAACGACACTGCCAGCACAAGCAAAACGAACACAACAAACAAACAGAGACAGAGACAGACAAACATATCAACAAACAGAACACACTGAGAAAACAAACCCACATTCCTTTCCTCGGACTTTTATTAATGGACGAGACAGCATTTCTTCCCGCCGCCTCCTGCCATTCATCACGCGTTGTGCAACAAAGGCTCGGGGTCACGGCGGGTCGCAGATCGCTTTACTGTCCATTGTATAATCCTGGACATGACTGGTAATTACGAGCGTGACACGAGTGGTGGGCGGGTCCTGGTCACGCGGCACGGTAGTGAGGCTGAGGGGAGGGCGTGAGGGCGTGAAGGTGCTAGCGCTGCCTCCTCCTTCTCCCTCAGACACCCAAGGGCAGTGAGGTAATAGTTAAATTATTTTATATTTTGTATTCGCCTCACTCCCCGCTATAAGAGGTGTTTGGGTAGCCTGGTGAGTTTATTACGCCTTATGACGTGTGTTTTGTTTCTTTCTATGCGTGAAGGAAGCTCTTCTAAGACACAAAGACACTGAAAACCCCTGCTATTTTGGTGCTCCTGAAGAAAAAAATTAACTAGAGGAGAGAGAGATTAAAAAGGAGGTTGATTTAGTTTAGCTTACATATAAACCGTAGCAAAAGGATGTTAATTTTAATGAATGCCAGTTGGCGCTCGTGCATTACTGCGTGTTCGTGTTGTCTTATCATTCACAGTCTTGTTTATGGATCGTGTATGTAGAATATCTTTTGTTTTTATTTCGATGCGATCATAAAGTTTTTTTTTTTTTTATTTAGATAAATGCCACCGAGATAGTTTAATAGTTTCACTTTCATTCTTATTTTCAAACTCATTTTGTGTTTCTTTACGTGATTAGCAATTTTCATCCGTCTAATTTTTTTTACACATATATTATTTATCTTACTTTTATTTCTTTTATAGATTTATTTTATTGATATTTGTATTTTATTTTATTTTATTCACCATCATTTATCTGATTTTTTTTTTCTGATAAGCTGAGATTTGTCTCTGGAATAATAAGTGACTGCAAAAGGACGGAAAACAGCACGCAAAGTTTCATCACATACAATTATTCAAGATAAAACGTAAGTAAAACGACACGTCCTGGAGCTCCGCGGTCAGAGGTGCTTAGTTTACCTGCACGGGTCGAAACTCACCTGGGAATTGAGGACAGGGAACGAAAAAAAACAACAACACAGATTTGCAAATATGAGGAGAATAATCGTGACCAGTACGTTGTGGAAATGTAATTTGCAGCAAAGGCATTTAGCTCTGAGCTGCAGCTAGCGGTGAGGGCAGTGAGAGGTGAGAGGTGAGAGGCGTCGCTCCTGCACGTCTCAGTCCAAAAGGAATGTTGTGTGAAGGTCTTTTATGCTTACTGATGAAAACTGTATTAGTCTTGCTCACGATACTCCCTCGGGCTTAAAAAAGAAAAAAAAAAAAAGCTCGTTTCTTTCACTGTTCTCAGCTCCGTATTTTGTACTCAGGCGTTCATTATGCTGACATTTCTTTCATCTATACCTCTAAGGTTCTCAGCTCAGTGTTTTGTACTCAAGCGTTCAGTTTATTGACATGTCTTTTATCTTCTCTTTCCGGGGTCGAGAACTAGAAATCCCTGCCATTATGAGTAGCTGACGCTCGTGTATTAAAACGCGCTCATCATTTTATCCTTAAGAAATTTTCAGTAACACGAAATTGAAATAAAGTATCATCGACCAAGGATCAGACTGAGGCACCAGAGAACTCTTTTAACCTGCTATTGGAATGAAAATATAGAACACCAAAACGTAATTGGCAGGATCCGAGTTGAGGCGGGCGGACTTACTCTTGTAGGAAGACTGTGAGCGCGGTCAGGGAGTCCGAGTCAGTGTAAATTTGTTTCGTGTAATAAAATGTGGCGCGGGACAGGTTAGGTTAGCAGGGAGGGAAGGGTCACCTGAGCCAGTCTAACAACCTCCACTTGGGCCACAATATATGGGCGTCGTGTGTCTCCTTAACTCAGGTCGCCGCGCACCAGTCATCGCCACGCGGTCCCTCGACGTCACTGCAGGTCCCCTTCCTGTCGCTCACCTCCCAGTTAAGGCGAAAGTGAAAATAAACTTGGCAATTACAGGCTATCTACTATGTGACTCCACTATTATTTGCATTTTACGACTCGGAAAGGATTACGTAGAAGGCAGGTGTCATGAAAGTGTAGATCCTTCACCTCCTTAACCTGATAATGGGCTAACGCAATTGGCTCTCCTTATAGGGCCACTCTGGGGAGACTAAATGCTGATCCTCCAAAGCCGCACCGTCGCCTGTGTTCTCGAGACTGTGATAGAAGCGAAAGTCCTTGATGATTATTAATAAGTTAGCCTCACGATCCCCTCCATCAGGCCGCGCCGTAAACCCGCGATGCCGCCCCCATGATGACTGTAATTGTGACCCGCATCAGGGAGGAAATTTATGCCCTGCCCGGGACGCTTTATGTCAAGGCGCGGCGGTGTGCTGATGACGGCCAGATACTTACACTCCTACTCGCACCTTTCCCCTTTTGTAGCGCCTCGCCTGTTTGTTGTGTTTGACGCCTTGCTTTCCTGTACAATGGCCTCGCCTCCTGCTGGGGGGTTAATGCCATATCTTGGTACCATAATTTGTGCTCGTTGCCTTTTTATCTTGTCTTCCCTGCCTTCGTGGTTTTGCATATAATGATTTGTATTTTTTTTTCTTAGGCAAAGTTTTTTTTTTTATTTATTTTTGTGCGTGTGTTTGTTTGTGCGCATCCGCGGCATTGGCTTAGAGCTTTCTCTCCTTCATATAACACTGGATCTGGGTCAGCAGGGTCGCGAGCACACTCGATCATCTATTTGTCGGAGGCGAACATAAATATAGCCATGAGTAAATCGAACGTCTTTTTTTTTTTTTTTTTCTTGTCGAGGCTGTCATTTTTTTGCTCTCAGCACAGCGCATGTATTCATCTGTTGGTCATTTCTAAACAGTCTACAATACATTTTTTTTTTTCGGCGTAATTTTGTGTATCCTTCTCCTCTGTGAACTCTTTTCCTCGTGGCGTTGTGTCTCGACTCTGTTACTTGTTTGTCTCATCATGTTGGTGTCTGTCTCCGCCTTACCTGCCTGGTGGTGTGTATCTGGTCCTGGTGCAGTCTGGTCCAGCGGTGGGCACCCGGGGAGTACGACGGCGGAGGGCTGACCCGCAGAGGTGGAGTCGCAGGTCCCCGCTGAGTCTGGATAAGTTAAGTGACTCCTAATAGCGGTAATGTTTGCCATGGCGCGGCACGCCCCGGTAATGCTCAAGTGCTAAATTGTGATTAGTGAGGGCACAGGTCAGGCTGGCGGGAGCGTGGGGAGGGTCATGGGAGGTGTTTGTTTTGTATTCTGGTGACGTCAAAAGTCGAGCTGTCAAGGCAAGACGGAAAGTGTGTTGGGGGGAGTTGTGTTTAGCGCGGCGACGTGACGGGGGTCCGGAGCCGAGGGTATCTTGTTTATCAGGAGGAGTGTTTTATGTCCTGCCTCCATCCTCAGGTGTGCTGGGGGAATGGGCCGGTGAGGCGAGGCTGGGACACTGCTCTACTTGCACTTCATGATTCAAGGCGAGTGACCACCATCTGTTACTGTGTGCCATGACTGAACAATTCCGCCTACAATGAATTTCTGAACATCTCGCAGCGGATAAAAGCTCGAAGGCGAGTGATTCATTAAAACCTAACGTTTCTGGTTACACTCTGCATATGCTTGCTAATTAGGAAGTATATAAAGTGTTTCAAAATATCATGCTTACGAAACCTTATATGCATGGAACTATCAGAGTTCTTCTTAGTGGGATAAGTAGATAGGATAATGAAAAATAAAAGATAGAAGGATCATTAGTGTAAGAATAATGGAATAACGTAGTAAGGGTTAATGCATTATAAATCTTATGAAAATTTTTACACTGACAAATTACTCGTGCATGGAACATTAACACTTTTTTTCACGGCTCGTCTAACTGCAACATGACTGGACACTCGACGCTGCTGCACGGAAAGCTCTAATTAGGAGCACGAGGCATAGTACAGTCATGGCCACAAGTCTAGTAACCTTTTATACTCACTTCCACTGTGCTTTACTATTCCACTCAATACGAAGCCCTCAGATTTCCTAACACTCTTATAAAAAACCGGCAGCTGATAGGTTCTTAGTGGATGAGGGAAGTTAACATTTAGTAAGAGCGCTAACCACAGCAGAGGTAAGTATAACATTTAATTACTGACTATGTCTACGTGTGCTTGTGTCCAGAGTACCAAGGAAGGACAGACTCCACCGTCACACAGCATGACTTGTATTCACTCACCTACTCATAATCACCAGTATCACCACCAACAATAAGAGTAGTTTATTGCTCTTCTGGAGACGATGAAGGAGAACATGTTATGATGCAAAGCTCCTACATCACCAGCACACACACAAACACAAACACACACACACACACACACACACACACAAACACACACACACACACACACACACACACCACAGGTCACCGAGTCACCTTTCCCAAGTAGTAGCATTGCTTCACCAGTCTGGACATCCTGCGCCTCGCCTCCTCCTGTGCTGCGGTCTGATCCCGAGACACTAAATTCATGCCAGTCAACAAAGGCGGAGGAGAAACATGAGAACAAATGTTTCACTGACTAGAGGAGTAGGAGGAGGAGAAGGAGGAGGAGGAGAGCAAGGAGCACGACGACCGACCCGCCCTCACCGCTCCCAGAAGCTTAGAACCTCTTTAATTACAGCGGGTGATCGATGGACTCCCTTATACCACAACTTAGTTTCCGGGGGTCGTTCGGGGGCACCTCAGCTTGATGGATCGCCTCTCGGGATAAACAAAAAAAATAAGTCTTTGTTGTCGGAGAAGAAACATTGATAGATTTTTGCTCGCTCACCTTCCTCAAGCGATAATTGATGTGTGGAATTACAAGAGTGGCTACGAGGATTACGACGCCCCGACACGTGTTCGAGCCCCGGGAACAAAAGGCCAATAAAGTACGTCGTCGGAATGGTCCTCGCGGCGGCGCCCTCCAAAACAATGGCATGCCCCCGCCGCTCCCTCTCCCGCGTCCTCGTTACTCAGGTGAGCGGCGCCATAAATAAGGTTGCCAATATTCACACATTTCATGCCTGCTCATTGCCACGTTGCCGAGAGGAAGCGTGACTTGATGTGCCAAACAATGCTATGAATAATCGCATTCCTTGAAGTAGAAGAAATATCGATGGTAATGTCGGCACTCTGATCATTGTGAGTTTAATTTGTGTGACCTGTGGCTGTATTTCTTGTTGGGGTATAATGGTTCGATCGCCATGGCAAGAAACGAGAATACGCTCAACGAATTTCGCCTGAAGGAAAGTATTTAGTTGTCACATAAGTGTGGTCGAAGAATATTCAGACTAGATAACAGTCATGCATAGGATATTCATCATCGCTACCACCTAATACACACCAATCACATGGACAAAGAAAAGCACTTAATTGATTTACTGTTGGTTTTGTGGAGGAGAAAAATCCTGAATATACTCTATCATTATTGGATAGAATTTTGAGCCAATAATAAGAAAATTAGAAGTGAGTAATGATAAATTTGGATGGAGTGTGCTAGAGTAGGATGTATGGACAGTAACAAAACCATGAAGGAGATCCAAGGAGTGAACGTCAAAATGCATCTCGTTAGGTTTGAAACGTTCATTACTAAAAAAAATCTGAATATTGTAGGAAATGGGCTGTTTAGGTAAGTGAAGTCAGACTTTTAGCATTTAATCTCGGCAAATAACAATGTATATTCCTATCACGTGAGATTTTGTAATACCCCGCTGGCACTATTCTGCTATATTTCCATGGATGTTATTACAAGTTCACGTGTTCATTAGCCGTGTGTTCATACATCCTATCAAGTGTCAGTACCATCCCACACCAATCTCCTGCCAGACTGTGGGATGACTCACTGTCGCGCTTCATCTATCTCAAGGGCACAATGAAAGAGTAGTATTTTGATGCCGGGGAACTAATGATCTGAGCATGGAGAGGTAACATTATAAGACAGAAAAATTCAAATGGAACCTGAGAATTGCGTGGGTAGATTTATACAATCTCCCCCGTGGCATCTTCCCCTCAGGTGTTGTCTTCCCCTAACACTCCTCCTCTTCCTCCTCGTCGACCTCCTCCTCCTCCTCCTCCTCCTCCTCTTCCCCACATTTGTTGTCACATTTGTCTCTGTCCCTTCTTCCTTTTCTTCTCATATGTTTCCACTCTTTATTCACACATTTTTTTCCCTACTGTGTTTTACATCTCATTTTCTCCTTCCCTCTTTCTTTCCTTTCTTTCCTTCTACTCTTATTAATGCTTTACTATTTTCTTATGTTTCTTCTACTGACACTCCTCCTTCCTTCCCTCTTTCTTTCCTTCCATCCTTCTACTGTCATTTGTTTTTTTTTTCTGTCTTGTACATAATGTCACTTCCATTTTTCTCCCTTCCTCCCTTTTACTGCCACTTCGCCGTCCCGTATGTCCGTCGCGGTGTCGCCCAACCCTCTGTGTCTTGGTAGTGCTCTCTCTCTCTCTCTTCCCTGCGCATTATTTCACATGGCCTAGCTCTGCGTCATTAGCCAGACTCCTATATGATAATCAGGTGTTGTGAGGCATTCACTTATTTAATACACACACACACACACACACACACACACACACACACACACACACACACACACGCACACACACACACACACACACACACATTAACACACACTCTCGCGACTTCCCTTACCCCGTCTTGTCCTCCTTCCTCCAACCCCTCCCACGCCTCACCTCACTTCACTTCCCCTCCCCTTGCCTCCCCCCAGCACACTCCACATAATAACTCTCCATCATCTCTCCCTCCTCGCCTCTCCTTCCTCCTCCTCCTCCTCCTTCCTCGCCCTGAATGCGTCTCTCCCCAGCCACGAATCAAGCACGAGATAAAAGTAGAAAAATAACACTCTTATCTGTTATCACCATTAAATATGACTGGCTTACGAGGTGTCTTGATGAATCTTCCGACTTAATTGGGTGGTTCACAATCTGCAAGTCGTTAAGATAGGTGTCAGTCGCCCCGGAGGCACTGCGAGTCTTAAAAGAGGAGGGGGAGGAGGAGAAAGAGGAGAAGGAGGAGGAGGAGGAGGAGGAGGAGAAGGAGGAGGAGGAATTCTGAGTCTCAAACGGCCTGTCATCAAAGTATTCTAGAAGATCAGATGCATTCCTTCTCCTCCTCCTCCAGCCCTTCGTACCTTCAGGCTCCAGTTTGTTCCCTTTAATCAAGAAGAACCGCGGAAGTCTTGGTCTCCTTCGCCTTCTTCCGAGAGACCGCTGGAAAAGACCACTAGATGATGCTGCCTTTAGTTGTACCTTGGAAAGTTTCTGCTTGAAGTAACGAGATTTCGCCTCATCCCGAGTTCGCACGCTCCCAAGTTTCATGCATTGTAACGGCGCTCCTATCCCTGTGAGTAATTGTTGAGGAGATGGTGTGGGTTATTATCCATTCCGGGGAAGACGTGGCGCGTGAGAGAGCTTTAAGAGACTGGCTGGTTGGGAGGATGTACGGAGAAAGGAAGAGAGAAGGGATAACGAGCAGACTAGTGATGCAGGCATAGAGGAAGGAAGGATAGACTCATTAGTGGAGAGATGGAGGGAAAGAAAGAGTAGGTGAATGAAGTAGATGAGAAAGAAGAGACGAAGAGAAAACGAGTGAAGAAGGGTTAGAGAAAAAAAAAAAACACATGCATAAGTAAAAGACGGCAAAGAAAATACGAAAAAACGGGACGAAGGAAATTAAATAGGATAAGAGGAAAGGATAGATGGACTACAGACATTAGGAATGAAGTGTGAAAAAAGAAAGGTAAGAAGGAAGAAGAAAAGGTGGATGGATAAAGAGAGAGAAAGAGGAAACGGAAAAGAGGAAGATAAAGATGGATGATTGGAGGAAGGAAAAGAAAAAAAATAGATGAGAAAGGAAGGGAGTGTGGAAGGAAAGTAAAGAGGGAGAAAAGTCGGGTGAATGGAGGAAAGGAAAAAGGAAATAGATTAGATGAAGTGTGGAAAGAAAAAAGTAAGAACGAATTGGAAGAACAGGAGAGAAAGAGAAGGAGAAAGAAGGGGAAAGGCAAGAAGAGAGAGACCAGTAAGAGCGGATGGGAAGAATAGCAAAGAAAGAGAATGAGAGAGAAGGTAAAAGAAAGAGAAAAGAGAGAGAAAAGCAAAAGCGGGTTGAAAGAATAAGAGACAACGAGTGAGAGAAAAGGTGAAAGACGAGAAAGAGAAAAAAAAGTAGAATCAGGTGAAAAGAATAGGAGAGAAAGAGAGGGAAAGTGAAATTTAAAGACAAGAAGAAAAGGAGAAAGAAGTAGGAGCAGGTGGAAAGAACAGCAGAGAAAGAGAGTGGGAGGGAAGGTGGGAGGGAGGTGTGTATCTCGTTTATGGAGAGATGAAGGTCTTCACAGTCCTTTAATTCTGGCAGACAGGCATGAGCGGCGGCTTCATGTTACCAGATTAAAAGATTGCAAAAAGTTTCGGTGGACTATTCAAAAGTCGCGTTTATAATTCAGCCGCAGTTTAGGTCGACTCCCGGAGGATTATATTAATGGAGACCAACACAAGGCTGACGGAAGGCCGGCTTGTCCAGCGTCCCCGAATATCCCACTTACGTTGTCCACTTCGCTGGAAATAAGATAGAGAGAGGGACTGTTAGGAGAAAAGAAGGAAAAATAAGAGAGAATACCGCTATTGGTGCTGTCTAGAGAGAGAGAGAGAGAGAGAGAGAGAGAGAGAGATTCCTGAGTGTTGTAAGTGTGATTTCTTTTCTTTTGAGATTAAGGATATTTGTAATTAGGTGACGCAGAATGTAAAGTGGAGGACAGAGAGAGGAAGAGGGGGACAAGCAACCTCCAGTATAAGTATTAAATTTCTGTCCATTTGTAGATTACGAATAATTATCAAGACGCCGCAGAACGTATTCCACTTTATCTTTTTGTTTTTCTACTGATATTTTTTTTTTCCCTTCCCTCATTTTGTTCTGTTATATCTGTCACTTCTGTGTTCCTCTTCCGTCATATTCTCGTAGTTCCTTCATTGTACTGTACATACAGTAATCTATGCGCACATGCATACATACATCCATATATCCATACATACATACATTCTTATATACATACATAGAAACAACTCAAGCAATGCACACACATACACACACACACACACACACACACACACACAGAGAGAGAGAGAGAGAGAGAGAGAGAGAGAGAGAGAGAGAGAGGATCACAGGCATACAAACAGATAAACGAACAAACACGTTGATGAAGTCCTGATTTCTACACGCAGATTAGCTTGAAACACACACACACACACACACACACACACACACACACACACCAAGTGGAAGTTTAAGGGTTAAACACTCATTATACAGCTTTGTGACTATTCTCTGATCGACACCACCCTCTCCACACACACACACACACACACACATAGAGCAGTTAAGCTTGTAGGAGTGTAGTGTTAACACCATACCACCACACCATACTATACCATACCACACAACACCACCACCATCACCACACACCACCATACCACACCACCACCAGACGCCACCACATACCACGACCACCATCACCTCCACCACCACCAGCACCACCACGAACACCACCACCACTACCGCCACCACCACACACCATACCATACCATACCATAGCATACCATACCATACCACACCACACCATACAACACCACTATATCCCTGGCCCCTCGACCTTCCCAGCCCCGCCGAGTCCCGCCAAGCCCCTCTGACCACAGCCCCGTCCGGCCTTGGGTAAGATGACAATTTCCCGTCATGTATTTAACGTAATTTAGAGGGCTTAGCAAGTGTTTCCAGTTGATTTAAAAGCTTGCTGTGTAGGAGTAGGTGGAGGAGGTCGAGGTGGAGGTGAGAAGAGGCGTGTCAGAGGAAGGGAAGAGGAGGAGGAGGAGGTACGGAAAAGAGGTGCAAAAAAGTTACTTCGGCTCTATTTCATCATTTTATTTTTTATTAGTGGAGTTTGCAGTGTTTTGATTTTTAATTTATTAATAGAAAAATATAAGAAATTATTGTATATAATAGAATCTTGTCTAGCTTGTTTTTTTGTTTTTTTTTGTTGTCGAATTGTACACAATTCGTATTTTTTAATTTAAAATTAGTCCGTTGCTAGATTTGAAAAACAAAAATCTTTATACGACGAGAAATTTGTGTGTTCTTCATTTATCTGGAAAGTGAAGATTTTTTGTACTTAGTATGTGTAACATAATCTAGTCTAGCTATGTTTTCCTTCTCGATATTATAAGGTTTTTGTGGCGTTCGTAAAAATTACAGATTGTTATTTGGATTTTTCTTTATTATTAGTCATGCTGTAAATGTTTTTATATTCCATTTATTTATTAAAGTATTTGGCAAGTCAGAATATATAAAGCATTCCATTCTAGTTCCGCTTTTTCGAATGGTCAATTTCAAAATGGAGTAACTTACGTATTTTAGTGACGTCATCAAGGTACCGAAACCCGGGACATCCCTCAATTCCAGTCTCTCTCCGTCAACGCTCAGTGCGTTAGTTGAGGTATGTGGCAGGTCAGAATATATAGTGCAGTCCAGTCTGGGCGTCTCTCTTCTCGCGAGTTCCAAAATGAATCGCCATACTTAAAAATAAGGACCAAGAAGGTTATGTTTCCTATATTTGTCGTGTGTGTGTGTGTGTGTGTGTGTGTGTGTGTGTGTGTGTGTGTGTGTGTGTGTGTGTGTGTGTGTGTCTGTGAATGTGTTTTTTTTTTTTTTTTTGTGTGTGTGTGTGTGTTTGTGTGTGTTTGTATATGTGTGTGTGTGTGTGTGTGTGTGTGTGTGTGTGTGTGTGTGTGTGTGTGTGTGTGTGTGTTTGTGGAATGGTGATGAGTGCCTTAATTGCTATTTATGCTCACATAGAGAGCCTGCTTGGAGCAGCTACGATACTGATGACAGTGGGAGTAAGACAAGGGTCTCCCACTTCATATCT
>NC_087156.1:16281996-16316996 GCF_035594125.1 Scylla paramamosain
ATAATTTTAAAGGATTTTAGACAAATCCAATGAGAATAATGGATTAAACGGCAAAGATAGTAAACGGTATGAGACCATACGAGATTTCAGCTCTTCTCTCTCTCTCTCTCTCTCTCTCTCTCTCTCTCTCTCTCTCTCTCTCTCTCTCTCTCTCTCTCTCTCTCTCTCTCTCTCTCTCTCTGCACATTCAGGATAGTATATAACAAACACACACAACACACACACACACACACACACACACACACACACACACACACACACACACACACACACACACACACACACCACGTGTTGCTTGGAGCTTGGAGCACGGGAAGGGCTACGAATTAGTTACTGGATAGCCATTGAATGATGAAAGATACAAGAAGAAGAAGAAGAAGAAGAGAGAGAGAGAGAGAGAGAGAGATAGAGAGAGAGTACGGGGGTCTTACAGTAGATGGAGGTGATAGGGGGGTTGATATGAGAAATATAGAAACAAGGAGAAAGTGAGGAATAGGGGGCGGACATAGAGTGTGGTTGAGAAAAGTGTGGCTTAATTTACGCGTCACGAGTTCTGGCCAATGATATTTACCTATTAAATTCCCTTATGTTGACATGTCGCTTTAACTAAAAAATAAGGGTAGGAATGCTGTTTTATCAAGTAGGGAACCGTCATTATTTTACAGTATCATCCTTACTGCACCGGTTATCTTGGTGCAACAATGAGGAGGGATTCGTTATAATACACCTGGTATCTACTAGTGATCCTCATTTTCATGTTACATATTTTATTTTATTGCACGTAATGAGTAAAGGCACGTTATAAAGCATTATAGTCACGTTTTATCCTCGCCAGTTATTTTTTATTCTTTTCTCTACTTTTTTTTTTTTTTTACGTATAAGAAAACATGAAAATAATGGACACTAAGAATTCGTCAGGCCTACACATAGCAGTCACTCAACGAAACGTATCTTCTTATTTCCACCTATGATCCTCATTTCAAAGAGTAGTAAAGTACCGAATTATTTTCTCAACTTTGATGCTCTTTGTCAACCTTCTTCAAGCATACAAGAAACTCCCTCTCTACGCCCTGTGTTACCCAAGTTCACGTAATGCAACGATCTCAGTGGCCTTTCCACACCCCCACGTGATGCAGCAGAAGAGGGAGGGAGGAGCGAGGTAGGGTGTGCTCTGTATGATCAGATATGCAAAGGTGGATAGGAAACACCTGTTCATTATCATGTGGTCGTTGGTAATTATTCGTCATTGCCAGAAGTGCCTAAGATTTCAACATGTTGGCTTAATTGGTCGAGTTGATTATGCGATTCCTCAAGGCTGGCTAATTGGTAGTTGACCACGTGATTATTCAGACATGTATAATTGGCGTTTGAATATGTGATTCCGCAAACGTTTTTAATTGGTAGTTAGCGGGTAACCGTGTACTTCATCAGCAGCGTGATTTATCCCCGTCTTTACCTTTGACGTTGAAGGAGGCGGAGGAGGCAGGAAGAGGAGGGAGTAAGGCAAGGAGGAGTAGCAAGAAGGAGGGGAAGGACTACGAGGGGGAGGAGGAGGAGGAGAGACTTTGAGGTGAAGGAGCAGGACAAGGAGGAGGAGAAAAGAAAAAAAAAGATGATTAAGAAAAAAAAACGTTAATTTGTATTGAAGCGAATGATTTATGTCACGTCCTCTACCCTCTGCCACTTTCCACTCACCTGACACCTTGGAAAATGCATGAAGCTGGACACACACACACACACACACACACACACATACACACACACACACACACACACACACACACACACACACACACACACACACACACACAGAGGCACTCCCAAACACCCATAATTCTATTCATCTATGAGCGGCCACACACCCTCAGCCACACACTCACACGCCTCCACCGTCACGACCACACCGCGACACCCCACCGTGTACAAGGCGTCCCTCTTACTATTTCCTCTTAATGAACGCCCTAGAGTTCTCGTGTGGCCTCTAGGACCCTATGTGAGCCTATGTACATACTAAGGCCTCACCTCCCGCTTGTGGTTTCTGTATTGTGATGAAAGTTTCCCCTCGAGAGGCTCAGGAGGGAGAAAACGTGTTATTTGACTTTTAGCTTTGAAGAACGTGCTCCTTTATGAAAATTTGTAATAGTAATAGCAACGATTTTTTTTTTTTTTTGCGGGTTGGTTTTGTTCATTCATTTATCTTTTTATTTTAAGGTATATCTTTATTATGTCTATATCTGAATGCCTCCGAAAGTCACTCGAAATTATATGTGGATATGAAAAAGAATTGCTCTTTTTCCTTTCTCTATATTCTGGTGCATAAGATTTTTACTTCAATAATTTTCATTCTCCTCACTTTCTCTTTTGGCATGATCGTCTTCACGGACTCTTTTTCCTCATACAATTTTTCTCCATCTTAACCAGCCCAGTTTCTTTCCTGGTTTTCTCCACGTCCCCCCTCCCTCCCTCCCTCCCTCCCCTCTTCCATCGCTCCCTGCCTACTTCTCTCCCTCCCTGTCTCGCCCACGCGCTAGGTCAGGGTCTCTGCAGGGCTCCTCCCTCCCTCCATCACCCTGAGGGAGGCTGATCCATCTTGATCTGCCTGTGTGGCCTCCCAGTGACGCCCCTCAAGCCTTTGTGTTTCGCCCTTGCTGCTGCTGGTGCTTCTATTCCTCCTCTTCCTCCTCCTTCTCCTCCTCCTCCTTCTCCTCCTCCTCCTCCTCCTCCTCCTCCTTCTTTTCCTCCTCTTCATTTTCCTCCTCCTTTTATTCTGAATATAGACAAAAGTGTGTTGAGCGTGAAGAATTTTTTTTTTCTACAGCTATCATGTGAGGGATTTGTTTCATTAGATCGCTTTCAAAAGATGGTACGGCACTTAGGTTTTGCTTTATTGGTATACTTTCATGTTTTTATCATCATAATTTCTTCCTGTGATAGGGTGATGCCATGCTTACGCTATCCTGGCGAACTGGAAAAACATTAGTATCATTACCATTCTCATTGTTCCTGTTATTGTTGCTGCTGCTTCTGTGTTTGCTGTTTTCATTCTTTCTGCTGCTGTCGTTGCGTCGTTATGGCGTTAAGTTTGTGGCAGTAGTGGCCTCTTTACCCATCACTGCACTCCTAGCCTCCGTTTGCTTCCCATCGCTAGCCCCTCCTCTCCGGCCGTCACCCATACATCCAGCTCCACCAGGATTATCTCACGATTAATGCGTTGCCGCTGCGTGGAGGCGGGAAGGCGGCA
Source organism: Scylla paramamosain (assembly GCF_035594125.1). Classification (NCBI taxonomy): domain Eukaryota; kingdom Metazoa; phylum Arthropoda; class Malacostraca; order Decapoda; family Portunidae; genus Scylla; species Scylla paramamosain. The sequence continues at coordinate 16,285,238 of NC_087156.1, forward strand.
CTCACACTCATATCCAGGTCCTTCATCCTGGGTCGGGAAGATACCAGTTTTGTATCCGTGTTATGTTAGTTGTCGCTGATTGGAAGGTGATGCTCCTTTATTTGTTCTCGCTGCTGTGTTGCAGAACTGGAGTACTGAGCTTTTAGTGTTAGATAGCAAGGACTCTAATTCCGAGGTGATGGAGGGTTAGTAGCGACGGAGTGTCACCGGAACCATGACTCAGGTATATTTGACACCTCCGTTTAACTAATGACCTCCTCCTCCGCCTCCCTGCAGGTCTCCCTCAAGGTAGGGTCTCTTCAGGGATCGCCGAGCCTCCCTGGTCCATTCACGCTCGGTCTCATCATTAATAAAAATCCGGACCGAATGGAAGCCAGGGATTTGTTGTGGGTGACAGTGTGTCAAAGGGACGCCGGTGTTACGCTCCTGGCCCCGTGGCTTAGTGTGGAAGGCACCTCCGCCTGTCCCGGTACTGATAAGCCTGCAGGGATGTGCTGCTATATCGGTGGATGTATAGACGTGATAAGAATCAGTGATGCGTATACATTTAGCTTGGCTTTAAGTCCACCTTTGACATCGAGCAGCGGAAAGTCTGTGAGTCATCCCAAGCTGCTGTGTAGGATACTGTGGGCGGCTCCTCATTCCTCCCGCCTTTCCCTCGCCTCTCTCAGTGCCCCGTTCCCTCTTTTATCCCGGCTCCTCGCTAACCTTCTCCTCCCTCGCGTCTAATATGCGGTTATCTCTCAAAAGTCATGTTATCGGCCATCAGTTTATGCAATTAACCGTGAAGCGTGATTATTCGATTGCAGTGAGGCGATAATATTTTCAGTGATTCCGATAAATCAGGTTTAAAATCAAGCGAGTCTGCAAGATGGTGTACCGCAAGGCCAGCCGAGGAGGTGTAGCTCTACCCTCCCGGTGCTGTGTTCCCCATTCAGGCATTAACATTTTGCTCAGAAACACCGCAAATGATCCACTCGATTCCTATCATTATGAGCCGTTTCTTCAGGTCATCCTTCACTCGGTAACTCTGCATGACCTCCACTTGACCTGCCAGCACCCGAGTCTAAGAGATGATACACATTGAATCTGGCCGGGCAACGCGTCCAGAAAAGTGATCGTGTTTAATATCGCGTGACTTCAGGCTTTTCGAGTCGTGCTGGTTTATGCAGAATGCAGTACCACAAATCGAGGAGAACTGTATATTTAACATGAAAACTTGACCAACCTCGGGGGGAGCAATCGCATTCTGAATAAAATCAGTCATGTCTTGTTAGTTGCTGGATGGAATTAAGATAACTGTGTGAATTTAGCCCAATGAGGATTTTATATACTTAAAGATGGTGCAGTTATACACACACACACACACACACACACACACACACACACACACGGAGAGATAGACGTTTATTAACCACAATATTAATTTAGCATCGTTAACAAAACCTGACAATGAAAACTGTAAACAAATATTAGAATTAGAATATGTGTAAATATTGTACAAAACAAAGGAACTTAAAGACAATTTCAAATAATATATTACACACACACACACACACACACACACACACACACACACACACAAAAGTAACCGGTAAGTCCCCACGAGCGTCCTCCGCCATGAGATGCGTGAACATTACCGTGTCAGAAGCAACACTTGAGGGAACTGTATGAAAAGATCAAAACTGCCGCTCATACCCAATGGAAGGGGCTTATTATAGGGACAGAGCCGCCCTCCCCCCTCCCTCGATCCAGGATGACGCGGCGGGACAACGAGGATGGGGAGCGGAGGGAGAAGGGAAGGGAGGGAACGTGGATGAGTGAAGGTGACTGTGTGAGGGAAGGAGGGAGGGAGGGAGGGAGGGAAAAGCCGATCATTTATCTCATAGGACGCATCACAGGCTTTCATAAATTACGTGGTATTGATGCTGCCTTAGTGTTGCTGTGACACTTCTGAAGGAGTGGGAGAAGAAGGAGGAAGAGGAGTGGGGTGAATAAGAGTAAAAGGAAGGAGGGAGGAAAGGGAAACTATCATCCTGCCTGTCTCCTCCTCCTCCCCATCCGCATAAGAAAACTTAGCTTCACTTTCCCACGTCACCCTATCACAGCTCATCCCACCACACCTCATCCCCCGCCCCCTTCTCCTCACTTCCCATACTCTAGAATCAAGAACAGAATTAGTAATATAATTTCTCAGGTCATGCTGTTACTTTGTTATAAATATGATGCAGTTGAGAGAAACGTCCTCCCAGAAACTCAAACGAAAAAACGAGACCTTTGAAAGAATCGTCATTTTTATTAATCTACACATGAATTCTTTGAGCGGCGTCCTTACCTGCTTAGATACTCTCGCGCTAGTTCACGCTAAGTTATACAGGTTGGTTTTGATCAGCAGTTGTGTTTTCCACGCCTGAATGAGAGCAGGATTATTGCTTGATCCCCATAATGGAAATGATTGCTTTAATAATGGGCTTTCTATTATGAAGCCGTAATATACTGCTGATACGACCACGGCCATGACCACGACCACGACCACAAGTATCAATTCCACTACCATCACCACCACCACTACCACCACCACCGCCACCGCCAGGAGGAGAGGAGTATGCAGCGGCAGTTTAACAGTGCTGATTGATGGTCAAGGAGAGGGACGGCATGCCATAAAAAAAGCCTCATAAAAGTCATCGAGGCCATAAAGAACCTCCTTTGACTCTTGCTTGATAGACCAGGACGCCTCGCCCGCCATCAGGAGGCGAGCACTGCCCTCCGCGCCCCTCAGGAACCTTCGTCACTGCCAAGAATAAAAGGAAGGGGTTATATTCGTTTTTGGGCAAAGTGAAGGTCGTGTGTGTGTGTGTGTGTGTGTGTGTGTGTATGTCATCATCGTTCCCATCCCCTCTCCTCTTCCGTCACCTTCCCTCGCCATGCTCTCCTCATCTTTCAAGCGAGTTCTTAGCATCTCGACAACCAAATAACGGAATTCCTAAGATCTGTGCCGCCTCCGTCAACGGACACAAAAAATATCTTATGTATTATGTAAATCATGTTTAATTTTCCATAAGAGACGCGGCGGGGCACACTGGGCTCCACTTTCTATTGACTCCTGCGGTGTACCGTGTTGGCCGCTGCCTCTGAGGCCTGTACGGCGATGCGAAGGCCGCCGACTCCTGCCTTTATCACTGTCTTCTGTCTTGTCACGTGCTTTCCTCGCCATGCGTCTTGGTTTTATTATCTCCAGGCTGCACTCAGGTTGCTCATACTTCTTTTTTTCTTTTTTTTTCAATGCATTAAATCCACACGAAGCTTTTGTTGGAACGTTTTTTGTGTTTTCTCGCTTTCAGATTTGTTAAACACAGCCACTCCGGTGTCTCTGAGGATGATATTTAGATAATCATTTGTCTGTGTGTGTGTGTGTGTGTGTGTGTGTGTGTGTGTGTGTGTGTGTGTGTGTGTGTGTGTGTGTGTGTGTGTGATACGCATTAATATTATACATCTTGTAAAAACAGCGAAGCCCCTTGATAACTCTTCGTAACAATAATCTACAACACTTTTTTTATATACGTTGAAAGTTCCACTTTGTATAAGTAGGATGTGTTGGGCAATCGATTTTGTTATAATGGAAGCAACGTTTATATCTGTTTGACAGCTGCAGATACATGTAGACTTGTTTACATTTGCATTCTGTAACACTAGACGTATTTATGTACCCAGGATTATATTTGAGTGTCACTTTGGCTCAGACATAGTGCAGTGTGATGTTCAAACTACAGCGTGTACAAATACTTAAAGTGTTGATCTAACAGATACCACTCGTATTTTTTCTGCGTGTTGATTCTTTGCTTAATTCACTTCTTTCCCTTCTAAAGCGGCGCTGAGGAACATGCCAGCGTGTTTCACTCCATTGTTATCGTGAAGTAGTCTCCCATTCCCTTCTCTCGGTGCCGTGCCAGTGGTCCTCACACTCAGGCCTCCACATCTTTCGTCTAATGCTTACCTCGGCCGGTAATGCTGTCAGCCTCCGTTTTTATGGCCACACTCTCTCAGCTAACCCCCTCTCACCCAGCTCAGCCTTTGCACATCTGGTCACTGCCCTGCACTAATGAGATCCTGCCTTTGCTCCATCAGGTTCTGAGTTATACGAGGGTCGTGTGACCATATCATAATGCTCCTTTTATCTCGGTTGCAGTGCGGCTTATGAATGTCCAAATGTGATCCTACCACTGACGACACAGGACACTATATTATATATATATATATATATATATATATATATATATATATATATATATATATATATATATATATATATATATATATATATATATATATATATATATATATATATATATATATATATATATATATATATATATATATATATATATATATATATATATATATAATTACACACACACTTTCTGATGAAAGAACAAATTGAAGCTGTCATTTTACACGAACAATGGATGTACAATCTTTGAGGAAACAATTGGAGCTCAAAATTATATGTGAGTTCCAGTTTGATTCCTAAAACACTATTGTTGCTTTGATATTTAAGTAATATAAATAGTTGCCCAGCATGAAATAGACGCACATTTGTCGTGGGGATGGCGTGGTGGTGAGGGCGGCGGCCACCACCGAGCCTGGACGCGGCCCTCTGGGTGGGTGGGCTGCCCGCCGCCCGCCGCCCAGCCCGGACACACGGGTGAATGTAGAACAAATATGTTCTCTATTTTTGGGCTGCAGCTGACGTGGTGAGGGGGAGGGCGGCAGGTAAGAGGAGGATTGCAGGGAACTTACCTTGACAGGTAAAAAAAAAAAAAGTTATTCAAGAAGAAAATATATTAATTATCTTCCAACAGTAATTGTTCTAGCATTGATCATGATTTTATTTTTGTTGATGAAAATATCTTTGGTGAACATAACATATAATAACACTATCTTATCTTCATCATGTTAAGATATACTGAAAAATTACAGAAATTAAACTAATTAAAGTAAATGACTGAAGCAAACCACAAAAGCAACGAAATTACCTTTTCATGGAATAATCCTATTTGAACAACTGGTAAAGGAATCACCGGTCTTTTTCCCCTTAAACATTTCATCCCAGCTGCACCGAGGCCCTCTGCTTGCAGGGTTACCGCTCACAGCCTTGAGAACACCGCCGCGCCTCCCAGTGACGGCCGCCAGCTAATAAGGGCCGTGGAGAGGTTTGTCTTGGGTGTGTGGCCGAGGTGTGGCAAGGCGGCTGCGGCGGGCTTGAGTGACGGCTCCTCTCACCTGCCGTGTCCCGCCCAGGTGTGTGTCCTGGTGTCAGGGTGTTGAGGCGGCGGAGGCTCGACCCTGCTGACTTAGGAACGATCTGGAGGAGGTCTGGAGAGGCGGCGAGCGACAGCGGTCCAGCGAAGGAGGGAATCAAACCGAACGATGAATGCATACCAGCTGCATTGTCGTGTGTGTATGTGTGTGTGTGTGTGTGTGTGTGTGTGTGTGTGTGTGTGTGTGTGTGTGTGTGTGTGTGTGTGTGTGTGTGTGTGTGTGTGTGTATGTATGTATGTATATGTGTGTGTGTGTGTGTGTGTGTGTGTGTGTGTGTGTGTGTGTGTGTGTGTGTGTGTGTGTGTGTGTGTGTGTGTGTGATAATGTATTAAAAATATACGGGATCAATCACAGCGCACACGGCATTACTTGTGTGAGAAATGGACTCCGCCGTCGCCGTTCATCAGGGAGGGATCCTGTTGTCATTATGTTAGTGGCGTGAGGTGAAGCAGCCAGCCCTGCTCAGCCTTGCTCTATAAAGCCTTCGCCCACACCAATAGAGCTCACTCCCTCTCTTTCGGGGCTCCATCAAGTATCTGATGTTACTGCCGGCATCAGCGGGGGCGCCGTGTTCCGCTTCTGTGAGCACAGCGGCAGCGGGAAGCCGTGGCGCTGCCTGGCGGGGAATGACTTACGGTAGCACTACAGGCGACGACTTGATGAACAGCTGACTGGAACAAACACCACGAGTCAGGTGTGGATTGATGTACTGATGTCACTCCTTTGTACTTATTTTGTTGTGCGGTGAAATACAGACCTGTTTTTTCCTGTGTCGTGCATAAGTATACATAATAAGTTATTCCCCTGTGTTGGGTGATCTATGGACTGAGCGGCATTGACTCCCGCCCTGTCAGACTTGGGTGTTGACCTCACGCGCGTTGTCTTCAGGCTATTTTTTTTTTTTTTTCCACTCGTGCAGGGCAGAGAGAAGCACATCCTTTATTATGTACTAAGTCTTCTTTTCCTTATTATAAATTTCATGTGATTAGCTTAAGGAATAACTGAGCATTGTTCTTATCATGCTAGTACTGGTTAAGAGGCGCTCTGAACCCTCGGCGGCTTGCATTCAAGATTGCCTAATCTCAAGATGGAGGCATTTGTCATAGACGCACCGCCTGACGCTTATCTTGAGGTACACAAGGCATCCATCGCTCCAGATAATCTCGTACCAGTGTGTGTGCGCGTCTCGTCTTGTCATTACGTCGACCGCTGTGCTCTGCTGGAATGTTAAGCCTCCTTATTTTCCTCCTCCTCCTCCTCCTCCTCCATCGTTACTTTGCTTCCTCAGTAAATAAAAGAAGCAAAAACAACCAGTAACCCACTTCTCTTTCTCTTTCCTCCTCCTCCTCCTCCTCCTCCTCCTCCTGTCCATTACTGAGGAACTGGCCTAAGATTGAGTCATTTAATTTCTTGGTGTGCAAAGGAGGCCTGATAAGCGTCTCCATCTGGCCCTAATGTTACGCCAGTGCACATTCATTCACGGGTCTCAGTTCGATGCCAGCCCTCAGCGTAGAGTAGAATGTGTTGCGAATGGCGAAGAAAAAAAAAAGAAAATAAACTCCGTAATTTAGCGTAGAGGGCGGGCGATGCTGAGTTTCTGAGTGTATATTACATACGAGGAAAGTTTATCCGTATGTGATGGACGCTGATGAGACGTTGCGAGCGCTGCACTGCTTGCCTCTCGAGCCTCGGGGATGGTAATGGCTTGCACAGTATTGCAGGAACAGAATCACCGCGGCCCGCACTGCCACAGTCCTTAAGGCGAGGTGGGAAGGGCCAGCCAGAACCTCGCGGGGAGCTGAGATCATCATGCTAATTAAGACTCCAAACGACCACTGGTAATTAGTGACAGTGGCTCTCCTTTCCTCCTCCCCTCCCTAGAGCTGTGGTAGCAGTAATGCATAACCAATTTATCACGGGCTTAATACAACGCGTCTCCAGGTCTCAGGCTCCCTTAGGACATAGTAAACAAGAAAAAAAAAAAAAGAGTCAGTATCTACTATTTTCTCTAAGTGGCAAAGCAGCAAAACATCAGACACAACCTTCCTAATATGTCATAAGAGACAGTTCCTTATTATTATTTGTTCAGTGTTTTCTAATTCATAATTATATACAATCGGTGTAACTGGCCTTTGTTGGTGGTGTAGTGTCTTCATTCTTTATATTGCAGGGTATTTGGGGAGTATTACAGAGGCGTGTAATTTCTAGCTTGTCCTTATATACTGCTGACCTCGCCACCAGTGATATTCCGCACAGCTGGTGATGGAGCTGCTGATGGTGACCTGTGGACCTCAGAGCCTTGGGGATACGTCAGCCTCGTGTGTGAAAGACAAGCGACAAGTAAGACATTTTTCTCCCTCCACCAAACAAGGCTCCATGTCTCGTGTAGCTGGGAAATGCAAATGAAACTCCTATAATTTTTAGATACAACAATCTCAAAAATGTCCCACACGCGCTTTTTCCGTTTGTCATCCCTTCCTGGTGACGCCATAAGGGGAGGGACGCATAATGGGGTAACGTACTTATTAAGGGGCTTATAGTTATGCCTTAATGCGGGGAGATGAGGTGCAGGAAAGAACACAAGGCCTCCTGCAGCTGCGTCGCGAAGGAAATTCCTGAAGGAGGGAAGATAAGTGTGTGGGACGCGAGGAGAAGAGTGGCATCAGTCTGCGTCCACTGTCATGGTGTTGCCTTTATCACACTATCTCTCCTCTCTCTCTCTCTCTCTCTCTCTCTCTCTCTCTCTCTCTCTCTCTCTCTCTCTCTCTCGCGCGCGCGCGCGCGCGCCTGTTATTTCATTCGTTCGCTCATTTCTCCGGTTTCCTTTTTTTCCACTTATTTAGCTTGTATTTCTTTCATCCTTTTCTTATTTTCATCTTTCCTCTGATTTTTTTTTCCATTTTTTATTCCTGTCTTTCATAGTTCTTCCGTCCATTCTTTTGTTCTCCTATCACACCTTCCTTCCACTCTCCCCTTCATCCTATCCTCTCTCTCTCCTACCCATCCTCCCTCCTCTCCTTCTCCACATCCCTAAGTGACATCTCCTTTCCTACATTCTCTTCTCTTCCTCATTCCCTACATCTTCAGGCAAGAGCTGCTAGAACACAACACATTTTATCACATATTATTATCACTATTCTATTCTTCTTCAAGCCAGTATCGCAACATTACTACACACTACTCTTGATTTCCCCAGACCTTCCTTCAGATAACGTGTTTCCTCTCATGTGCAGAATTGATTAAAGGCAGAATCTACAAATATACACCTTCCTTATCGCGCCCGTGAAGAACGGTTCCTCCAGACGTAATCGCAAACACCGTAGGGAAGGAACCTGATGGGGAGATAAGCGAGAGGCAGGACGCGCTGTATACGTCTTATGGGTTGAGGTTAATGGGCTGGATAACTCCTGCTTGCCTCGTGGTTTGACTGTGGGTCGCGTTTTACATGATTTTAGTGTCGTGCCCCGAAGCCTCCGTCACACTGGTAGGAGAGAGAGAGAGAGAGAGAGAGAGAGAGAGAGAGAGAGAGAGAGAGAGAGAGAGAGAGAGAGAGAGAGAGAGAGATTTACACAAGTTGAAATATAGGCTAAACAAATTTATTTCATTGGAAACCATGTAGCCTTCAAATTTAGGAGTGAGAGAGAGAGAGAGAGAGAGAGAGAGAGAGAGAGAGGCTCATGTGTGCGTTTGTGTGTGCGCGCGCCTGCCCGCCTCCTTTCCCTTTGAGTGAGTGAGCGAGCGAGTGAGGCGAACAGAAACCAGACGGAGGAGATTACGAGTGGAGCGGAGTGAGAGAAGCAGCTGCAGTGAACAACAACACCGCAACACAACACAACACAACACCATGCACCAAAACACGAAACGGACTCGCCTGATGCAAATGACCCCGGCATGACAAACAATTTATGCGAGGAAGCGGCGAACAATGCAGCTGATGAACTTAATATTTACACCAGTCCACCTACAAGCGAGCGACCCACCAGAACATTAAAGAAAATGAAGAGCGACGAGGCGGTGAGTGGTAATGAAAAGTTGCCATGAAGTGGGGGAGAGAAAAGGGGCGTGAGGAGAGGGAGGGAAAGAGGAGGGGCGGAGGGAAAAGTGGGTAAAAGGGAGGAGATAACACGTGAGGAAAGACGGCCAAGACTCCTCCACCTGACTGGGAGGTGAGTGAGAAAAAGGTGGAACATGTGAGGTTTGCACTGACACTAGCACCTCCGCTCCACCTTCTCCTCCTCCTCTTCCTCCTCTTCCTCCTCCTCCTCCTCCTCCTCCTCCTCCTCCTCCTCCTCCTCTCCCGCCTCATCATTCTTCTTCTCTTCTTCATCCACAACATGTTCTTGCCGAATATACCTTTTCTTATTCCGAATTGGTTTTCCATTTCCAGTAACTGTATCTTTGTCACTTCGCTAGTTTCCCTTGCATCCACTTCACCTCCTCCTCTTCCCTCCTCCTCCTCCTTCATGCACTGCGCTTTCTTTCTGAAAATACTTCTTATTCCATATTGATTTCCCATATCCAGTAATAGTCTCTATGTCACTCTGGCAGTTTTCTTTATCGCCAGTTTACTAAATCCTCTTGTCGTATTCCCCTTTCCCTTGCAGCATTATACCAGAATTTCTGAATTTAGTATCTTCTTATCGTCTTGTCTTGGTTTTACTGTCATTGTAGTCTCTATCTTTATCTTCATTTTCATCTCTGTATCTGATCGGGGTTCCTCATACCTCTATCACTTCCACGAGTTAATCTTATCTCCAGTGCGCTCCAATGTACCTCACCGGCCTGTTCATGTCAGCCAAGAAGTCTCCCTCACTACCACCGGGCTCCTGACACATCTTGGGTAGTCTTTCTTCCTCACCACTAACATGTTACCAGCTCCCAAGTGGCGCCATCTAGCTGCATGCTCCACCGCTACCACTGCTCTTCTCAACTCAACACATCTATTTTTCCATTGCTTTTCCTTACGATTATTTAAAAAGTTCAGCAGTGTTTTCTCTGTCAATGATCGTATTCTCAAACGTTTCAGCGTATTACCTCGCATTTTTTATAAAAAGCTGTAGTGGAAGCTATTGTGCGTTTCTGAGGGTGTTTTCATAATTCTGGTGAGAGTTTAACAAAAATCCTGTGTTGTCAATGGGAAAAACATAAAAAAGAACTCCAATAATCATCCTTGTGGTCTTGGAAAATAGTCCTCATGAAAATCCAACGCGTTCCAGAATACTGGCTCAAGTCAACGGTCTTGAGAATGTAGGAGGAAGTGACTATCCTCTAAAAAAAGAAAAACAAATCCACGCCCTCACCCGCCACCACTCCCTACCTCCATCCAGCCCACGTAGGACTCCTTCGCCCCTCCGTCACCTGTCAGGGCATCCGCCAAGCCCCTGGGGAACGTCCCTCACACGCTGCAGTCATATTAATGAGGTCATTAAGAACCTGGAAATATAGCATTAGATAATTTTATTTGTTACTCGTATTCATTTGTATATATGTATATATATATATTTTTTTTTTTATCTCCTACCTGAATTTGTGTGAGCGGCGGCCGAAGCTGACAGGAGGCATCAGGCACGTAGCAAAGGCCTGGCCATCACTCACTCGTCCGCCTCCTGCCTGACTCCAGAGACTCTTTCTGACATGTAAATAATGCCTGCTTGTAAATGCTAGCTACAGGGATGTTTTGAACCGAATGCTCCGATGTTTTTAAGATTCATTTCTCTCCCTCACTTCTGTTGGTCTTGGTGATGAGCTCCGTCAGTGACAAATTGCATGAAGGAAAAAATCTGAGTCTGACCCGATGTGTGTGTGATATTCCGGAGCTCCTGATGACTGGGAGAGGAGACCTGGACACTACCTGACCAGATAAATGTTTTGACAAAGCGTGTACTCGAGGCTCGTGGCAGGTATGATAAGCGCGAGCAAGCTAATGGGCACGAGGGCAAAAAGTCTCGGTTGCCAGCACTGTATATACGGCGACCGCTGTGCTTGTACGTGCGTGTGTACAAGTGTGTGTGTGTGTGTGTGTGTGTGTGTGTGTGTGTGTGTGTGTGTGTGTGTGTGTGTGTGTGTGTGTGTGTGTGTGTGTGTGTGTGTGTGTGTGTGTTAAGCCTTGTGGAACTAATGTCTCCTTATTTTCTTCTGTTCTTATGACAGATTGAACAAAAATAAGGTTAATGATGGCAAATAGCAAGTTTTAAGACCTCAGGAGGTGTTTTGTGTAGATTAACTGGCCTTTTGCGGTCTCCATGTTTTCTTGCGTTCTATTTGTTCCTCTTGATTAATAATAAACAATGCCCATAGTGCGAAACATTCTACATGATGCCGATCCAATTAAACCTACCATTGAAGATATCATAAAAGGAGCTCAAGACTCATGATCCTGTGCGTCGCGCGACGTTAATTATGCCAGCCTCAGTTTACTAAGTCACATTTAATAGTCTCCCTGTACATCGCCATTAACTTAAACGTCTCAGACAATCGCCAAAGCTCCGTTCATTTATGTCTAACCGATACGTTCATAAAAATGTAGTGTGAGAGAGGAAGAGAGAGAGAGAGAGAGAGAGAGAGAGAGAGAGAGAGAGAGAGAGAGAGAGAGAGAGAGAGAGAGAGAGAGAGAGACGCTTTGAATATACTGAGCGAGTGAGGAGGTCAGGGAGATTAAGCCAATTTTACGAGTCTGGCTAAGTGTAGAGCGATGCAGAGATAGCAGGAGCAGTGTAGGGCGAGCCGCGTGTCCACTAAGTCGGGGAGTCGGGGAGCAGAGTATCATCATGCACCCAGCCACAGCGCGATGCAGGGAGGGAGGGCAGGAGAGCCTAGCCCCGGCCAGAGACGTAATGCACTTGTTTAGTTACGAAGATTTGGGAGTGAAATTCTGTTCCATTAATCTTACCACTTTTTTCAGTATTTTTTTTTTTTCTTTAGGTCCCCCTGATTGTTGCTCCGCTACGTCTGTGCAAAAACTGAATGGCTTCAAGCGGCCATGAGAACCTCGCGGCCCCACCCCCTTCTCTCCCTCCTTCTCTTCCTTCAGGTTAGTGTACGAGTACAAGTCTTATTTTCACAATAATGTGTGAGGTGAAGGCGGCAGTACTCACCCCTGCATGACCCCGGCTACGACTTCTACAGGCCAATGCCCTTTATAGAGGTGCAAGGGTGGCATGGGGTGGCACGGGGACGACAGAAACACGAGCTACAGGGCTTACCCAGGGGATTCCCTCCTACTGTATATTTATTATGACGCAAACCGATCAAAAGCTTAAAGAGCAGATAAAAATGAAGACGTAAAAAGTTGTGCTTATTATTACTTTATGCAAAGTGAAGGAGGGGAAAAACAAGTCGATAATTAACTTCAGTTTTTATGGCAACCTGATCTGCCAGAAAAAAAAAATGTATAAAGAAAAAATGAAGTAGGGATGGTTACTCCGTTCTTCATATTACCAGTTCGGAAGGTAAAAAAAATGAAAATATTGGTTCGCATTGAATTTGATCAAAGAGTAATAGTACGGTGGGAAATTATTTGATGACGTTGAATAAACAGAACAGAACAAGGAAGCAGGCAAACTTTGAAAAGCTAAAGACAGTAAGCAGTGGACTAGAGCGTTGCGATGGGGACGGTGCTGTAATATATGGTGAAGGTGCAGAGAGGTGACCTGGCAACTCATGGTCCTGTCGCAGTCCGGGGAGATAACCTGTCTGCCTTGACTCTCCGCACAGTATGTCTCTCCGTGGTGCGACACACGAGAGCAGAGTGTAATGAAAACCTATTTGAATGCCTGGCTGCATCTGAGTGGTTTGGGGCACGGGCGGGCTCGGGGCTTCGGAGCGACAAAGAGCATGAGGTGGTGCGGCGAGTGACCGTCTGTTGGGGAGGGAAGGAGAGTAATCAGGGGCAGAGAGACTCAGCGGCGCAGGAGTGCACGTCATGCTGGCTAATGGGGTGGCGCATCATGTTTATATTGGTGATAACGGCGGCTCGCTGGACGGGGAGGCCGGCGTGGGTAAGGGAGTAATGCAGCCCTGACCAGTGTAACTGCTGTTGGCGCTCTTGTCGCTGCTACTGCTGCTGCCACCGCGGCGTCTTATCTCACGCGTCCACCGCCTCGGGAGCCAACATGGACGCTCGTGCTTCAATAATAACGAGTGAAAATTGCGCCGCTGCTACTTTTCCAATTATCTTCTTTTTTCTTTCTTTTTTTTTGGGGGGCTTGAATGTTTTTATAGAGTGATGGTAATCCAGTCCATGCATCATGCCTATCTACCTGTTGGGTTCACCTGCTGCCCGCTGGTCGTCGCACCTGCCGCCTCGCACCTGACCCCTGACGCAGTTACGTTGCGATGCTTCTTTGGCTAACATGTATTTCTTCCCGCCAAATATTTCTCAGTCGACATAGCCTTTAAGAATGCAGTGTATTTTTGTTGCATTTTTCTTTTTTGTTCCATGGCCGATGGCTCCTGGCCTCAGTACACTAACAGCCGTGTAGTTACATATTTAGTATCATAGTCACGTGTACTTTTAAGTGAGGGAGATAAATCCTTTCTTTCTATTTTCATTCGCCTCTATGCACCGTTCCACGTCACTGAAGATACGGAAAGGAAATTATAAACATTGTTTCTTCGACATCGAAGGCCATTAGTTAATAACTGAGCGTGTCCATCGTTCCTTGTGGTCAGCGCCCCGCCCCTCCCTCTCCGGGACTCTCTCCAGGTTCAGAATCTAATGTGCACACCCTAGGGCGTCTGAAAGGTGTCTACGCGCAGGAATAATGATAGCGATACCGAGAACAATAATGGCGACGACTGCACGAGAGAGACCCAGTGGCGTGGGCGTTACTCTGGCCGGGAATAATCAGCGGGTGCCATTATCGCTGACTGGTCAGTGGGAGCCACGCCTGTGTGCGGAGCTGGACGTGGGCGTGAACACGGAACGCGGCGGGACCACCTTGCGGATGTCTGAGGGTGTGGGCACAGGCCGGTGTAGATGGCACTTGTACGCGTGGTGCAGAGGCAGAGAGTGACGCGGTAACCAGGGTGTGAGGACAACGTGGCGGGGTTGGGGAGCCATAAAGAGATAATTGCTTTCATTGGAGATTCTAATACCAGACTGTAAATGTTGTTCACACTGGCTCATAGAGACGTCGAGCATGATAATCGAATGGAGGGACTTGCTTATGTACTGGTAGCTTCTGTGAGGCCGGTTACTGCCAAACAGGGGGCTCAATAATAGGTATGAAAGAGGTTCTTGCAGAGTGGCTTGGAGAACCGGAACGCCACGTAGGCCGCCTGCTTCCTGCCGGAGACCAAATCCAAAGTATGCTGATCATCGTCAGGGAACCTGACAAACTCGGTAGCTCTTGACCTGAAGCACACCTTATCTCGTGCCTCACCCTGACTTTCCAACCCTCACACTGCAATTTACCTCCACTCACCGCTGCTTCCTTGTTCCCGTGCATACTAAGCTGATTACACTAGCGTCCGTGTTCGTAGCCTCACAAGGTAGTACTCGTAGGCACAGGTTTAGCCGTGCATTTGTCGCTGAGTTCTTGCTCTTCATTCAAGACCATCCACTGCTTAATATATTCCTAATGATATTGTCCACCCCTGATCAACTAACGAGGTGCGTCCTCTAAGTTATGAACTATCACACTGCCTCCTGCTCTGTGCTATCACCTCGCCACAAGAGGACAATTAAAAGACAAAGGCAGGAGCTCATATATATCAAGACAAATATGACCGTCCTGAGAGGTTTGTGTTGGCATCAGCTCCCGGCACCACCACCTGCCTTTATCACCGCTCATAACTGTCTCAGCCCGCCCTGCCCCCAGACCATCAGGCTTGGGACCAGATTTCCCCTGCTGGTGGCAATACAGTAAAGTATCACATTCGCTTAACGACTGACCTCTCTCGTTGCAGTGTTAGAAAAAGGTTTGTGTGTGTGGAATACTTGCCGTTGAGCGGATCCCGAGGGGTGCTTTTATCTTCATTTATCAGAGGGAAGTGCAGCGCTGGGGCAGATGGGCAGGCGAGGTGGTGAGCCTTGCAGTGCTTTGGGCGTCGACCGAAAATAATCACTAGTTTTCCTCTGCTTCATCGCCCTTTGTGGCCTGGCGTGCGTGTGGTGCCAGGGACGTCTGGGCGCCTTCTGCTGATGCCATGCAACCCACAGATTTCAAGGATATAAGGAAACAAAGATGTGAAAGAGTATGATGTAAAATTACTGCATTTGTTTTGTTGCTCGTAGCTCATATTTTCTTGGTTTTTAAGTCAGTATAGACGAAGACTTTCCTTTCCCCAAATCCTTCCCTTTCCTGCTATGGCTGTGTCGGTAGTAGAAACAACACATCCATTCACTCCTTTCTCAGAACCTTCAGATACTAAAAATAATTGTTGTCAACATCACAGCCACGCCAGGAGAAAGTTTCTTGGCATTTATATTATTATTTCTCCATATACCATAGGATGCCTGATCGTGGTTACTCCCGAAATACACGCTTGTTATAGTTCTTGTGCCGAGTGCATCAACCTTTCCAATGCAAAAGTAGTTTCATTAATACCTCACCTCACTTTGTCTCTGTACTGATGAACTCTTAAACAGTCTTCAGTTTTCCTTTATCTTTCATCGCCAAGAGAAGAGTATCAGGTTACTTCAAATATAAATTGGCTATTGTTTTGTAACTCTCCCTCTGCCTCTGCGGGGCGCCGTTCAAGGGCTTTTCACCTCCGTTTATTTAGCAGCACTTTGTTTTCTCTGTTTTTAGAGGGAAATCATTAGGCAAAATTTGCTTTCATCGTAGTATTCAGTCGTGGTCAGTGACGATAAATCAGAATAATAATCGCAAGTTATGATAGCCGGAGGGCATTACAGCTCCAGTCTGATGTATCGCACTCAGGCACTGCACTGCCTGCTGCTCTTCTCTTTCATGAGGCCAGCATTGTGTACATCAGCGTAATCAGTACAGGCAAGCATTATCAGAGCTCACCCGCCTAAGGCGCCCGCTGGGTGCTGGCTGCCGCCTCTACCTGGGTGCGACTTGATCTCTGCTTCAGCAGCGCACCTAATCTGCCTCCATTAATAAAGATATACAGATAATATCAAGCATATAAAGTTAGCGATCACCCGCGTATTTCATTGTGAGGAGTTCATCAATCTGCAGGCAATGGTAGAGGGACAGCGGCGAGGTCTTCATCAGGGCGGCTATCGGCGGGGCGAGGTGCTGGCCGTACCTCGTTAATCTATGCAGCTTCACCTTGTGCCCAGGGCGAGTCATCTTGATTAATCCGGGAGGAGGCAGCGCGCCTGCATAACTCAGCGCGCGCCACACCTGCATTTTGGAGCCCATCCCCTGTCATCAGGCTGAGCCACGGCTCGGTAATGATGGCACACTCCCACATCAACGCTCACCGGACTTCTCCCCTCCAGGACTTTTTTTCCCCGAAGGCTTTAAGAGTTCATCGTCAGAATATATATTAGGGTAGAGTTGGTGTAAATTTCCCGGTAACTGGACCAGTCATTCAATTTGCATGTTAATTCTGCACTGTTAGAAGGAGGGCGAGTAGAAGCGGACGTGGCTGGCAACTTCCTCGAAGAGAGAGAGAGAGAGAGAGAGAGAGAGAGAGAGACACACCCTGGGTCTTGACCGCCTCCTCCAGTCATCGCCACCAACACCAATGTAATTTTCTGCCCTTCCCTCCGCGAGACTCCAGGGGTGAGGAGTGCATCGCGAGCCAGTAGTTGTAGAATCAGCAGCGACGATCACTGTGCCACTGTCTTTCTTTTTTTCCGCTGTGTAAAAAATAGTTAAGGCTCTCTTTTCTATCACAATAAATGTCTCTCTCGAGGTCAAGTCTTATTGGCATCGCGTTCACCTTGCTGCCTTATCAGACGTTATCAGGAACAAGAGCACTAGTTAAGGGGAGGCCCCAGGGAGTGCGGGGGTGGGAGGTCTGCCCTGTTTGGCTGGCGGCCCGAGCGTGTAAGGTGACTGGAACCAGGGTTGGGGAGGCCCTGCAATTTTACCCCAATTTTTCGTTCTTTCTCCCTTTACATGAATCCTGATTTCTCTTGTTATTCTGCAGTAGAGGTGAGATATAGCCCCGCTGTGGCTGTTAATGCTTTGCTAATTACACTCAACGCCTTCAATAGGGAAATATGCATAATATTACTTACACCTTAAACTTGCTTTACGACGCATCCACGAGACATTATCATACAACATATTTTATTTTCCAATTTAGGCATAATTTACATCTTATTTACTTGATGGAAGAAGTGAAAGCGCCCGCCGCCGCTCACCGCACAACCCACTAACCACTATAATTTCTGGGCTGGTAACGTGGCTCAGTCGACCGCACAACATCGCCAGTGTGAGGCCGACCAACCCGCCCGACCCACGCGACCCCGCCGCCCAACATGCCATTAGCAGGTGAGGGAGCGGCGGTCCGGTGCACACCCGCCGCCTGCTTGCCTCTTCCGGGGACTGGATCAAGAGAGTCTCACATTATTAGGTGCCGGATTCTGCTAAATGTGGTGCCGGATCTTTCCTTGTGCAGACCACACTAAATGCTGGCCCTGGCTCGGTCTCATTTTGGTGGATGTTCGGTGATGCCAGGTGGTGGATTGTGCTTGGTGCATGACCTCTGTGAGTGCACGTCTTGCTGGGTGGCCATTCTTTGTACCAACACTTTGCGGGTGCTGGATATTTCTCTAGGTTCTACTTATCACTGAGTTTCGATGGTCTGTTTGATCAAGATATTAGGCTAGGTGGGAAGCGTTTCGCTCTGAGCACCGCAGGAGGATCAGCTGTTGTATGGCCTCAGAGTGCCGGTGTCAGACCCTCAAGGCAGGTGCTCAGTTCCCAGGTGGTGGCATGCGCTCCATCGCCAGTGCCATGAGCCGCTGTGCTGCTGCTGGAGGTCACATTCTATTACGTACGTGCTTTCTGTTAGGAGTTAATGGCTTCTTTGATCCGCGTCACCAGCAGTGAACAGAGCAGCTGTGGAAGGCTTGTACAGGACCACACACGGCGCAGACACATTGCTGAAGCCTTTAGAGCGCCTTTACAGAAACATATCTGCATTTTCCCCGAATTAGCTGGAACACGTGTTTATTTGCGTGCAGTAAGTGGAGACGCGTTCAACACGAGCCTCTCGCCTTTCTTGGCGAGGCACCAATAACTTTCTCACCTGCGTCGGGAAGGAACAGGCCAGCGCGCCCCGCGAAAACCTGGGGGCGGCGTCGGAACCCCAGCAATGAATGGTGTGGCCCAGACGGGCAGAAGGGTATTGCCAGTCATCAGCATAAATTAGATTTGCAACATGCATCAAGAGAGACAACACAGACCATCACCTCCTAATATGTGGGGCCCTAGAGCATATGAATCTACATATACAGGCAGAGGAGGACCACGGCCAGCATAGGAGAGCACTCTGCCTTTTCCAGAGAAACATGTTCTTAAGAATATGATGTCAGACCTGAATAAGATTATAACCTGTGCAAATTATGTAGGCGACTTCTTAAATGTTTGAGTGGGAGGGTGTTCACCTTTCGAAAATTTTTTTGAGTGTGGTGTTGAAGATTATTGTGTGTTATCTTGAGTGTGTTATTCTGCCTCTTGGTGTTGCTTATTAACTCTTAAAGAAATGCAGTTTAATTCAAGAAAATAAAGGCAATTAGCAGTTAATTTACATACAATGAATGTGGAGAAAAGAATCTCAACAGCTTTATTGTGCGGACATGTCCGGGGGTCGGGCCGGCGGCGGCGAAGGCCAAACGATGTGTGTGTGTGTGTGTGTGTGTGTGTGTGTGTGTGTGTGTGTGTGTGTGTGTGTGTGTGTGTGTGTGTGTGTGTGTGTGTGTGTGTGTGTGTGTGTGTGTGTGTGTGTGTGTGTGTGTGTGTGTGCGTGCGCGCATGCGTGTGTGCACGCGGTGGCCTTTGTTCTGACACCGCCCCGAAGGATATCTTTATCAGGAGTTATGCTTCACCGTCCCTACAAGACTGGGAAGATAACTTTGGCAGTAAGGATGACGTGTCTGAGGCAAAAAGGACACTTCTAGCTTGTCTTGAACAGGCGTGTGGTGCAGGTACCAAATTGCTAACTGAGGTAACAACTGTTATGAGGATGTAAAGACAACCATTAGGATAAACGGAATGAAGAGAGTATGCATGAATAAGGCAGGTGAGGCGGTGCAAGATCTTCAGTAAAATGGAAAGAGTTCTAAAGCATGTGGAGACCGGGGGATGAGAGAATTGGAGCATGAATAAAGGAGATACGAGCTCATGGCCAAAAAATTTGTCGAGACTTTTGTCATGACCATCCTTTTCAGGAAATTCTCAGGAACAGGCATCAGATATGGATAGATAGACGGACAGATAGATAAGTAGATAGATGAATAGATAAATAAGTAGATAGATATATTGATAGATATAGATAGATAGACAAATAGATAGATAGATAGATAGGTTGATGCTCCTTCATGAAGAAAAAGTTGTAGCAAAACTCAAGGTTTATGGGTGCATCTCTCTTAACAATGAAGAGCCTCGTTACTACTCCACTTGAAGGCAGAGCTGCAAACCATATCTACTTTTCTGAAGTTTGTCTCGTCTGTCAAGCAAGGATGCTCTTCATGCAGCCGCTGTAATAGATCCCAGAGGCTTCGTGTGCTGATTAAACAAAGAAATCTCAATGCACTCATGAAAACCTAATTAAAACCAAAGTATTAATCATGCCAAATCTTCTGTGTTAATCATTTGACGATCTATCTCGAGCACAAAAATGACACAGATACTAGAACATGCAATATTCATGACTTGTACTGGAGATAACGACCTCAAAATCTTAACTTTTATGAAAATGTTCTCCCTGGACGCGGAAGATTTGCAGGTGTCAAACATAAGTCTCTGAATATTACAATTTTGCAAGGTAATATACGAGTCCGTGCTAAGAGCGAGTAATGAGGTTCTCTGTACTAAGGTCACAAGTTGGCTGAGCCTGAGGTGGCGTCAGGGTGGTGTTTAGCCCCCGCTCTTATTCCTGGCAAAGCGTCGGGTCGTAAATGTTGGGGCGGGAGGGCGGCGGTCGCGGCCACACAAGACGGATGAAGATAAAGGGCACGAGGGTCAAGGGTCCTTACAATATAGGGTAATAATTAAGGTGGGTTAGGGCACCGGCTGACCACTAGAACGGCGTGGCGATTAAGGTGAAAGTTGTAGAAGTGAAACATCAAGGTGGAGGATAGGGGGGAGTGAACGAGAAAATGATTAAGGAGGAAAGACGTGCAATAAATGGAGGAAGAGGGAAAAATTTTATTGAGTGACAACTGGAAGCAGGTAAACTATAAAGACACTCCATAAGGAACGAAAATAGCACAAAGAGTAAGAATGAAAAAAAAAATCGGTGTAAATGTGATAAGAGGAATTATGCGTGCAGTCAAAGAAGAAAATAGATAAGAGAGTTTCTTTTAATCGATTCCATCAGAGATTACTTCGAGAGATAAGAAAAGGAAAATAATATAATAGTATGACGAAAAAAGAAATTCGTTGTTGAAACTAGAAAATACTTGTATGAGAGAGAGAGAGAGAGAGAGAGAGAGAGAGAGAGAGAGAGAGAGAGAGAGAGAGATGTAGTCTATTTAAAGGGAGAGGGGCTGTTTTTGCTCATCTCAGGTCGTGTAATTGGTCTCCTCAGCGGCACAACCATAACTTCCGCGCTCCCCTTCAGGGCGGCGCGGGGTGGCCTCTCCTGGCTACCGTAATAAAGACTTAGGAGGCTAACTGACATTCATCTACTTGGGAGAATAATTGTATTTCGAGGAGCAAAATGAAAAGAGAACTCACTCCACTTTGTCGTCTTGTTCTACTGACGCCTGAGCCACAGCAAGATGTTTATTGGCAAGGGTCTTGTCTCCTCTTCATCTCCCCGGCCGCTCCTGGATGTCCTCCTGCCTGTGACTTAAATTCTTTCATAGGGGAGATTTATAGACACTTCACAATGTAGCTTTTGACTTGCTGTCTTCCTAATGACTTTTTTCTCTTTTCTTTCTTTTTTTGCCAGTTTTGTTGCCCTTAGCCCAACCAGAAAAAAAAAGAAACGTCCAGAAAAAAAAAAAAAAGAAACGTCTCAAGAATTTTCTCGGTAATAATTCTATTGGCTGGAGTTTACAGCATTTTGTCATCCAGGCGTCTCTTCCTCCCCTTTTGAAATGAGGTCATAATTATCTCCCTCCCTTGTAGGCGCTTGTGATAAGTCAGGAGATTTGTAACCTATTCAGCGCGAGTTATTAAATTAAGTTTCGTCTTTGGCCCGGCAGGATTTAATGTGGTCTGGGGATGGTGTGTGCAGTTTATTTATCCGGTGGTCCATTCAGATGTGGCTGATCATTGGTGCTTGTCCTACTAATGAACTGTTCAGCTGAGGGTCGTGTGGTCAGCGCAGCTCGTCTAAGTGATAACCTTCAGTCCTTCCCTGCATTTGCTCCCTCACTGCGCCCTCTGACCTCTCGGTGCTAACTCAGTGTGACCTACAGCGCTGGTTACTCACTCATGCCTCTTTTTTCTCTTCTCTCTCTCTCTCTCTCTCTCTCTCTCTCTCTCTCTCTCTCTCTCTCTCTCTCTCTCTCTCTCTCTCTCTCTCTCTCTCTCTCTCTCTTTCGTCTCTTGTGTGTTGCCTCGTCGCTGAGTCATGGGTGATGTAAGGGTCGCCTCTTTCGTCGCCTCCCCTCAGAGCTGCGTTAATGATGGCGTGCCAATATTCTGTTATTACATCACCCCGCTCTGTTATTTGCTTCCTTTATCTTCCTCGCCTGTCTCATTTCGCCGCAATCAACCCCTCTCACATTATTCTTTTTTTTTCCTCGCCGCCAATTGCTTGCATGCTTGCTTCCTTCCATACTTTCTTCTGTGTCTCACGTAGTCTCTCTCTCTCTCTCTCTCTCTCTCTCTCTCTCTCTCTCTCTCTCTCTCTCTCTCTCTCTCTCTCTTTCTCTGTGGGTAACTATATTTTATCATCAGCTTCTCGCAGTCCACCTCACGCCGCCCCTCTCAGCCTCTGGTCACCCTCACCTTTCCTTCCCTGCCATGGCCGGGTCAGCATCAGCCGCCCTTCCCACACTCACTCAGCGTGACTCCCAGCTCTCGTTCCTGCTTGGGCATCGTATAACCTCTCCACCACCGTGCCTCGTTGAGTGTAATCTCCCGGTTCGACCCCCTGCACTCCCCAGCTAAGATGAATGGCCGCCCTCCGCACCACGACGCCACCCTCAGAAGTCCCCTGCCGCTCTCTCTCGCCCCGCCGGGATGACTGATGACCCCGCACGGACGCCCCCTCAAAACCGGCTCCGCGGCGTTAAGGGTAATGATCATCGCTTCTATTCTCAAGATTAAGGCCACACGCACTTTTTTTTTTTTCATTTCACAATCACTGATTATTAACTTTTTTGCCTCTTTCTCTCCTCGCTGTCGAAAATGATTCCTCTGCGTTCCGGAATTTGAGCGTCGAAGGTTTGTTACTTAATATTCATAGTTTTGCTCAGTCCGCTCTTGTGGACTCAATACTTCTCGTGGTTCGTAAAGAAGATTCGTATACGTTGCATACTTGTGGTGTGCGTTGCCCTCCAGCGGTAGTCGGGGGGAAGAGGAGACGGAACCGGGTCTTCTGGTCTAATCACTCTCTCATCCTTTTGGAAAATAATAATCGAATATGGTGGTGCTCTTTTTACGCTTTGATTACCTCACATAGCATAGAGGAAGCATAGTTGTTGAGCACTGGACAGCATAAGCATCAAGCAATGCTGGCGTCACGCGGGCTGAATGGTACTGCCTGGCGCTGCACTCCTCCCATCACTCCCTGGCGGCGGCAACACCCATCACGTGGTGCAGCCGTCACTTCGCCACTCCACCCTCTTACCAGCCCGAGGAACACCAGAGCCACCCTCTTGTACAGTTTGAGTCCAGTAACTGCGAAACTCGCCTGAGAAACCAGACTTCTTTCCCCACACAGCGTCACAGCACCACACACAGCACCACCACATCTTAGCAGCACAGTAGCACATCCCACAGTTGCCATTGCCCGCACAGCACCTCATTACACGGGAAATCGTATCAATCACCAATCATATGCGAGTAAAACAGCCAACCAGCCGATGGGACCCCACAAGAGCGGCCGCGCAGCCTCCTAACAAGCTCTCCAGCCCTGCGATCGACCCCTGATATGCCGCGTTACGTATGGAGACGATGCTATCACTCCCCACCTCCGTCTCTGACCTCTTGGCGGGAGTCTTCTTTAGGGCGTACGTAGGCTGCCGGCGGCGTGTGCTGCTGCTTGGTGGATGGAGGGAGACAGGAAGGCAGGGAGGGAGGGAGACCACGCAGTCTGTCGCAGCAGCACGCAAAGTAATTTAAGCAAAAAAGTGCTCGTATTATTGAGGCAATTTATGGAGGAGGTTTTTGTGAGATCAAATAGTCCTGGGCGTGTATTTATCTTGAGATAATAGGATAGACTTTTGTTTAAATGAAAGGTTGCATCGTCCGCTTATAATGTATATGCTTTGTTATTTATTTATACGTTTTTATGGGTTTAATTTTTCCTAATTTGCGAGCGGGAGGGTGAAAGTGCAACCGCTTGAGTGATGTATGAAAATAAAGAGAGAGAGAGAGAGAGAGAGAGAGAGAGAGAGAGAGAGAGAGAGAGAGAGAGAGAGAGAGAGAGAGAGAGAGAGAGAGAGAGAGAGACTAAGAATGCATTAAAGAGAAGGCATAAGTATTTTCAAGCATATACATTTCATTATTTGACTTACAGTCTTTAAATGCAGCTATTTTATATAGAGACACGCTATCATGCGCGGCCAAAAAACCTGTCCCTTGTGCAATATTTCAGTGGACAAAGCTGCAGAGTTTTTAGAGAGGAGAAGGAAGGAAGCCTCGCACACGACGCCTTCTCACCGCGGGCTGGAGAACACACGGCCACGATTCCTGTCTTATTTTGCCGAGCCACCACACGGACGGTAAATTTTTGCCCTGTAAAAAAGCATTGTAAAGCTGAGAAAGCCATGAGAGAGAGAGAGAGAGAGAGAGAGAGAGAGAGAGAGAGAGAGAGAGAGAGAGAGAGAGAGAGAGTAATAAGGAATCTTGAGTTAAATGAAAAACAGCATGGGGGGTCTGGCTTCCCCCTTATCATTACGGAACCTTAGCGCTGACGTTTATTGTGCTTATCGCATTATAAGTCGCGTTTGCACCCCTCCCCGTGCGTGACGTGTGCTGGCCACCTGCTGCACCCGCCTTGGGCTGATTGCCGCGAACTCTATGTGCTGCAAACCGTTGTTGTTATTATTGTTGTTGTCTCCTTAGTGCTGTGCCAGTGTGATGTCTTGTGGTGCCATTCGCGCTTGTATGTCTTTATTTATACTGTTTATCTCTCTATTTCTAACATCCATGAGCTGCTTTTTGGATTCTTATTTGTCTGTGTTGCTTTTTGTTTTGTCCTTCGTGTCTATATGTCTTTATTTATCTCTATATACTGTTTATCTGATTATCCTCATCTTCCGTGAGTTTCTTTGGGGTTCCTACGTGGGTACGATGATGTTTGGTTCTGTAGGTATTGTTCCGCATGCTTTTGGCTTTCTTTTTATTGCGCTTCTGTATGTCTTCTTGTGTGTATTTATATGATTTATCTCTTCATTACTGTCCTGTGTGTTGCTTCATGATTGTTGTCTATCGGTGGAACTGTGGTTTGTTCTGTGGATGTTGCTGTGTTTGCTCTGTGTTCATATCTTTTTTTTTTTTCTGACTTGAATGCAGAATCAATATTGTCGTATGTATCTGCTCTGTGCTACCGTGAATCTGAAGGAGTGGCTATGAATGGTGCTGCGATATTTTGCTACATGTTGTGTTGCCTTATACTTATGCTGTGTGTGTTTAGCTTGTGCTGGTCTCTGTTGCTGTATGTTTTTGCCCGCTGTGTGATGCTGTGAGAGAATTTCAAGTTGAAGCGCTACATTTTCTCCGATCATATTGCCAATGTACGTCTTGTCAGAAATTAATTGTATTGCAGTCGTAACACATCCACAGTCCTAAACCTATTCCCTTCACACTCCTCCTCGCATCTTGTCCACATATTGAAGTTCTTATCTGCGCTCGTTACGCTTTCTCACCCGTGCACGCCTCATCGCTATGCATTGGAAGTATCATTCAAACCAATACTGCTTATTCACCGATCTTTATTCCCGCCCAAGCTTCCGTCACCCTTGCCACGCATCCCTCACCTCCTTCTGTCACTCGTAAACCACAGGACCCCGGCGGCGCCTCAGCTGCGGCTCATGTCTATCAATAACGTGATCTTTTCTGTGGCTTCTCCAGTCTCCCATCCCTCCCGCACCTTCAGGAGTCACCACTTCTCGCCTCACACTAGCGGCGACTCCCCAAAAGCCGTCATTAAAGGGAATGTTTGAAAAGAGACACTTGAATAAATCATGGCGTGAAGGAAGGGAGAAGAAAGGCCTCACTCGCACGTTTCGGCCCGCGGGATGTGATTACCAAAGGTGCGCATTTGTAAATTATGGGTAAAGAAACACTAGCGGGAGGGAAGGAAGACCACACCTGCCAAGAGTTATGCTTCAGTCCGGCCATTGAGTATGGAAGGAAAGAGGACGTCCTGCGTCAAAACAAGCCGTGAACTCCCCGGGAGGAGCTTGATGGAAATATGGCAAGACTGTTCCACCTTCTCTGATTAGCATGAATAAGAAAAAAAAAAAAAAAGATTAGTTATGGTCATTGTCGACGTAGACCCTTAGCGGTGGCGGAGCTCCCGGAGAAAGGGAGCCCCGGTAGTCTGGGGACCCGCAGTGAGCATGATATATACGTCGCCTTATCTAACTCCCATCAGAAGAGCGTCAGGTCATATTTCACAAGGGATCAAGTCGCTGAAGACACACCAGTGGCCTCGGGTGTAGCGGGACCGCGCGCCGGCTGAAGGTCCAAGTGTAGGGTGGCGTGAACTCGCGGCCACCCGGTGCTCGCCTCGCCGCACTCCGCGTTATGAGACGGAGAGGGACTGTTAGCGGGGGACACTAATACATGCTAATGGAGATCATGACTTATTGCTCTGAGCTACCTAATGGCACCGAGGGATAGTGCTGAGGTGATTAATGAACAAGGTCCTCCTGCCAGGTGTGGTAGAAGTGGAGTTCTAGAATTCTCACCTCAGTCTTACTCCGGAACACCTGCCTGTCCGTTTGTGTTCCCCTGGCATCCATCCCGATCCCCTCCCATGAGCCGCCTTCTCAGAGTTTCAGGCTACGCAGCATCAAGTTATTTTATTATACTTTGAATTCTAATTTATTTGCCAATTTGGTCTTAAATTATCTTATGATTAGGTGCCCATGCATAAGAGCTCTGTGTACTTGAATCTAGACCACCACTTAGAGGATTGTAACATATTTCCTGGATCCTTAAGAGATTATTTTGCGTGCGTAATGAGTCGTGTGAGGGTAAAGCAACATGTCCGCCGGCGAATTCCCTCCCCCCTTCAATGATGATGATAATTAGAATACATTATTATGGTCTACCCTTCAGGGTTTTATATTATACCCCTCATCTCAGACTATTATTGTTTTTGATATTACTCCCGGATAGCCTCTGTTTTATCGAGGGGTATTATTAATAAATCTCCCGTGGGATCCGTCTTGGCTCCCACGACGCCGTTACGGGGATTTTTGAAGCTGCAGCTCACGACGTTCCTATTTGTACCACATCCATCCTGCGTCGCGGCTTGATAACTCAGAATTTTACTTGCGGAATGGACGTGTTAACAAGGATACAGATGACTTTGGTGCGTGAGGGAACAATTATGCTTCCGAAGGTGGCTATTCCCTTCTGCAGGAGAGGGCGCGGGCTGGCTTGATGCGAGGAGTTTACCAACACCGCTCGAGACAAATGTGTTTGGCGGTACAAAAGGGGAGTTTCGCCTTTAGTGCCTTGTTTATCATCAGTAATCGGCGCTCCCCGAAGCTGACGCTGAACATTCGCTAAGTATTACCTAACTGCACGACTTCGGGGCGTTGCGACTACGATGCGAGACAAATGGGGCCATCAGGAGAAGTGGAGGACGCGGCCGGGGTGCGTGAAGCGTGTGTACAAAGGAAACTTTTGTCTTGTCATTCAGCAAAGTGCGGGGCGAGTCCTGAGCCAGCTGGTCGAGGCCTTTATCACTCGCTGCTCGTTCCGCCTGGCTTTTTGTGCCGAACCTGACATGAAAGCATTAATAAGGATGGCGGTGGTGATGGTGGTTGAAGTATTGATGGTGGTGGTGGTGGTGGTATTGACAGTGAGTAGCAGTAGTAGTGGTAGTAGTAGTAGTAGTAGTAGTTGTTGTTGTTGTTGTTGTTATTGTTGTAGTAGTAGTAGAAAAAATCATATTAAGCGTACCGTTGATGATAACAAAATATATTAATGACTACAATAACAACTAAAACAAAAACAATAAAAAAACAATAACAGTAAAAACTACTATACAGAGAAAGCGCCAGAACTCATCTCGGAATCTTCATATTGAGCATTTAGATTTGCAAATTAGCGATGGTATCATTTAATGTTTATAAACGCGGGTCGGGACGGCGGAGGGGAGGCGATGAGGAAGCCGATTAACTGGGGATCTTTTATTTTTTATTTTTTTTATGGAGAAGTGTTGTCGACGGCGGTCCAGCTAGCAGCGACACGCCCCCCGCCCACCGTCAGTACACTGCCCACCCACTGCATGCTGGCCGGTAAAACCTCTCGCTGCTGCCTCGTCTTCCCTCTGATAGGCAAACGGCTCAAGGGCAGCAGGGAAGGTTACTAGTTTATGAAGCTGGAAAGTACCTGGCTAAGCGCATAACTACTAGTAGAAGGGGTTTTGTTTTTGTTTATTTGTATCTTAATGGCAACCGCATATTCAGCAGTCTCTCTCTCTCTCTCTCTCTCTCTCTCTCTCTCTCTCTCTCTCTCTCTCTCTCTCTCTCTCTCTCTCTCCACCATTGCTGACCAGTGGGTCACATTTGCCCCAGTCTTGATGTACTTACGAGGTGAGATATACTCGCACATGCTCAGTCCGGGAGAGGCTAAGCACCTGTCAGTCTTCTGTGTTAGTTCCATTGTATAATGTTTCCATCCACGTGTCAGCCCATCATTGCTCGGGTTTTTGCCTCGAAGTTTTGCTCCAATACACTGCTTGTCGCTCCAAGGTCTGCAGGCTGGTTACAAGAATGCATTTTTTTTTATCTCTCCCTCTCTCTCTTGGAGCCAGAGATGCGGGGGCGAGGAATGTAAGAAGCAGCCTCTCAGGCTGCGCCCAAACTACACATTTCCAGCCTCTTCGGAGAAATTCTCTCGCGATTTATGTTAGGAGGAGAATCCTTTCTCAGTATCTTTTCGATCCGCTGCATCCTTTAATGCCAAAGACGACGTGTATAGAAGATAGTCGTTAAGGGGCGTGGGTGAGAGAAGGAGCCTTGAAATACCACCACCAAGCAAGCTGGTTTTGCCCCTGCAGGAAAACACACACGGGTGTAAATAATTGTGAAGAGTGAAAGACGAGTCCGTGGGGTCACTCGTTACTTCTGGCGTGATATTTGCCGGTACTTGACAGTTCCTACATAAATAAGCTGGCGAAGGGCCGTGGAGGTAGTCTATACGGCGATAAATACTGCGGGCGCCACCAGGGGGCTCCCGACGATAACCTTCTAACCCCAATACTTCATCATCACCTCTTGGGGCGTGAGGCACCGCTGGAGGAAAGGGGAGAGTACAGGGAGGAGAGATGGGGGTCACAGGCTCGCAGTCAGGTGAGGAAAAGGAGAGATGTAGGAAGGAGTGTAAATCGCTAAGAGGAAAAGAACACAAGTCAGAAAAAAAAAAATAGCAAGAAAAAGTAAAGTGTTTGTTGTTTGGGTGAGTGAGAGGTGAGGTTGTATCGGCGTCAGTGTGGCTTGTACATGGAAGGTCTGGACGTCATCTGAGGGAGTGAGTGGCCATTACCTGAGTTGTGGCCATGGACGGAGTGATGCACGAGGGGCGAGGGAGAAGTGAGACGAGAGGTCCAGGCGAGGAGACGCGAAGACAAGGGAAGGAGAGGAGCGATACGAGAGTGCAGACGCTCGAGAAAATAAATGTGGGAGAAAAGGAGATATAGAAGATACGAAGATGCTGAAGGTAGAGAGGTACAAGGAAAATTAGGCTAAAACAAGACGTGGATGAAAAAAAAAAGTGTAGATATATCTGGTGATGGAGACGGAGGAGGGGCAGCAGCTGGAGGTATGCGAGTCAGAAATGGGACTTGGGCAATTCGAGTCTTGGTCCATCGCAGTATATCTTATTAATCGCGTCCGAAAGGTTACGTTGGAGACCTCAGATATATTTTTTTCTCCCTTTTTTCAGGACATAGTTAAGTTTATCTGTGAAGGTGATGCTTTACGTCCAGTTATCATTTTGGGGCCGAAGTTTATGTGTCTGTTTAGCAATGCAGTCCTGGATTCTTATCTGAGAAGAGAGAGAAAGGGAGGGAGGGAGAGAAAGAGTCGATAAGGTGATGATAGATACAGCGGCTCTACCCCCTCGACATCCCGCTATACAGGAATGGTACCGTCATCCTCGCCCATTCTGTCTCTCGCTGCGGAGCGTAAAAGGGTTTTGGGAGTGTTGACAGCCTCTCCTGACCTCTCCCTGAACCTTTTGTTACTCTTCTTTCCCCGCCTTTTGTGAGGGCGTCAAGCTGCTCCTCCCGGGTGAAGGGTCGCGACCTTATTCAGGCGCCGCGGGGAGCATAACGCGCGGGGTGTAAGGGGGAGAGGAGAGAAACGCCCCACCTTCCTGACCCGTGCACACCCCACGCTCAAACCAGGCTGGCGTGGTGCCCCTTTTATGTTATCACGGGGAGTTGGTGGTGCTCAGGGCCATGAGAAGGAGGCTAAATGTGGTCATGGGGAGGAGACGCTGTTGGAGGTTATGGGGAAGATACGGTACAGGCGTGGTCAGAAGTCGAGTAACCTACACTTACTTCCACTGTGTTTTGTTTTCTCTGTCTTAAGTACTCTGATATGCTGACAGTCTCCTTACAAAACCAGATAGCTTGTAGATTTTCAACACTGAGTAAAAAGCGCAAAACACAATGGAAGTGAAGAAATATACTCTATTATTGACCGTGATAGTGAATAAACCGCCTTCAGGAAGCAATAGTACTCATCCCTGCGTGGAAAGAAGTGGTAACAATAATTCTCGTTCATATATACATAAGAAGTTTTTGAGACACGAGTAAACTTTTGAGGAAAGCTCGTATGTTTATCTGTTTTCGTCACCCAAGTGTTAGGTGGGTGTGTGGAGAGAAGTATTTTTGCTCAGCGTGTAGGTGTTGCCGCTGTGGTGGCTGAGAGGTGCTGCCATCGTGCATCTATTTTCTCTTAAAATAGACTCTCGAATAAGTAGCACAAATGTACATATGGTTTGGATTTCTACTATCAACCCTTCAATATTTAGTTACGAAGGCTGTGTAAAGTTTGATTTAAATATATCGTAGATTAACATGGGCAATAACAAAAAGTCAATGAAAGCAGCGTAAAGTTAAAGATACGTGGTACAGCTGACTTGACCAGCCTCTGAGGTGTCACTCGCGACGGGGAACTGACAAAGGTGATGCCAGGCGAAAAATATAATGGTTTGTTTAGCATATAATGTTTGTGAGGTGAGGTGAGGTTAGTTGTGAGTGTGTGTGTGTGTGTGTGTGTGTGTGTGTGTGTGTGTGTGTGTGTGTGTGTGTTTTGCTGTAACCCATCGCTTCACTCACGTATACATCGGCAATATTTCATCTCAACACTTTCACCGAGAGGGGCACGTGACCTATACAGTAATATACAGACAAAAAAAAAAAAAAAAGATAGGGAATGTTTTTGTTCTTGGTTGTCTCTCTCCTCACTGGTGGCATCGCTTCTCTTATTCAATGGTCAAGAGAGATGAATTAATTTCGAATGGATCGTCAGGTATAAATCATAAAAGTAATGTGGCATTCAAGTATTATGTTTGTGAAGCGAGAAAGCGAACATTATTATTTTAGTATGACCTCACTGGTGTATGGACTCTTCACTAAGGCTCATTCACCTGCAACCTCCCTTTTCACCCTCAGATTCCCTCAATTATCTCTCTAATGTCTAAGAATCACGACACCAATGCAGATACAAACTCACTCTCCTTTTTTTCTCTGAGACATTACTTCATGCTTCCATAGCCTTGCCGCTCTTCACTCCTGGTCTGCTGCTGTAAAGATCGTGCATGAGTTTTTTCCTGCTGCAATCATCATAATTCTTCACTGACTGGTTGGGGCGAGGAGTGCGCGAGCCAGCACGTTGAGGAGCACCCATCCTGAGCGAAGCTGGCAGGGAAGTTCATTTGTTGCTTAGCCTTTTGACCGCTATGGCTTCTCTTCAAGG
>NC_087156.1:16321996-16401996 GCF_035594125.1 Scylla paramamosain
CAGCATCACACTGCCCTCATACTTTCTTCCGTCCATCCCTCGCAGGTATTTCCTCTCGCACACCCAAGTCACAACTCGTAATACCGTTAGTGCTGTTCTCTCTTAGTCTTCCCCCTGTACTTTATCAATAACTTTTAGCGTTTTAGCGTTTTATGCACCACCAACACCAGTACACTGAAAAGCACCAACACTGACTTTCATTACTCTCACCAAACCTCCATGACTTTCACCAAAACAACAAACATTATTAGCATCCCGGACTACCGTTTGCAGGAACTTTGCTTTTCCCTCATGTCACTTAACCCCCCACCTCCACCTCACCCCACCACCGTATTCCCTGGACCTTGCTTTCCTCCACCCATGATTATCCGCGTGCCTCTTACGCTCTCTCTACGCGGGTCACTCCACCAGCTCCCGGCTACACCTTCTCATAAATCTACACTAAAATGCAAAGGTCCTAAACTCGATACACCTTGACCCCACGGGCAGTGTTTAGACCCTACCACAACTCCTCCTCCTTCTTCTCCTCTTCCTCCTCCTCCTCCTCCTCCTCTCTTCAGGGTCTTCCTTTCTCTCCTGATCGTCCCACATTTCATATTACTGCTTTCCTTCCTAAACCAACGCCTTTCCCTTTTAGACTTACTCATTTTCCTTCCTTTAAATGTACTTTCCGTCTAGTTATACTTACCGTTCCCTTCTTCGCTGCCTCAACACAAGTCTTTTCCTCTCATGACCTACGCTTTCCCTTACATAACTCACACCTCCTCCTCCTCCTCCTCCTCGTCCTCCTCCTTAGCATACCTACTTATTTCATTCTTATCACTTATTTATTCCCTTATCACATTACAAGTTCTCTTTTTTTGTGTCTTGTGTACGACTGTCTTTCTGCATTACATTTATTTCTCCTTAACAAACACACAGTATTCCCTTCCTTTAACACACTTTTTTTTCTTTTTAACATAACATCCTGAACACATATTTAAGTACACACCCACACAGAAACACACACACACACACACACACACACACACACACACACACACACACACACACACACACACATGTTCCCTTCTCTTTGCACACACTCGGCCCTCCCCTCCAGTACCACCCCCTGGTCAGTGGAGGCGCTGGTGCTAATGCCGCTTTTGCCTTCTATGTATAATATTCAGTCATATTTTACCTCGCCACGTAACACTCAGCGGAGACAAGCAATAATCGAGTTACCGCCACGCCCAGGAGCTTGTTCACCGTGTTTATAGCAATTATGTCTCAAAGGCTTGTTTTTTTTTTTGTTTTTTTTTTGTTCGGGTTTCTCTTGCCTGTAACTCGATACCCAAAAGGAAATTAGTATAAGCGCTCGCCTCGTTCGTAACTAGGACAAGAAAAAGGTGGAGCTCAAGTCCTTTCAAGCTCTTTCCAACCCTTTTTCTTCTCTCTCTCTCCCTCTTCCTCTCTCCCTCTCTTCGCTATTGTTCCAGAGGGGAGGGTTGCTTCGGGGTTATCTAGTTTGTTGGTATTAAATCTCTCAGGGCGGGAGGGACATTCCGATCGTGTTTAGGTCGGTGTCACAGGGCAGCGGGGTGGAGGGAGGGAGGGCGGTGGTTGCGCTGCCTCGCTAAAGGTCAGACGCACTGATCTCCATGTATTAAAAAAAAGTTATGAAGGAATTATTTTTATATTAATCAATCTTCCATCAGCGAGCGTAGGAGGGGCCCAGCCGGACGTGACCTCATCTGCTGGTAATGAGATCATGATCCTGTGCGTCGCCTCATTATCTCGCTGTCGGGCGTCCCTCGGGAAGACAAGGCCTCCTCCCATACCCTGCTGTATAATCCACGTTTTTATCACCAGCAAGCTTACCATCACAGCGCGGGGCCGTAATTCTTCCCGCGCTTCATAAACATCAGCGACAACACGCCAAGACTAAAAGCCCAAAGAAAGAGGCAGAGTCCTCAACGGGCAATTTCCCTTCCATCTTTGCGCAATAAACGTCAGAATGAATCAACCGTGATGATCGAAGCTCCGGAGCAAGGATCCCGCCACCCCCACGGCTGAGGAAATATGGTTCCTTATCTCATAATTGATCCACCCCAACGAGATTATGGCACCGTTTACAAGGGCTGGGTGGGAAAGTTCCTCGAGGGGGTCCAGGGCGGAGCGAGGCAGGGCGGGAGGCGGCTTGATGTTTTGACGCGGCTTCCCCGAGGGCGTGGCGGGGTCGCGGAGTGGTGGAATGGCGGGAACCAGTCTGGGAGGCGCGGGGCGGTGGAGTGGTGGGCGGGCAGGTGGTTTAATGTGATGAACTGTTGCTTTCCTTGAGAGATCGCCCTGCTGTAGGATGAGGAGGAGAAGGAGGAGGAGGAAATGGTAAAAAAGAAGGAAAAGAAGAAGAAGAAGAAGAAGAAGAAGAAGAAGAAGAAGAAGAAGAAGAAGAAGAAGAAGAAGAAGGAGAAGGACAAGAAGAAGAAGAAGAAAAGAAGATCAAGAAGAACAAGAACAAGAACAAGAAGGGTACTTGCTTTCCTTGAGAGATCTCTTTGCTGTAGAAGAAATAAATAAAGAAGAAAAGAAGAAAAAGAAAACGTTAAAAAAGAAAGAAAAGAAAAAAGAAAAAGAATTCAGAAGATACACTTTCTATTTTAACTATAAAAAAAAATCTCGACTCCTCTCACCGTCATTTATTTTTTTTTCTTATCTAACACACAATATCCATACCAACATTCTAACTTTTTTTCTTTTTTTACGTATCTATTCCCTTTTCATCTTTCCTCTATGACCACGCTGTCCCTTACCTCAGAAAAGTTTGATAGATACGTTTATATAGGCCTCTTTTTTACTGGAGTCTGCCAACCCCAGATGTACATAATTTATTCTTCTCTTCCCATCATCATTTTTTGTAAACACTTCTCCTCCATTGAGTGCAGCGGGAGGTCGAGTCATCAGGTTTTTTTGTCGCGTTTCAGATGATGCTCTCTCGTAATAACCTTGTGTCCGGCGCCATAACCCTCTTTGCATATTAATAATGTATTGATTTTAAGTGAGAGAGAGAGAGGAAGAGAGAGGGAGAGAGGAGGGAGAGGAAAGGGTGAACAGGGCAGCTGACCTCTCGTGTACCTGATATGCAAATTTTTACTTTTACCGGACCGAAATCAATAGATGTTAAACAAATGGACTTTTATGTGGTTTAGACTTTTTTATTCTTTCATCGGTTTGTAAATGTTTAAACCACCACCCCCGCAACCACCAGCAGAGTCCCCTCCTACTCCTCCCTACTCCTCCTCCTGATCTTCCTCCTCCTAGTCACCGCTATCTTCCCTGCCATTCCCACCATCACTGCCAATAGCCACCACCATTCTAAGCACCGCCACCATCACAGAACCACCACCACAACAACCATTAGTTGCACTCACCACCACCAACGATTACAGCACCACAGCATCATAGCAGCACCCTCAACACCCTCATCACCACCAGTACCACCAGCACCACCAGCACCCACCTCTAGCCAGCCAGGTATCATTTCTGGCAACTCACTCCACCTATTAGAACCAGGAATGTGGACTAACCCGAACCACCTCCCGTGTTACCCGTGTGTGTGTGTGTGTGTGTGTGTGTGTGTGTGTGGGAATGGTGCTCTCAGATGTGGTCGTACGAAGAGAAGTCAGGATGAATGACAGGGATTAAAATATAACACACACACACACACACACACACACACACACACACACACACACTATCATTCTGCAGCATCTTCCCGTCAAAACAGAACTGACATAACCATAGCAAACTCAGATATTCAAATAAAAACCTTCATTTTGAACGAGCACTGGAACACTTTCAAAGCGGACCATCCTTTGCATCCTCATTCCTCGCCACATGACCGCGACCAAATAAGAGTAATTAAATCACGTTCATTTTTAACTAACATTTTATCTACTTATATCTTTTCACCCACTGGTCTTTCTTCTTGTTATTTTAAGAGGTGAGGAAGAAATTATCAGCCCATCTCCAAGGAATAAATGAATAAAAAAGCGAACCAGAACTTTCAATTGCGAGATAAGACGAGAACATAAGACTCATTAAGATTCTTTTTATATTTGAATCACACACAAGACTCATCCACTTCAGTATCTAAGCTGATAAGAGAAACGAGAGCCCAGCCTTGCCTGAAGATATTATTGAAATGTCATGCCCTCTCTTGCTTTCGCATGCAGACAGGATAACTAGAACTTTTACTTGCAAATACGGCAATCAGCTTCCTAGAGTGGACACGACTACTTGTTATAACACGCACCCCCTTCAGCCTCATGTGTGTTCATTCTCAAGGGAAGACTCGTGAGGCATGTTTCGGCTTCCTTCCCCCCTTCTCCCCCTCTTACTCCTCCTCTTCCTCCTCCCGCTCCTCGTTTTCCTCCACCTCAGCGCCTCCCACGTAGCCGACATGACGAAAGGTGGGAAAATTACATGTTGTTCTGCCAAAATTTCAGATAAGGGAGGGCGTCAGGCAAACATGTCATCCCTCGTGTGAGTTACTGAGGAGGAAAGGTTTTTTCGGCGTTATCATGATGGGCTGTGATGTGCTGGCGGTGCTGCGTCTCTCACTATTTACTCAAAAGGGAAAAAAAGGCGCGCTGGTATGATCCAAGCTTACTGATCTGTTAACACAAGAAAAAGTGGAAAAAAATAGTAGAAAATTTTGAGCGTATAACAATTTTAGCGAGACTGGCAGCCACACAGCAGCGAGTGTCGTGATAAGACGGTGAAGGTCCCTGGTGGTGGTGGGGCGGCTGCGGGCCCTCTGGTGCTCGCGTTGCGGTGGTAGTCGTGGTGGTGGTGGCGAGTGCGTGCAGCTGATGAGCTTGATAATAAACGAAGGCTGTTTTGGTCATCAAGAAAAATAAAATGTTCTCGCTGAAATTAAGGACAATGTGAGAACTTGACTCCAAGGGAATAAGTAACTTCAAACACCGGCACTTAGCCTCCGCCCCGCGCCCAGGCCTGTGATTAGTATTGGTAAATATCTCTGGATGAAGCGTCACAAGGGTACCGATGAAATAATGATACCGGCCATTACGTTATCACTAATGCCTCCTAATGACGATGTTCGGACGTGCTAATTGTCAGGCGATAACGACGTGAATTAGCATCTGGTGTTGCGCTCAATGGAGACGTTTCAGCTTTGTTACGGAGGCTGCAATTTTCATCGTCTGTGGCAATGGACGCATCGCGATGCCCTCGCCTGTTACCGCGTGAGAAGAGCCGGAAAGAAACCCTCCACGATATTTACTGAGGTACAAGCTGCTGTTGGGACTCGCCTGACGCTGCAAGTACTGCTGTTGGTGGTGGTGGGGATCCCCTGCTTTGCCACACCCTGTCCTGCCCTGGCTAGCCTCACCCCTTGGTGCTCATGTGTCAACCGGGAGAGGAGCAGCGGTGATTAAAGCGTAATAACCGGGTTTATGGACTGGTCTTTCATGCGATAACCCGTGATGATAGCGTTGCAGTGGTGGGTGCTGCGACTGACTGATGAGAGTCGTCAGGGGTGGTAGCGCCGGGCTGCTGATCAGGAGGAGCGTGGGAGAGAACTGAAGAGAGAGAGAGGGAAGGGTAATGCCGATAACTGATTGTGCCTGGATAGCCTCTCATGACAAGGGGAGGCTCATGATTGGTGCCGAGGCGAGGAGCGAAGCCCAGAGCTGCTGTCGTGGTAATACTTAGGACTTCTAGTTGTGACAGAGATTTGTGGTGAGCTGATTAGTTTTCATTTATCTGGCGCGGCTGAATGGCGGCCTGGGAAGCAAGTAATGGCGGGCTGCAGCCTAGTGGCGGTTCTGGCAGCGGGGAGCAGCGCAAGACGTGGTGTAATCAAGCAGATAGACACCATTGATTCACCTGCGTGCTGTACTTACGTCCTTGTGTGGGTATGTGTGTGTGTGTGTGTGTGTGTGTAGAGAGAGAGAGAGCACAATATTATGTACCTAGTTCTGCTTCTACTCCTTCTTAGTTAATATTCAGAGCACTCCAGGAAATATATTTGCATGTACACAAAAAAAAAAAAATAATAGAATAGGAGGTTAGTACTGACTTTCATGAGCAGCAACAATATTTAAGAGACTATTACAAAAATAACTACCTCAAAAATTGTAATTGGCTATGAAAAAAAAAAACTCATAGTGAAAAGATTATAAGGAAGCATGTTTGCATGTACACAAACAAAAACAAAGAATATGAGGTTAATACTGACTCAAATGAACAGTTGCTTTATTTAAGAGTCTAGTAGAAAAATGGGCGTCTAAAATGTTATAAATTACTACGAGAGAAAAAAAATTGACTATCACTGAAAGGATTCTAGAAAAATTGTATGCATGGACACACAAAAAAAGTAGAGAATAGAAGGTAAATATTGCCTTTCATAGATTATAACATTATTTGAAAGATCAGTGCAAAAATATGTATCTAGAAACTTGTGGTCGTGCGAAAAAAAAAATAAAATGAATACCAGTGAAAGAATTAACAGCTTCAGACTATTTTTCATTCATTGTTTTTTATGTAAGAGATGATCAGACCAATGGCAACAGAAAGACGACAGAACAGGCCCACAGAAAATGTCACTTCCAAAAATAGAGTGGTCAAGAAAAACATCCAAAATTACGAGAAGTGTCTTGAAACATCTCTCTTAGAAACGTTAAATCATAGGCAACAGTAAGAACAGAATGAGGCAGAAAGTTCCACAGTTTACCAGACTATGAATACATGTAACCTCCTGGCACTCCCTATCTGCCTCTGCATTACATCCTTCCTATGACTTGAACGTTCAGGAGAGAGGTTTCAAGACACTTATCCTCGAATTTTGGATGACGCTTTTTAACCTTTCTTTTGGGACTGGAAACTGGTTAGGCATTCTTTTCTTTATGCTCTTTTTCTTGTCCTTAGCCAGTACCGCTCTTATATATATAAAAAAAAAAAAAAAATGAGACGGTGTGACATTAGGATTCCCAGACGGTCGCTGCTCCTTTCTATGACCTGAGCTGCGCCGGGTCTCGTCTTCCCCGCTGACTCCCGCGATCCTGAGGTGCTTCGGGGGGACAAGCTTGGCGCCGTCTCGTGATGGTTGTTGCGCCATTTTTTTGAGTGGCTGTCGCTGATACGGGCCAAATTTATCGCTGCAGGTTTGGAGTAGACGCTAAGTGCAGTTTTGTTGTATTTAATGATGGAAAATAATAATTGTGTGTCGATAATTACGTTGGTGTTTATTTTATCTGTTGTTCTTTATTTGCATACACTTAGCATGCGAATTAGAGATTGCGCTGCCCCATAATTAGAATAAAGAGTAAATAAATAACAAGTAATTTGCTTCAAAAGTCAGAGCGTGCACACACACACACACACACACACACACCTTCTCTTTCTCCACACCTGCACGCACCTTGATATGAATTAACGAGAGCCGAGAATATTAGTCAGGTAGTCAGGTAATGGAGATGAATGCAAATGGCCTCTTTACTGTATTATTTCCCGGTGAAACACGAAGCCTATCTTGCTGGCGATGCAGCAGAACCAGGACGATGTTTCCCTCTCGGTATATGTGCATGGAGAGGTTGATGGAGGGATCGTGCTTGTATCTCTCTCTCTCTCTCTCTCTCTCTCTCTCTCTCTCTCTCTCTCTCTCTCTCTCTCTCTCTCTCTCTCTCTCTCTCCACCCCCGACTCCCTCCTGGCGGTGCTCAGCTACCCTAACTATCAGTCTGGAATTCTTGATAATAGTTAACCTGTTGCTGTGTACTGAGGCTAATCCGTTAAGTGGCATTATGGTATTTTTTACGGCACTCTTGGTGGAAAGTTATGCAGGTCGAAATTAAATGTTATTAAAATTTCTACCTTGCAATAACCATAATTAAGGCTAAGTAATTATTGTTCTCAGCTTTCCTAGATGTATTTAGAGAAAACGTGTTCTGGGTTCAGTTCGATGCAATTAACTTCATCTGACTAGATGATCACAGTTATCCGCCGTGAGTTATGCCGGTGATTCATTCCGGCCGAGCTCGAGTGGGCGGCGGCGGCGGCGGTAAGTTACGCCTCACCGCCGCGCCGCTCCGCCAGGTAGGCTGCCGAAGTAATAGAAGTAACATAACGTAACTCATTCCTTCCGCCGCTTCCCAAACATCCACAACAGTTTGCAGAGTCTATGTTTTGCTTCCCCTGAACGCACCACACCGCCATTAGTGCCGCTACCCCTCTGTGTAATGCTGTGTGCCCCTCGTGATTTGTTATTCTGTGTGAAATGTGAGGAAAGGAGCCGTCCCCCACCATCCCGGCCACTGCTGCTGGCTCACCTCGCCTTCTCCCGCGTGCTCGTAGGAGTGGAAACAGAGGCAATGAATGCATCGCCCTGCTGATTAGATTAAGAGCGAGACTAACATAGTGCACAGTTCCCAAAGTAAAATCTCCAAAAATGTGATCATTTCTCTGGATCTTGAAGGAATCTCAGAAAAAAGAAGTTACACGGTCTTACTCTGAGCATAAGCGGCTGGGTCTCTTGGGCTGGGTGGGCCGCCTGTCACAAGGGCCGTCGCCTGGTATTAGCTGTGTTGATGCTGCCTCGGCACTCCTGTCATCTCCTCCCACCTCATGGATAATTAAACCCGCTGCTCCTCGTCCCTGACCCTGTCGCCGCCGAGTGTTCGCCTCCGCGCCTCGCACACTCTTATAAGACGGATTAAATGGAGTATTATTTGGCGAAGTGAATCGAAGAGAATGTCAAGGTTCAAGTGAAGGGAAGCTGTTCTTTTTGTATGAATTATTAAGTACATATTACGGCCAACACTTTAGTCATGCACATATGAATGACTTACATTATATTTGAATCGTAGGTTTTTCTTATTGCAATCATCACAGCAGTCATAGTTAAGTGAATAAATAGCAGATACTACATTATTAGAGCAAAGGCAACCAGAAAATTTCCCTTGTATATTTTCGTTAACAATCATTACATAACATTTACAGGTAACAGGACAAATAGAAGACAGTATCACTAAAGCAAATACAAGGAAAAAAAATATCCTTTAATTCTTATACATCAGCCATTGCATAACAGTTACAATTAAGGGTATAAAAAAAAGAAAACATACCTAGACACACCAAACATCAATTACACATATACAAAACAATCAGTGTATCATTACATGTTGCACGATTACTTGACAATGTATACGCTAGCAGTTACAGATAATTGCACGACACGACAGTTAAGGTTAACAGTACAAATATTTAGATGGCTAAGTACATAACAATTATCAACACAAATACACACAAAGCGCCATTACTCCAGGGGCGCGTGTGTCATGCTTGGCTGCTGCTCCACTTTGTTTAATCTGGATGTCCCTCTCTCTCTCTCTCTCTCTCTCTCTCTCTCTCTCTCTCTCTCTCTCTCTCTCTCTCTCTCTCTCTCTCTCTCTCTCTTTCTCTGTCTCTCTGCCTCGGTTATGCAGGGTCCACTATCATTCATCACTTTTTGTCCAGTTTATCTCTCTCTCTCTCTCTCTCTCTCTCTCTCTCTCTCTCTCTCTCTCTCTCTCTCTCTCTCTCTCTCTCTCTCTCTCTCTCTCTCTCTCTCTCTCTCTCTCTCTTGTTCGTCGGTTTTTTTTCCCTTCTCTCTCTCATTCTGTGGTTACTATTAAAGGCAGGTATTAACTTTGTCCTTCGTTTTTTTATCCTCCCCCTTCACCTCCCTCTTACTCTTGCTTCTTTTTACACAACCTACCCTTGCCTCACTTACCTTCCCTGACTCATTGCCTCCCTCCCTCCTTGCTTGCCTTCTCCACACACAGTCCTCCCAATAACTCCCTCTCATTTCTTACCACCAGACGCACTTATCTTCATATATCCCAATACTTATACACCTACATACTTCTTACAACCACCTCATACACATTCTGGATGCTCTGTTCTATCACCTGTATCCTTCACCACGCCCTCAGCCATGTCCTTAATGCAGCACGTGTTCCACAATTATGCAGGGAATCTGTTTTGATTTTCTTTTTTATCTCTAGTCGTTTATCATTCATATCCATTAATTTCTTTTCTCAGAACCGCCTCACTTGCTCCTTATTCGCAATGTTCTCCTGGTGTAGCCCTTCAAGACTGTATTCTTCAACGATTGCGTCTACTATCTCCATTGCTTTAAACAGGTTCTTAGGGAAGTTACTGGAGTTTTCAGTTGTTTTCATGATTGCAGTGAGACTTTACAGACTTCAGTGTCACGTCTCGAGTAATTATGAGTTTTCAGCTGTGTTTTCAAGCTCCAAGTGATAGTTTAACAAGACTGCATCGCCAATGGAGAAGACACTCACAAGAACCTGAGCAATCATGTCTTTGGCCTTTGAAGGAAGTTCCTATGAGAGAAAAGTTAAAAATACGAGTCTTTGCACTGCATGCACTTTAGGCAGACGCGCTTAGCCGAAAGTTTCACTGTGGTTGGCAGTGTGTAGGCAAGGCTTTGAGGAAGAAAGGTTGGGTTCCCCGTTTCTTTATTCCTCCTTTAGATCACATGGTATAGTTTATCACAAAAAAAAAAAAAAAATAGTTATGACCAAAAAATCTTGTTTACTCTCCTTTTGTGTTCCTTTGTGTTGCTTCTTGATTTTTTTTTCGCAAGATGTGATGAATCTCCACGCTATGATTAAAAGTCTTTTTTTTTGTTTTTTTTGTTTTTTGTGGGGGGTTTTGAATCACTAAGAGCGTGGACGTCATTCTATTTTTTCTTTGTGTTCGGGTCTTTGTTTTCATTCCCGGATAATCTTTGAAAATGCTAAATTGTATTGGCTTTGTCTTTGCACTCGTTTATTAGTTACCTTGGGAGCTTAGTTTTAGTAGTAGTAGTAGTAGTAGTAGTAGTAGTAGTAGTAGTAGTAGTAGTAGTAGTAGTAGTAGTAAAAATGTAAGTAGCACTATTATTACCTTTCACAGTGAAGCGTTTCTGGCTATTCACATCAATTCATCCATAATCCCCTGGCACTCTTCATAAACACATTTCTTAACCGCCCAATTTATGCTCCACCAAGGCGGCGTAACTACTAAAGCTCTCCATTTAATCAACAATAACAGCGATCTTTACAACCGCGCCTCTTCATCAAGCAGTATTCCCTCCAGATCCTTTCCTGCACTCTTGTTATCTTCCGCGTCTTTATTACTCATATCTCTTAACTTTCCATTCTTCTCCCTTCTTCGATTCATCTTATTCTTTTTCTTTCCTCTGTATTCCCTGCCTGCGTTCTTGTTATCTTTTCTGCCTTTATCATCTGACTTTTCATTCATCTTCCTTTATTGTTCTCATTCCCCCTCTTTCTTCTTTTTCTTCTCTTCCTGTTTCTTTTTTTATTTTCTCTATGTCATTCCAGTTCCATATTTACTTATTTCCATTTTCCCTTCTGCTCTCTCTCTATCTCTCCCTCCCTCTCTCCATTCCTCTCTCTCACTCAAGT
Source organism: Scylla paramamosain (assembly GCF_035594125.1). NCBI lineage: Eukaryota > Metazoa > Arthropoda > Malacostraca > Decapoda > Portunidae > Scylla > Scylla paramamosain. The sequence goes on from NC_087156.1 coordinate 16,333,476, forward strand.
TTTGTCTAATTTTCTACTTTCTCTCTTTTATTCTCCTCCTCAATCGCATCATTTCATTTTCTCTCCATGTTATCTCGCTTTGCTTCTCACTCGTTATCTTCCTCTCTTCCTCATCTCCTCTGCTTTCCCTCCTGCCTTCCTCCCCCATCCCTCCTCTCGCCCTCTCTTACATTCCTCTCTGACTTTCCCTCCTTTCCTTTCTCCTCCTCCTCCTCCTCCTGCGCCGCCGCCCCTCATTTGGACTGAGTCAGTATCTCGATCTTCCTAACCGGACTTAATTTTCTTAGCATTCTCTCTCTCTCTCTCTCTCTCTCTCTCTCTCTCTCTCTCTCTCTCTCTCTCTCTCTCTCTCTCTCTCTCTCTCTCTCTCTAAATTCATATCCTTTTCCATATTTTCGTTAATGTTTTTCCTTTTTACTTCCATTTCTTATCTCTGTTCTCTTTTATTTTCTTTCTCTTTCTCCCGTTCTCTCTCTCTCTTTCTCTCTCTGCACCGGCGGCCATTTGCATGTGAACGAGTACAGTCTTATCAGGACCTCACGTCTGTCTTCATCATCATATCTTTCCCCTCCATGTATTTAGCAGCCTCTTTTCCACCTCTTTCTTTTTTTTTTTTTTTTTTTCTTCTTCCTCTTCTTCCTTGTGTCTTGGTTGCTTCCTCTTTCCTCGGGCCATAATTTATCCTATGTTATCTCCTCCCTCACCTTTTCCCCTTCTCCTCCCTTCCCCTCCTTTCATTTTCGTCATCATCTCTTATCTGATTCTTCTTTACACTTGTCCATTGCAATTTTCCCGGTTAACAACTGCTCGCTTGGTTCTCGTGTAGGTTTTCTGTATTCGGGGATTATGTTTTACCTTGTGCTCTGGTGTTTGTTTGAGAAATTTTCTTGTGGTTCTTTCTCTGCCATAAATCAGCTTTTACAACTCTCTCTCTCTCTCTCTCTCTCTCTCTCTCTCTCTCTCTCTCTCTCTCTCTCTCTCTCTCTCTCTTTCTGGCATTGTTTTTATTCCCCCTCTCCCCTTCATCGGCCGCGGGTGTGGCAGGGGTGGCGACTCCCCGCCGCGCCATCCCTCCTCCCATGCTGCCTCCCGCCGTGGCTCCCCTTCTCCTTTACCGACTTCCCACCCTGGAGGACCCCCGCCGGTGTGCCGCGCGGTGCCCTCCTCCTGCAGCACCTCTCCGCGGTTACGTTCCCCTTCCTCCGCCAGCCTCCTGCCGCAGACTATTAACATCACAAGCTCCCGGCTACACGCGGCAGCCACTGATGCTATCTGGAGAGCCATTGACAGCAACATATTGCAATTAGCTGCCGCATGTACCCCGGACAGCAAGGGCGGGCACCCGTAGCGGCCTGTGTGGAATATATTTTTTTCCCCTTCTTCTCCTCCTTTCTATTTTTCTGACTTGTGACCGACCCGTTACTTCCAGTTAACTCCATGTCATTTTTTTGTGTCCATTTCTTTTTTTCTCTCTCTCTTTCTCTCTCAGTCTTCTATAATCGTTACTGATTTTATTATTTTTCTTTTGCTTTGCTTTTGGGCCGTGTTAAGTCTAATTCATGAACCCTCCTGATGCACGAGTATATAGTTACCGATGAATTCAGTGCAGGCGTGATGTTTCTGGCCGCGGGGAGAACTGATAATGGTGCTGGTGATGGTGGTGGTGGTGGTTGTGCTTGTTGAATTAGAAGAGTAATGAACCAGGCCATCTTGCGGAGGCCTAGATAATCAGGGCTGGATTTTCTTTATCTTATATATATATATATATATATATATATATATATATATATATATATATATATATATATATATATATATATATATATATATATATAGATATATATATATATGTAGAGAGAGAGAGAGAGAGAGAGAGAGAGAGAGAGAGAGAGAGAAAGGTCGGTGAGGAGTGTGAGTTTTCTTCACCCCGCGGCACACCTGCTGCCATTTACCTTAATAACACTTTGGCCGGTAACTGGTCATAACCTCATTGGTTTTTACATAGCCCGATCCTATCGACAAAAATTTATAGGAAATAAATCGAAGATTGATTAAGGAATAGACTGTAATTATGAAAAAAAAAAAAAAATCAGCAACAAAGAAGTGGTTTAACTCCTTACGGATCCTGGAGATATGCAGTGGCTCTCTTGTGAGGAGTGAGAGAGAGAGAGAGAGAGGAGAGAGAGAGAGAGAGTGAGGAGGAGGAGAGAGGAGAGATAGAGAGAGAGAGAGAGAGAGAGAGAGAGAGAGAGAGAGAGAGAGAGAGAGAGAGAGAGAGAGAGAGAGAGAGAGAGAGAGAGAGAGAGAGAGAGAGAGAGAGAGAGAGAGAGAGAGAGAGAGAGAGAGAGAGAATATCTTCTTACTGTAGTTTTCCAATTGAAATAAATATCAATGAAAGACAAAAGTATCTGGCCTCAAGATGGGACTGATATGTAAATTATTTAATGGTTTCACGAGTGGCATATCTCATAAAGAACTGATATGATCGACAACCGGCCGCTGCGTCCCTGGCCCAAGAAAGGAGCGCTGCCTGCCAGTCCCCGCCGTATTTTCCCCAAGGGGAGGGCAGATTGTATCTCCGGGGCAGGTCACAGGTCAACCTATTAGTTGCATGAGCTCAGGACAACTCCCAACTTTCGTACAATATGACCTCAACAATATTTCCCCAACCTCGACGAAACCTCGCACTTGCTTTCTGGCTAATTGAGTTCTTTTTTACCTGAGGAGAAGCTGAGCGAGGCGCTGGAGTGAAGGGCAAAGAAAGTGATGCACGTTTTGCGCTGACTTGCTCACTTAATTCTCAGTCGTTCAACGTCAGGAATTAAGTGGGTGTGTGGGAGCCTCGCCCTTCGCTCCTGCCAAAAAAGGCCTCTATTTTGAGCCTCACAGACGGTCCTTAGTTACGGCCAGCAGGGCAGCCTTGTGGTCACACCCTCCTGAGTGAGGAGTGTGTTGCAAGTTAATGTAATAACCTCTCTAAAATATGTATAATCATTGCAGTTGTTTTTAAGCTGCGAGTGTGTTTTCCCGTGGGGGGTTCAAGTTTTTACGGGAGCCGAAGCTTAGGAAAGATAAACACATGGATGATAAAGGTCGATTTGAATTTTTAAGCAAACGGAGAAGTTCAACTGTGTCTGTTAATTTACTTTTTATCTGTAAAGGCAAAGAAAGACTCTATATTACTAGTAAAGAGAGAGCGAGAGCGAGAGAGTGAGAGGCGAGGAAAAAGTTGCCTGACGTGTGCCCAGGAGTTATGAGGGACGACCGTGGTTGAGGAATGGCCGCTGATCGGGTGCGCCTCGTAAAGATCAAGGGTCGCTGGATCATTCACTCACTCACAGAATCACGCCTCGGAGCACATTACTGGAAGACGGAGGGCCATTCCCGGGTCACGGTGCCAGGGGTAGATAAGCCGGACTTGTTGCTAATGCTTTGCCCAGACAAGCTTTTAAATCACTCACCAGCGATCAGCATCAAGCAAACCTATTACAGCCATTTGTAGTTGTCCAGTATTTAGCCTGCGAACATCCTCTTTACACGGGAGAATATTGCATTTCCCCTTCTAGTTTATGCACCACGTTCTTTTTCCGATTTTTAAAAGAGAGTTCAAGAGATCGAAGAAAACAGAAATTATGCACAATCCTCCCGAGCAGAACCGCCGCGTTAATTGTTACCCTGCACGCCCTGGCGGGGTGGGTCTGCACTCCGATGCGGCAACGAAATGGAAATAGGACGTAATGATTTGCGAGCACGTTGAGCCAAACCCTTGAGATTGTTGGTCTATGCTGAGGCCTCACCCACTATGGTCTCAGTCTTGTCTTGGTCTCTGTCATTCGAGTCTGCATTCACCATCATACAGAGAGAGAGAGAGAGAGAGAGAGAGAGAGAGAGAGAGAGAGAGAGAGAGAGAGTTTGAGGGTCAGATCATCGCCTCCCTCGTCACTGGCAGGACCACCAAGAGGCAGCGCCACGCCCCTCCAGGCTGATTGGCAGGGTAGGGCAGAGTGCATGAGGGGTGCCTTCTTTCATTGCTATATATGCTTGTTTTACTTATTTAATATGTGAACTTGGCTTGGTGTGTGTGTGTGTGTGTGTGTGTGTGTGTGTGTGTGTGTGTGTGTGTGTGTGTGTTTGTACTGTGATTTCAACTTTGGGTAAATTTTTCTTTTTTTCTTTTATTTTTCAAACTTCAAGGAAAACCAATCGATTTCATTTGCCTGCGAAAGCTCATATAAAGGGATCGTTATCGTAATCAACTCGACCGGAAAAGGAATCGCAGTCGTGATCCCATGGCGTGATTACACTCTCCCGGCCGAGGCACGAGGGGGCGGCGGGGTGGAGGGGAGGGCGCGCTTCATAAGGCCTTACTTAACTGTGTCCTCAAGATAATGGCGACAGACCGGGAGACGCTGCCCACGAATCTCCGAGAACTTATGGAACATTTTCACTCGCTCGATTGGATTTTCGAAACACCAGAAATGTAATTACGGAAGATAAGGTGAATGTACTAGCGAAATGTATGAGAGAGAGAGAGAGAGAGAGAGAGAGAGAGAGAGAGAGAGAGAGAGAGAGAGAGAGAGAGAGAGAGGTACTAATGCGTGTACTTAGTATCATGAAGTATCGGCGTCTGCAAGTAAACAAGTCGAAGTACTATGAGGGATGCGTTACTCAACATTACCACCACCACCACCACCACCACCGCCACCGCGAGCAGGGGCAATAGTCCCCAGGAGGTGTCGCCATCCCACGTGTGCCTCGGAAAGCCAGCCAGCACTAATTGCACAATAAATGGTGTTCAGTCGTGCTCCGAAGGCCTTTAGATAAGAATCAGTGGGGGTGAGTGATAATCTTGATCTTAGGCTCCTCAATTAACTCCAGATTTCTCTTAATGCAAAAGCCTGATTACTGTTTTTGCGGGACTGGACTGCCATTGTATCGGAGTAAAAGCTTTAGAGCACGTGGATCGTTTTGTAAAATTGCTTTTTTTGCACTTCTTTCATCGCCATTACAGTAGCAATAGTTTTCTTTGTTACTTTGTGTGCTGAATGAAGATGGCAAAGACGAAACAAGGATGTTAATAGTCATGATGAGGAAAGCTTATAGGAGAGTAAAGGCATTAGATCCTATCCGCCACATTCCATCAGCAAAGGAAGGACGATGGAAGCCAGCAATGATAATTAACGAATGGAGGGACGAGATACCATTTCTTCACTTCAACAGGAGGAAGGGAAAGGTAGTAGCCCATAATTCAGATACATGATAGAAAATGCAAGTAGAAGAACAGACACTTAAACGTCGTCCTTTTGCCAGTACATCTCGCTTTCACGTTCATATTTCAGATCGAGACTCTCACAACACCAAGAACTTTTATACGTATGATGAGGAAAACAGCTGGAAAGGCAAACACATTTATGCATAGTCGCTTCACCAGTACATCTCACCTTCACATATCATATTGCATCTCCAGAGGGTCTCAGCACCAGCAGCTTTTATACGTATGATGAGGAAAGCAGCTGAAAGGCCGAAGACACAAGAAAACCTCCCTTACCTTTACGTATCATATTTCACCCAGAAAGGTCCCCTCACAGCGGCGGACAGCAGCTCGCCTCGCCACACACACCTGGGCGGGGCGTCACTGAGCGAGGTCGAGGCGGCAGCGCTAGGCTCTCGAAAGTGACGAATCGAGGGGATGAAAAAATAATAATGCGTAACTTAATCTCCCTGATCTGACGGGGAGAGGCGCGGCGGAGGGAGCTGGGGCCAAGGTTTAGGGAGTGAGTGCAGGCTGCCCGACACGTCCGCCCGCCCTCCCTCCCGGCCATTATAATTAGCTAACCACTCACGTCGGCGTTCGGATTTAGACAGTATCAGACCATTAAAGACGTGGTATTAAGGCGTAATCTTCAACATAAATTGGCAGCTGAAGTCCTTACGCCGACCAGACGTTATTGGCGAACTGGAAGGTTATAAAAAAAAAGAGAGCGGACAATGGATAAGGTTGTAAGCCCAGATGAAGATGATGATCAAATAACAAAGAGTAAAATAGGAGAGACCTTGGAGGGAAAAAGAAAAAAAAGATGGATAGATTAAAAAGATGGAAGTGGTTTTGATAAAGTGTTTCGAAGTGTAGTTTTGAAGAAAGTAATATGATAGTAAAAGTAATAAGGTAAGGGAATGTCCGCTCTCTCTCTCTCTCTCTCTCTCTCTCTCTCTCTCTCTCTCTCTCTGGAACTGTAAGTAAAAATGAAATGAGAAAATTTTACATGCGCTCTACGTTATATGAAGAAAGAAGGAGAGAGAGAGAGAGAGAGAGAGAGAGAGAGAGAGAGAGAGAGAGAGAGAGAGAGATTACCTTGTGTTGTTTTGGATTTCCTTGCTATGTCATCCCTTCCATGTCTCTCTGAAGGTCGTCTCCTCCTCCAGCTTATCGTGAGGATTATTTAATCTTTATTGCCCCCTCTTGTTTCTTCTCTCTCTCTCTCTCTCTCTCTCTCTCTCTCTCTCTCTCTCTCTCTCTCTCTCTCTCTCTCTCTCTCTCTCTACCATTCCCACTTATATGTTATGGAATATTTATTTCATATTTCCTTTATTTCTTCGTGTGTTTATCTTTCCCTTCATTCCTTTCATTTACATATTCTCGTTTTACCTTCAATTCCCTTTGTTATTCTTTTCTTCCTCCTCTTGCCGTCCTTATATTCAGTATCTTTTCAGTATTCCTTATCTCTTTGCTTTCATTATCCTTTGTTACGAGTATTTTTTTCTTCATCATCTTTCTCTCCTCACCTTCAATATCGTGTCAATATCATTTTTCTATATACCTTCAATATTCTTTGTTTTCCTTTCCTTTGTCGTCTTTGCATTAGAGTTTCCTTCTTTTATCCTCCAGCGAATAATAGAGTTCGTTCCAGCTTTTTCGGGAAGCAGGATAAGAATATTTCAATCATAGTCTTCTTTTACTAATCGCCTGTTTCCTTCTTTTATCTCCTTTACTTGTTCCGCTTTCATATCCTACTCCTACTCGCCTCTCACCTTACTCATATACATATTACTCCTCCCGCCTCACTTCTAATACTCCTACCCTCTCCATTTTAATTGCTGTAACTTTTTTTTTGTTTTTTTCCTCCTTCTTTCATCCCGGCTTTAACTCCACTCAACTCCCTAACTCCTTTTTCTCCTTCCTTCTCCACATCCTCCTCCACTTCCTCCTTGCTGCTTTGTTGTTGAGCCGCGTCGCTGCAACTTATTAATGGCTTTATGTATAACGTCGATTATAATTAAGTTTTTACTTTTTTTTTTTTAAGGAAGAGGCGTAGTTACTTTAAGCTCAACCTGGAGAAAAGGAGAAGGCTAGACTAAGGGAGGGCCGTAGCGTGGAGGTGGAATAAGGCGGAGTTAAGGAGAGGAAGAAGGGAGATAGGCTTATAAGTAGATAGGCAGGCATGGGAGAATGGTCACCCATCAAAGTACTAACCAGACCCACCGTTGCCTAACTTCACTGATCGAGAAGCAGTGCATTGAGTATGGCATGATCATCGGCAAGAGAGAGAAAGAGACTGATATGGATGAATGACTTGGTAAGGTGTTATGGGAGGAGAGGATGAGGAAGTAGGTGAGTCTGAGACAGGTATAGGTAAGTGGGTAGAGAGAAAGGAGAGCAGGTAGAGGTATGTGATTGGTGTGTAGCAGGTAAGGACCTGGGAAGAGAGAGCTGGGGGCATCAGGTAAGTGTTGGGAGATAGGGAGGGGCGGGGAAGAGGGGAGAAAGGAGGGCTAGTCAGGGAGAAGGGCAGGTAGGAGGAGGAGGAGGAGCTGTGTTCAAGTGAGCTACTGAGCCACGCGGATTAGAGTTAAGATAACGTTCAATATATTCTCTAGATGTGTGAATATGTTTCTTTCTACTACTGCAAATGAAAGTTCCCCCACATAGGAATGGGCTGAATGGATAGCTAGATGAAGAGGAAGATAAAAGAGGCTAACATATGTAAAGCCAATTTGAATGCTACATATATATATAACAGACTGTAGTTTTATTCTATTATTGTGTGTTCAGCTACCGTGCCCTTTTTTGTGCCCGGATGCGATCATCTTACGAGTGTTTTCTTTTCCATATAAACAATGCGTCCACCCAACGAAACCTCCTATTAGCGGTTAGTCTCAAGCAGGACTGGAAGAGTTATAAAGCCCGCCAGCGTTGACCAGACCGGAGTTACTGACGTCCAAGTGTTAGCGTTACGTGTCTGGCATCTCGCAGAAGACCGTAAAGCGGCAAGTGAGTATTCGATTCCACAACGGCTGACCATGTCCAAGAAAAGAAAAAAAAAAAAGGAAAACGAAAAAAATAAAAAGACACGCCTCGAACTGATATATTTTGAACACCTCCAAGCATTTCTCTAATAAAACTATCTTTGTTTTCTGAATAGACAATAACTCCATTCCTATTGAAGAAAAAGGTTTAGGTATAATTTCTGTTCACTATTTTTTTTCTATATATGTCATGCTCACTCTGATTAAAGAGAACTGGGTCGATTAGCTAAACTCTTTTATTATTTATCTAACAACTTCCTTTAATCGCAAGCCACTCTTGAGACATTTCTTTTTAGTTAATCAGCTACTTCTCAACGTTATACCGACCAAACACTGGAACAAATATTCTTTCAATCTCTTTTTCTTTCATATAGATTTCTGTAAAGACTTTATAGTTTTAGTGTTATAACTGATCCATATCACAGTGAAAGGATTGCTGATATTGTATGCGATTCTAGAGATGTAAAGAAAGTTCGTTAGGATTGTGTTTTCGTGGTCTCTAATTCATGCCTTTCTACGCTTATCAGCCTTCTTTTGTTTACTCTGTGCATCTCTTCACTCCGCATTGTTTTCCTTCGGCAGTGAGCGACTTGCTGTTCTATTGCACACACGCTTCTCCTCGTCCCGCTTCCTTCAGTCTTGTTATTGACTCACTACATGCGTAACTGGTGCCAGACTGCTTTTTATTGCCTCGCCAGAACAGAATACCATACTCCGCTTCAGGGTTGCTTCTGGTACTTAACCTTCCTCCTACACCGCACATAATATCAATAATTCGCTAGTAAACTAAATTGAACCACGCATGGGAAAGATCACATAATCATATTTGTCTGAATACAAGGTCACAGTTCCACTAAACTCACTATCTCAAGATGGAAATTAAATACAAGTTACTCAGCAGTATGAAAAAACTCCCCCTTGATCTTTTAAAATTCAATATATAGAAGAGACTTAAATCAGTAAAATCAGTAAAAAAAAAAAAAAAAAAAAAAAAAACGACCAAATAATCTAATCCTCCATATATAGAGTAAAAAACTAACGGCAAAAAAAAAAAGAAAAAAAATGCGCAACAGTAAGAAAAAAAAAACTCCTTTGATCTTTTAGAATCAATTTACAGAAAACACTTAAACATAAAAAAAATAAATAAATTATCATCCATATGAATACACAGAAAAAAAAAAACTAATCTCGAAAAAGAAAAGAAAAGATAAAAAGAAAGATGTTGCTAGACGTGTGTGAAATAAAGACATTAACAGAGATGAGAGAAAATGATAAACCTTGAGCTGTGGGTAAAAAAATGAAGGGAATTATTATAATGTAATGGAGCGGAACGACGAGCCATCTGGCGGGCATCTTTGTGGGCCAGGAGGAGGAGGAGGAGGAGGGGGTGGTGGTGGTGATAGTGGTGGTTGTCGTGGTAGAAATGAAGGAGAAGGAAAAGAAAACAAGAAACTGAAAATGAAAGAAAAAAAAAAGGAGAGATGTAATAGAAGATACAGGAGAAGGAGAAGAAGGAAACAGACATAGCGAAAGAAGAAAGAGGAGAAAGAGGAGGAGGAATACAGGATACTGAAGGTGAAAAGAAGGAGAAGGAGGAAGACGAAGAGAAAATGAGGACAGAAAAACTAAGAGTAAAAAGAAAAGGAGAAAACTGAAGAATGAAAAGAGAAAAGGAAAAGGAGGAGGAGGAATAGGAGAGTAAGAAAGCATGATATTGAAATTGAAAAGAAAATGAGGAGAAGAGTAGAAGAAAGAGGAGGAAGAGGAGGAGGGGGAGAAAGAGGAGATCGAGGTGGGAGTGAAGAAGAAGGAGGAAACGAAAACAAGAAACTGAAGGAGGTGAAAGAGAAAAAAAGGAGAAAGGAAATAGAAGAATGGGAGAAGGACGAGGAGGAGGAGGAGGAGGAGGAGGAGGAGGAGGAGGAGGTGAGGGTAAGGCGTAGTGTAGTGGTCGACTGGGAACTTCATCTGCTGATAACTGGGGACTGGGGCGGCCAGTTACTGTGATGGAGGAGCTCGTTACTGTCCCCCGGTAATTGGAGGGTTACTGCCAACCGTCGTGCGTTACCTACTCCTCCTCCTCTTCCTCCTCCTTCGCCTCCTCCTTTTCCTAATCTTCTTCCTTTCATCTTCCTCCTTTTTTTTCGCCATGTATTTTATTATTCTCTTGCTTATTTTCTTATTTTTGTTTCTTTTTCTTCTCTTCCCCTCCTCTTCCTACTCCTTTTCCTCCTTCTCCTCTTCTTCTCATCTCCTTCCTTTTTTTCGTAATGTGTTTTATTATTCTCTTCCTTCGTTTCTTATTTTATGTTCCTCTTTCTCCTCCTCCTCCTCCTTCAATTACTAATATATTTTCTCATTTTCTTCCCTCACTCACCAATATTTTTTTTTTCTTCCTAAGTGTTAATATACCGAATCGCCATCATCATCTGGTCCACTGCCCCTCCTTGTTGTCCCTCCTCCTCCCATCACTGTCCCCATCTGCCCTGTGTTTTGCTCCTCATGGTCACTTCTTCCTGCTGTCACCCTCTTCTGTAACCCCTGAGACCTCCCTATGGTTACTTTGCCTTCGTCTCTCCTTTCTTTTGTCCTTATTTTCGTCACCGTCCCCATCTGATTCCTATTTTGTCTTCCATGGTCACTTCGTTCTGTCGTCGCCCTCTCCCTAAACTCATGACACCTTTCTATTGATTCTTCGTCTTCCTTTCTCCTTCTTTGTCTTGTCCTTGCTTTTGTTAGTGTTTTCGTGTGATTTTTATCGCCATTTATGTTCAGTTCTTTCTTTTTTCACTCGTCCCTCTAGCTCCTAATACATCTTCACTACATTTTTTGACTTCCTCTTTCCTTTTTATCATGTGTTTACTCAAGTACCTATTTTTACGTCATTCCTAGCGCCTCTTATGGTTATTTCTTCCACTCGTCACTCTCCTGCAGTTTCTTTCTCTTCCTTTCACCTTTACCTTCAGTAGTATTGCGTATTACAGTTTAGTTAATGTTCGCCTTTAAATGAACACCTCAAGCTACGGCAGTAATCTTTTTAGCTGATTTGTATGTACTGCAGCGCTTCTCTTTTTACTTCTCGGCCAAGTAATTAAGATAAAAAGAAGAATCAGCCCCCAAGGTTGTCGGAGCTCTGAGTCGAATTTGTTTCTACCTTTTTTTTTTTAACGTTACAGATAAATCCCAGATACGGTTGCTCTCTTTATGCATTTTAATTATCATAAATCAAGCGAGTCATCACACATCCACCCTCGTATGCAAAGATGGAGCGGGCCCTGCCTCCTCCTTCTCCTATTTCTCCTCTCTTCTTACTCTTCCTTCTCTTCTCTCCAGCGACAGAGATGTGAAACCCAGACGATGTGTAGTGAACAGCTCTCTGGCACTTAGTTGCTGGCTACTTCTCTCTCTGGTCAATTTGGTTTGTCAGCGCCATCTATTGAGTGAATAATTCGCTTCATCAACGCTTTGACTGCCTCTTATTGGCCCAGTGACGTACGGCCTTCTTCCCGCTGTATGTTCCACGCGACGTTGATTATAGAAGAAGATTCTTATCTTTTGTTGGGTTTATCGAGCGACTGCAGACCGTATTCTCAAGCTGTTCGGCTTCTGATCTCTTCCAGATTGAAAAGTCTCTCCTGGAAGTTATTGGAGGGTGTTTTTGTGTTTGTGGTGTTAGTTTAATAGGGACTGCTTTGTCAATAGGAGAAACTTAACTAATAATCTCTGTGGCCTTTGCAAGTAGTCCTTATGAGAGAACGAAGCTTTTAAGAATACGTGCCTGCGAACGGTCCTGACTGCTTTTTATTCACCTTTCTTGGAGCTCCCCGGCAAGAGCAGCAGCAGCAGCAGCAACAGCGAGGCGAGGGGTCAGCGGCGAGCCTAGAGGGTACGCGATGCCTGCTGCAGAATCAGTATTAAAAGGCGCGCAGCATGAGACGAGGCACTCCATCATTCTCATATTTAAGGGTAAGAGAACAGCTTGTGGTGAATGTCGTTAATGCAGCACACGATCCCTAGATACAGGTGCCTCGTCATCTACTAAGTCTATGATTACAAAAATTGCTCCTCGTCCCCCTCTCGTATTATATTCTTCCCTCGCGCCCCAGGTTTGTGCTTGCCCACCTCGCCTGCTATCGGGGCTCAATCACTAATCTCCTGACACCCGTGTTTACAGTAGTGGGCAAATATGCATTCACCTCCCATGTATAAAAACGACCGGCAAGAACACCATCAGCGGTCCCTCATAAGTACATCACTTTACATTGTTCCAGAGGCGAATCCACTCCCCCGAAGCGGACAAAACCTCTGCCAAGTATGCGCATTAAGCCCCATGACGTCCAGGAGCCCCATACTGCAGAATATATATGATTTATAAATTCTCTCCTCCCTTGTCTACTTTCAAATTGCTCTGTCGGACACTCCACCAGAGAGCCCCCAAGTCCCTCTCACTCTCACTTGACGATGATGTAAATGTTTCCATGTCCCACAGCAGCAGCAGCAGCCTCCCCCTCCACCTCCTTTATCTCTTATCTCTTATCTACTGACGGGATCATCGACCAGCAGTCCTGCCACCCTGTCACACGTTAATCTATTGAAGGATCTGACACTAATCCTAAAACTTGTGTAGAGGGCGGGGAGAGAGGAGAGTGTGGCGCGTCCTGCCGTCTCCTCCCTTCACTCTCCCCTCTCTCCCTCTCCCTGCCAGGATTCTACGGGGCAGGGGAGAGAGAGTAACTGTGTCCCGTAGTGTCTTAAGTTTCATTGGTAACATTCATGTGTCTTTGTCGTCTCTCTCTCTCTCTCTCTCTCTCTCTCTCTCTCTCTCTCTCTCTCTCTCTCTCTCTCTCTCTGTCTGTCTCTTGCGTATACTAGGTACCGTGTGTGTGTGTGTGTGTGTGTGTGTGTGTGTGTGTGTGTGTGTGTGTGTGTGTGTAATGTGTGTGGTGTAGCGAGTGCAGTGCATACCCACAAATATGCAGATAACACCCTAAACACACCTTTCTTGCAGTTTGGAGTATCCTGAGCGAATCCATAATTTCATAATTCGCTCAGGATACGTGCCCTGGAGGGCATCATGGTGGCGTAACCTTGGCTGGGTCTGCCTAGTACGTGTTCAAGAGTGTCCTACAATTTCCCGCAGTTTCCCTTCGGTATAATGTACCATTCGCCCTCCGCGTTATGACTCAGTGGCCTTCACGCTGCTAAGCCTTACAGCAAACAGTCTGCCTTTATATACATAGAATTAGATGCTGAAATGAGATAAGTATTTTTGCTGACGTGGCCTGGAACAGAAAGGGAGCTGAAGAAGTGATAGAAGTGAGTTTGGCAAATTGACAGTAGGCTTTTGTCCTAGAGTAAAGGCAGACAGTGATGATTATAATAATGATTACGACTATTTCCTCAACCGTAAGGACATAACAGAAAAATAAGAGAGGCTGCAAGAAGCTATCAGGCCTACACGTGTATAAAATATACCCAACTATTTGCACCGATCATTTCCATCCATGAACTTTTTTTAATCTAAAGTAAAGCTCTGTAATGATTAGTCAAAAGAGAAATTTCAAGGCATATTCGATGTTGGCCTTTTAAGTAGATAAAAAATCCCCGCGTAAGGCACTTGGTCATCTGATGCCTGAAGGCGTGTTGTGCGGTTGGCAATTACCCCGTATTCAGAAACGCTTTGCTTTCTCATCACGAATATTTTCAAACGCCACATAGATGATTAGCCGGGTTCCCAAGACTATTTATCTTGTTAATGATGTAGAAATCTTATTAAACTGTCACTGAAATCGTAGAAACACCTTTAAAAACTCACATAGCTTCAACTAGAACCTTTTAAAGTAGTGGAGGTGCGGGCCAGAAGTGTTTGAGAATATGGGCTATAGTCCACCTCAGTTTGGGAATGCTGAGTGCGCGCAGCTAAATTGATCTTGTGTGTCTTACTTCTCCCAACACGAAATGAGGCACAAAAGTCACTAGTGCGATTTAATTGTCCCCTTGTCACATCACGTAGAATTGATATATTGATGACATTGTTTATTTCTCCGTCAATCTGAATGTTATAAATGGTGTGTCATTGTAGGGATGTGTCCTTTAACAAGGCAGGTGTTCATTATTCGCCATGTGTTGGCTCACAAAGATGTGTTTTCCTTGTTCAGAAAAAAAAAAAAAACTTGTATCTCCTATGATCTCCTTCCTGTATATTTACTTCTTTTTACATAATCTGAAAATGAAGGAACTATTCTCTTAAAAAAAAAATGAATAAATAAGAATAAAGCAACATTAACTTATTTGATATCATCTGAAAATTAAGAAAATAATCTCCCTTAAAAAGAAAAACAATAACGAATGTTCCCTTCAGAACAAACAGAAACATTTATTTTTTTTAGTCATCTGAAAATTAAGAAACTAATCTCCCTTGAGGAAATGTACATTCTCCTCACAGGAACAAATAACAATGTAGACTGTGTAAGTAAGTAAACTACCTAGCCATTGTTGTTGTTATGAATGGCATTCCGCATTAGTAGTGAGAAATTAGATCACAATCGGGATGGGGGGAGTTTCCATTATCAATAGCAGCGCCTGTGGCCAATTGGAAATCAAGGGTGAGACAAGTCATAAAATAGAGTTCAGGCCAATCAATGCGATATGATTAGAGTCGTCGCGCCTCTCAGGGAGTTTTATGGCACCCGAGGTAATGTAATTATATGATGAAGAGCGTTAGATTTAGGAGTAATACCCATTGTCTGGCCCCATGCTAGGTGTGTGTGTGTGTGTGTGTGTGTGTGTGTGTGTGTGTGTGTGTGTGTGTGTGTGTGTGTGTGTGCCCGTGTGTATTTGTCCAGATACATAGATAGATAAGGAGATATAAAATAAAAGAAAAGCATTGATGATATGTAGATAAAGATACACAGATAGATATATAAAAGATAACACTGAATACATGTAGTGAGCTCGTGCGGCGGGAGGAGGAGGAGAAGGAGGAGGAGGAGGAGGAGGAAGACGCTGTACCGGTGACGCTCGCAACTCACCCGCCTCCCGCCATGATAACTATCACTTTAATTGCGTTGAATTAATTTGATTATAGCGGGGAGTGTGTGGCTGCGCGCCGCTCTCCATAGACCATTTGCGGCACGCTTGACACGCTGCATTAAAAGCCTGAATTAACGAGGTGGCGGGCGGGCGGCGGGCGAGTGGCGCTGTGCTGACCCTGCTGGAAGGCGTCCTGGGCTGGAGGATGGCGCCGGGCCGCTCTGGCTGAGATAAGCGGCGTAACGAATGTGAATCTTGTTATGTACTGAGTAAACATTTTCCTCTGTACGTTCATGCGGGATCGTAATCAGAGGTTAGTTGATGTGTGTGTGTGTGTGTGTGTGTGTGTGTGTGTGTGTGTGTGTGTGTGTGTGTGTGTGTGTGTGCGTGTGTGTGTGTTTGTGGGGTTTGGGGGAAGGGCCGCAGCTCCCTTCAGCAAAGCATTGTCTAATTTTCTCTCCGTGTTGCATCCGCTGTGCTACAGAACCAATGCGGAGTGTGGCATCAGTGGATACCTCACCAGAAAGTGCTTGGATTGCAGAAATAATGTGCAGATCAATTGCCAAATGCTGTCTGTAGGATTTATACGCTTCTGTCCATCTTCACTTCACGTTACCAACACCATCATCACCACCATCACCATCTCCATCACCTCGTAAAGCAGAACTACGTCTATCATCAGCAAGGTTTTCCATCATGAGTCCCACACGCCCTCCGCCATTACTTTGCTGCTCCTGCACTCGTTACCTTGCACTTCTCGACACTCTCACCTCGTCACGCCCTCCTCCTGGCCACGGGGATTGCTGTTTCCTCGTCTACTGGTGTGAGAGAGAGGAACAGCTACTTAAGTCATCCTATCTTTGTTATTTGTCAATTAGTGTCGTGTAGTTATTTAGTTTTGAGTGTCTTGTATGGCCTGGTGTTGTGAGGGAGGGAGTTTAAGTGAGGGAAAGTGACAGGGCGAAAAAGTGAGGCAGATGTTAAAGAAAATATACTTCACACTAAGCTAAAACATAAATGAAGAAATAATGAGGAGAGGTAAGTGTCATCTATGGCCTCTCTTGGTGTTATGAGGGAGGAAGTTTAAGTGAGAGAGTGAAATAGGTGTTAAAAAAAAATAGACATTAAGCAGAATGAAAAAGAATAATGAGGGGAGACAAGCGGCATCAAGTGAGAGCACAGAAAAAGACTCCCATTTACTCTTATGTTTTGAAAGTATGTAGTATTCCTATAAGGCGATAATGAGATAAGTTAGTGAGGCTGAACTTCGAGCCACACCTTGCCAGCCATTGACGAGGCGAGGTGAGGGGATCAGGCGGCACCGGGCGGCTTTTTGTTCACTTTTCACTCTAAGGAAAGATTTGCAAACGAGCCTTATCGCTTTATCGCGGCAAGCGAACCGGAAAAGGGGAGGTTAAGGCGCCAAGAAACTTCTTACCTCGAATATTAACCATTTTGTCACAATGAGTTGCAGATGTATGCAGTCTCTCTCTCTCTCTCTCTCTCTCTCTCTCTCTCTCTCTCTCTCTCTCTCTCTCTCTCTCTCTCTCTCTCTCTCTCTCTCTCTCTCTCTCTCTCTCTCTCTCTTTCTCTCTCTCTCTCTCTCTCTCTCTCTCTGCATAAAACCTGCATTATAATTACTCACATGTAACTTGCATTGTTTCATTATTGCTGCAAAAGTTCATGAGATCCTAGTGACCGTCTGTGTTCTATTAAGGCTCCCCTGGTGTCGCTCTAAGGCGCAGGAAAACAAATAGCATGAGTATGTATCCCGGAGAAGAGAGCTTGGGAAGGGAGCGGTGAGAGTCTCTTGGGTACAAATGAAGCTTTTGGCACACTTCGCCTCCACCTTTTCCTGACAGCCGGTTCCTTATTCTAATTCGCTAATGGGTCCCTCAGTCACCGCGGAGAGCCACACGCCACGCCTCCTCTCTGCCTTATAATTACACCCTTGGACGCCGCCACTCCCTCTCCCCGCCGCTCAAATAACTTACTCACCCGCCATTACTGAGCTCCTCCCGCCGGCGACCAAGGCCTCAGAAAAAAAAAGAAAAAAAAGACATTCAGACTTTCCTGCAGTGTTATTCCTTGGATCAAGTTTCTCATACGACGTGAAGAAGCGATTATGTGTCTTAGGGAATGAGGCACGAGGGTAATTTCGCTGCACTTTTTTGTTTTTTTTCCGTTCCCAGGTTGAATAAATGCTTTCTGGAAGTTTTCCTGAGTTCCTCGTAAGCTTAGGTAAAAGAAAAGAAAATGGAGGTTGCATACTGGGTGTTTTGTTCCCCTGTGCTGCTTTGTGGTGTTGAGAGTGACAGAGGGGTGGGGGAGTTGGAACAGAGGAGGGTCAAATAATGTTTCGCTCGAGGGAGCAAGAGCAAGCATAATGTAGTAAGCTTGCTGACATGCTGTGCTTCAGATGACGAGAAACCTACCTCTTCGGACACTCTCTCTCTCTCTCTCTCTCTCTCTCTCTCTCTCTCTCTCTCTCTCTCTCTCATTCATAAGCAAACAAATTAGGGCAAAAAGTGAAATGGAAGGAGCAATTAATAGAGTAGCAGAATGACTGGCGGATCAGTGCACCAGATAACGAGAGGCTGGAGGTCAAGGGGCGAGGCAGATCAAACAGCGAGACAGATGGAGTAACAGTATAACGCGCCACTCAATATATGGGGGGGAGAAGGGGAGGCAGGCACTTGAGAACGTTGTAACACTGACTGGTTTGTTGTGTTCGTAAATTGTACGTTGTAGATTGCTTTCCATTTATTTTCTGTTAATGTGTATGCCTGGTCAATTAATTTACATGCTATATTAACTGTCTATGCGTAAGATTTACGTGTGGTACACCTCGCCAGTTACAGAGAGTGTCGCCCATAAAGATACCCAGGACTGGGCACCAGGCAGCGTCGTCCTCCAGGTACCCTCGTTCTTTTTCCTCGCTCCGCCTGGCCGGTGTTTGTTCAACATTTGCATAGCAATCCACACACAGCCCCTTCGAATTATCCTCCTCCTGACGCCGGGAGCTGACGGGCCGCGGAACAAAAACCTGCCGGGAGAGCAGCCCGCTAATGCCGTCAGACGCGGCACGAACGCTCACTCCCGCATCAGAGGGCCCCACCTCGATCGCTGAGTACGCCCAGGCAGACTTGCAGGGGTTCCAGAACTCCGTGAAGCACCGCTAGATTCCCATCTGTTTATCCATCTATTTGTTCATTTACTCTCCTCCTGAGGCTCACGCTTTCCACGCCCTCCACTTCTTCCCACACCACCAGGCCTGACACCTGAAAGGGCGCCACATCAGTATGGTGTCCACCAGCAAGGCGCGGTGCTTTAGGCCGGGCGGCGAGCCTGCACCATCATGCACGGTAGTCTATCAAACTGACGATAACAACTTGGGTTAGGGTCGTGTGCCGCTACATCTCCGTTGCATTACACTCTCTCTTGCACATGTTTGCTCCAATCGCTTTTCATTTTTACGTAAAAAGATTAAAATACTTGTTTTCTTTGTGAAACTAAAGATTAATATTATTGTTATTATTATTATTATTATTATTATTATTATTATTATTATTATTATTATTATTATTATTATTATTATTATTACTATTATTATTATTATTATTATAGCATTCATATATGTATATTTATTCCTGCCTTCGTCAGCGTGGTGTTGGCAGTGTCCGCGGTGTGAGGGTCGGGCTGGTCGGCAGCAGTGAAGGCAACGAGGGCCGACAGTGACTAAAGACCACCCAGCGAGCGCCAGGAAAGTGTTGCGTGCTGGCTGTCGCGAGTATGACGTGCAGGCACACCCAGACCTGCTCCCCGGGGGACCCGAGGCAGTGGCAACTCGCTCAGCCCAACAGCAGGCCCACTTGAAAGGCTCCAAGTGTATCTGGAGTGTCAGGACCCCCACGGCTCCCTTAATGCGACACCGTGGCCCTGTGTGGCTCAGGCCGGGCCGAGGCAACCAGTCATTGCCAGGCTTCTCGCCGCGACGCCCGCCACCCATGGTAAGTAGTCCTTGCTCTCCGCCTTATGCTCCGGCTCATTTTCTTCCTCCTTTTTTTCTGCTTTCTCTCCTCCTCCTCCTCATCCTCCTCATTTTTCTTCTCCTTCTACTTCTTTATTTCCTTTACGATTGACTTTCTTTAATACTAATAGAAGACTTGCCTTTGTTTATATCCCTCCTTCTTACCTGTTTTACTTTCCACTGTCATTTTTATTCATGCCTGAGTAGGTCAAGCTCTGCCTCACTTGAAAGGAAAGACGCAGTATTCTCCCTCAAGGAGGTAATGCTGAAAAAAAAAAAAAATAGTATTTATTTGGCGTTATTTGGTCGACAGAATGGAAGTGGTTTTATTTTTTTATTTATTTATTTTTTTCATTTTTTTTGTCTTCCCGCTGCTGAGTGTGCCAGGTAGAGTGGCGCACCAACCTGCTGATTATCATTGATTGGCTGTAACAGGTAGACTGATCAGCCGCGACCACCAGATCGACACACACACACTTGTCTGTACTTATTTACTATGTGATTACGGAAAACTCAAGATCATTCATACGCTCTTCGGTTTTACATTACTTTTCAATCACTAATAATGTCTGTACTTGTACGTAACTCGTTTGTACTTGTTTATTTAATACCCTGCTTAGCCGTGCTGTAGTACTGTAATGATGGAAAACACGTCACCTTCGCCTAAGAACCAATTAAGTGCATCCTCCTCTCTAGCAGTCATGGAGGAAGACAAGGCGAGGGGCCACCAGTCACTCCGCCAATGACATACATCAAGCTGGTGCAGGCGGGAGGGGAGGGAATAGGAAGGAACTAACCGATCCAGTTAACCTGGTCAGAACAACACACAGGTATGTACCCTGACACCTGCCCTCACCTGCATAGTGTGTAACAAGTTCGCTGTATATAATATCCTAACGGAGCGTACGTACGGATCGTGTTAATAGAAAAGAGAGTAAGAAAACTTGACTTCATATCTCTTTCCAGGCCGAAGAAAATCAAATCTTGTTTATCAACTGCATTGTCATTCTCTCGTGATCGGCTTTTTCGTGGCCGCGGATGTCTGTTATCCAAGTGGTGGTTATCTCTGCCTCATCCACGTTTATCGTTATTTTTAACTTGATATATATGTGCTTCTGGTGATTCGACTCGCACTGACAAGTTGGGGGGAGATGGAGGTTGAAGGCGTGGGCTGGAGGATAAGGGGCGTGGACACCAGACAGGCTGGACGGGAGGGCGGGGCGGCGGGGTCGGCAGGGTAGAAAGATTGCCTCGAGCTCACTACAACTTCATCGTTCTTGGCGCAGCGCAACCAAATGTCGTTTACATTGCTTAGGGTGACTAAGTTTGATCTTTCCAGAATAATTGAGTTTATTCAAGCTGAATTAACTTGAGAGAATGACTCTCAGCTGACTTGGAATGAAGTCGACATAACCCGACACCGGGGCGTGCCCGAGGGGCGGCGCGCGACGCACCAGTTTTTACCAAACGTTCGGTAGCAGGTGTCAGGGGACCGTCCAGCGCCGCCACGCCGCCACGCCGCCGCGCCACTGCCTCCCTCACTCTCTCTGTAGGGTGTCACATTCCTCGCCAATCCTGTGGTGGCTGAAACCTCGGCAGGGCACAAGAGATGGAACACATCGTGTGCTCTCAGGTTTCCTGGTTGCAGCCCACTAGGAGAGTGTAGCCTCCCGTCACCGCCACTGCCAAGCGGCGTTGGCGGCGCTGCATCAGAACACATAATGATGCGTCAGACTCAGACTTACGGCGGCCAGTCTGCCGGACTTTGTTTCTGTGTCAATATTATTATATTTCTTTGAGCTGAAAATCCCTACTTAGTCCTGCGCCATGTCAGCCCTTCCGGAGCCGCGCCGCGCCACGCCATATGACGCAGAGTAATATGACCTATCTGATTAGTCTAAACATACACGTCCACACACAGGCACGCACTTCCACACACGGATATGTACTTGCAGATTGCCTAACACACACACACACACACACACACACACACACACACACACACACACACACGCACACACTTAGACTTAGCTTTAGGATAAATGTTAAGTATTTCCCCACCCCCTCTGTACATTTACAGTTTGTTAACTGCCTAAAGAATAGACCGTTTATTATTATTATTATTATTATTATTATCATTATTATTATTATTATTATTATTATTATTATTATTATTATTATTATTACACACACACACACACACACGCACACACACACGCGCGTCCGTCAGGCGCACCCTACCTCAGTCAGGGAGTTATCAGGGGAGCGGTGCAGCAAGACGGCTGGATGTCCCTCGGCCAATTAGCCTTATCTCGGCCGTGTAATGCTCGTGGCTGGACGTAATGAAGAGAAATTTATTCGACTGAGCTCGAAGCTAATCTCTCTCTCTCTCTCTCTCTCTCTCTCTCTCTCTCTCTCCTCTCTCTCTCTCTCTCTCTCTCTGCTCGTCAGTGTCTCTGCAATCGTCACCCTCGGCCACATTGTTCCCGGCTTGGGCAGACTCATCGCGCGGTTCACGCTTTCACTCAGCACTGACCCACTCTTCACCCACCACCCCTTCCTGCCTCTTATCTTGCTTCCATCTGAATCACCCTTGCCTCTTCTCTACCAGAATGCCCCACCTCTCTGTGCTGCACTCTCATCCCCTTCCTCCACTTCCCCTTCCTCCTCCTCCTTCTCTGTCTCGTCTTTTACCATTATTATATATATATATTTTTTTTTCCGAATTTCTCTCTTCCTGAATATTCTCTCTCTCTCTCTCTCTCTCTCTCTCTCTCTCTCTCTCTCTCTCTCTCTCTCTCTCTCTCTCTCTCTCTCATTGTTTCTATTTTCCTACTTTTTTGTTTTTCTTTCTTCCCTTCCTCGATATATTACTTATCCTCCACTTGCTGTGTCCTTGCCTTTCATATACTGGTCCTCCTCCTCCTTCTCCTCCTCCTCCTCCTCCTCCTCCTCCTCCTCCTCCTCCTCCTCAGTGTTTTCTGTCCCTCACCTCTATAACCCTCTTCGCGCACCCTGCCATTCTCTCCTCACTCTCCCTATTTCCCTGCTCCCTCCTCTCTCCCCCTCTCCCACCCTGCCTCACCCGGTTCTCCAGCCCCTCCCTCGCCCGCGCCGCCGCCTCCTCCCATCACGCAAGCTGAGGGAGGCTGAAAGGGGCAGCAAAAAGTGTCCTCGTCCATCAGGCTGCCCTTCTGACCTCTCCCTGCTTGTTTAGGAATTTGGAAATCTACTTCTTCCCTCAGGCTGGACCGGGTCTGTTGTTGCGCCGTATGGCCTGCGTGCCTCTCCTCCAGCCTGCTAGCTTGTTTGTCCGTCTGCAGCCTGCCCTCCTGCCTGCCTGTCTCCCTGCTTGCTTGTCTATTTGTCCATGTGTTTTTTGTCCCTCCTCAATGGCTGACAGCTAAGTGCACTGTCAGTCTGCTTCCCATTGTGTGTTTGGTGTGTTTTGTCAGTGTGTTTATTACGTTGTTACTCAAGTGAAATGCGTATCTCGTGTTAAAGTTTCTCTAATGTACATGCACTTCACCTCACTATTTTTTTTTCTTTTTTTTGTTCTCCTTTCTGTCTCTCCCCCTCGTTAATACCTGAAGCGACCTGAATCACCTCCTTACCTGTCTTTCTGGTGACCTACTGCACGACGCGCGGAGTTCATCACCTTGCCATAGAGACACGAGTGAGAGTAGACGTCCTTCCATCCCTCCGTCAGCGGGCCGTCACCGTGAACACCTTCTTTTAATCTCTTACACGGCAAACCCTTGTAGCTCTGCCATATATCACAATCATCTTTGGATATGTGGAATTTGGGTTGTGTTTAAGTGAGGTTAGGTTATGTCAGGTTAGATTTTAGTTTAGTAAAGTAAGGATATATCAGGTTATGTTTTAGTTAGGATGGAGTAGATTCAGAGGTAAAATTTAGATGTATAAGTATAGTCAATTAAAGAACTCATATTTCTTTTTAATTACATCATGTTCTATTAAATCCAAGCTGTAATTTTGTCATTTTCACATTCAACGAAGGACAAACATTAGTTGATCATCATCATCACCATTATCATTAACACTATCATCACCATCGTTACCTACCATCACTAACGCCTCACCACGGGACAAATTTCCACAAGGCCACAGCACATTAAGCCCATTTTCTTCCCTAGTAATTTCATCAACTCCCTTTCTAGATGCGGGGCAGGATAGACACCATTCCATCAGCCCGCCTTGTGGTATCAGGATCATCTCCCTCCACTCAGGCTTCTTAACACCTTCACCGCGAGGGCTGGGGTGACGGGGCTTATCCGCAGGTGAAGGCAGGTCCGATGGAGATGTTTCTGAGCTAAGTCACCGTTCTCTATCAGTTCACGAGAGGCGATTCGCGGCCCTTGAGACGTCTGGTTGGCTATTGAGGAGCAGGTCCCTCTCTCGTCTCTCTCTCTCTCTCTCTCTCTCTCTCTCTCTCTCTCTCTCTCTCTCTCTCTCTCTCTCTCTCTCTCTCTCTCTCTCTGGGTCTCGTTCTTGCTCTCTTCAGTTCTGTAAGATATACTACGTGTGATATATTCGTTTACCTTTAGCTTATAAACTACGAAGGTGTGTATCAATTCTTATCTAAAGCCTGTTAACGCTCTCTCTCTCTCTCTCTCTCTCTCTCTCTCTCTCTCTCTCTCTCTCTCTCTCTCTCTCTCTCTCTCTCTCTCTCACTAGTATTTGAGTTCTCGGCCGGCTGTTAACGTCGGTCAATAGATAAAACTTGAGTTAAAGTCAATCATTGGTAGAGCTCGAGGCTGCGTGGCGTTAAGTGCGTTTCCTCGCCTCTTTCTTTTTTATTCGCATGCCACTCTATCCTGGCTGTGAGTGAGTGAGGAAGTGAGGGAGTGTGTTGTTGCTGTTGCTGCTTCCCTCTGAGATCACTTGTTTTTATGTCTTATTCGCTCTCCCTCACTCATTTCGTTTCGGAATTGCATTTTTTTTTTACTCTATCTCGTGTGTGTGTGTGTGTGTGTGTGTGTGTGTGTGTGTGTGTGTGTGTGTGTGTGTGTGTGTGTGTGTGTGTGTGTGTGTGTGTGTGTGTGTGTGTGTGTTGTTGTTGTTGTTGCTGCTTCCCTCTGAGACTGGTTGTTTTTATGTCTTATTCACTGTCCCTCACTCTCCCCATTTTCAGAATTGTCATTTTTTCCTCGGTAATATATTGCGTATCATGTTTACACCTCACTCCGTTTTCTGCGAATGTATTGGAAGAGTGGACGCACTAGTATGCATGATTTATTCCTCGCATGTACCTCGTTTCACAACAATTATCTTTTGACATTATATTGTGTTGTTATTGCATTATGAAGCCGCGTTGCGAGAGTGGCGGCCATCCCCTCGCCACCCTGCCGTCCAATATGACATTATATTTCTGAGGTGCAGGAGGGTCGACCTGCACGACGGCGGACATAATGGCATAATGGAAGATCCCGAGGAGTGATAGCGTCAGCGCAGGTCAGGGATCAAGGTCCTGGGAAACAAGAGGTCAACGTGTGCTAATATATTAACCAGTAATAAACCCAGAAAAGCTCAAATTGATATTGCCTCACTCCCGACGCCTGACTTATATGGTTCAGGTCTTCAGAAGCGGAATAATTTGTGAAGTGTGGAACATTTTGGTGATGGGCACACGAGGTTGTTCGCGCCCTGCTGCTCCGTGCTGGTCCTCCGCCGCGCCTACATATTACGTGGATTTATTGGAAGGTAATTCAATCAGCACAGCATCACCTTGTGCCTTTACTCTCAAGCCACGCGTCCAGCTGTTACCTTCAAGCATGCTGGTGAAATACACTTTACTATGTTGTACAATGTGCTTTGGTTTTATATTCTTTTATTACATACTGCTACATTCATAAGAATCTGTGTTTGTTTTTGTAATGGGAAAATACTTGTGGTTTTACTCTGCTCAGTTAGTAACTACGCTGATTGTTCTTTTTTTCACAAGTTTACTGCCTCATCAGAAGGGGAAAACACGAACACCTGAGTCATGGCGATTAACTCAGGTGTATTCAGGCGCCGGGGACACGCTTTGTATTTGGGCGTGTGAGATGCTACCAGTCCGCCGCCTGCTTGGTGTGTGTGTGTGTGTGTGTGTGTGTGTGTGTGTGTGTGTGTGTGTGTGTGTGTGTGTGTGTGTGTGTGTGTGTGTGTGTGTGTGCCTGTCTTTCTATCTGTCTGTCTGTCTATCTATCTGTCTGTCTGTCTGTCTGTCTGTCTGTCTGTCTGTGTGTCTGTCCGTCTGTCTGCCCGTCCGTCTGTCTGCCTGTCAGTATGTATGTTCGTCTTGTCACCATGGCTTAGTTTAGCAATTCACCAAAGAATCAGATCTTAACAAACTATGATCATACTGAAGCAATCCACTGCGGTTTCAAAATCACATCCGTGCATCGCCGAAGGACAAAATCTTAAGCACCTGCTGATTCTTTTTTTTTTTTTCTATGTATGCATGTAATTGCATTCGCTCTTTGTCAGAACAACTTGTAAATATGAGTGTGGCTGCGCTGGCCGCCCCAAATATATGCTAATGCTCCGGTGTCAGCTGAGCGGCGGAGCGTGGCGGCTACAGGAGGCCTTGGACTGCACTAAGGGAAGGGCGGCGGACTGACCCAAACACGGACGGTCCATGCGCTGCGCCTTTCACGATGCACCTCCATCTTGGGACGCCGGCGTGGATTTTTCTTTTTTTTTTTTTTCACCAGCAATATCTAGTGAGGCTTCAGTTAGCGTGATGGAGCACTCGCCGTCGTCTCTTATCGCACGTGCCTCCTGCCAGTGTTTACCTGCGGCTGGGACGTCACCTGGGGAGCGGCGGGCGGGAGAGTGACCTTGACGAGTGCATTTCGGGATGACACGGTGGTGAATGAGTGGACAAGGGGGACAAGATTTATAGTAATAGTTATGATAGTTATAGAAATAGTAGCTGTACTAATAATGGAGATAATAGTAATAATAATAGTAATAATAATAATAATAATAATAAAAATAATAATAATAATAATAATAATAATAATAATAATAATAATAATAACTGCACGTAGCCTTTGTTCTTATTCGTTGGAATACAAACGAGGCGAACGTGTGGAGGATATTATTGTAATTATCTTCTTCGTGGGTCATACCTATAGTAATGCATCCTCCTCCTCCTCCTCCTCCTCCTCCTCCTCCTCCTCCTCCTCCTCCTCCTCCTCCTCCTCCTCTTTCTCAACAAAAATCTGAGGGGTGGGGCGAGACATGAGGAGTTGGACCCGCGTCATACTCTCAATTTCTCGGTACAATTTATGGATTATTTTCTCTTCAAAAACTATAAATAAAACAGTTGCGAGCTTAGCGGGACGAGGCGCGATGCGGGTGGCTTACTTCTAGTGTAAATACGTTCGCCTTCATTATTTCCGTGCTGTAAGTGTATATTTTCTCCTCGTAAACAGCGCTGAAATACACAGGTACGCAATCAAGTAATTAAAACGTGATTACACGGCTACGAACTTCCAGCGGGACGTAACTTTTATGTGATGTATATTTAATAGCTGAGCGCTTGGCGTGGCGGAGCACTTGGGAGTTTGTTTCCTCTTTGTGCAATGAGTGAGAACCTGCCAAGCAACATCTTGTCTTGGTGTATTAAACATCTTTTTTTTTTTTCCTTCCTCTCCTTCTTCTTCTTCTTCTTCGTCGAGTTGTTGTGAATCGAATGTTGTAAGAACAAGCCGGTGGGATAAATATATTCTTTTTGCCGCTGATATATTCTTGGTGGTGTGTTGCGTGTCTGCACAGAGGTTACCGTTGCGAAAATATATTGAATAATAATACACTCCGGACAATGTCTGACTCATACATATATTAAAGAACATTATATTGAATAGATGGCGGCCAGAAGGAGGCGACTTCTTACATCTATCTCACCTATCAATGCTGATTAATAGATATCAATTTGGGCGAACCAACCGATTTTTTTTTACTGAGAAAATTATTCGGGTTAATAAGGCGGCAACTGAGAGTCCAATGACGTAAGAGTTAGGATGCACAGGCTCAAGACAATGATTAGGAATGATGCAAATCTAAAGAAAATATGTAGACACGTTTGTAGAAAGTTGCTTGGGAAGAGAGTAAGCATAAGTCACTCGTAGCATGAGGAAAATGCCAGGCGAGGCGGGAGGAGAGGAAAGGTTACGATGAGGACAAGGGCGGCGGATAGTGGTGAAAAATATCCACTCCTAAGCTAACGAATTCTGCAGCCCCACCCGCCCCATCCGCCCGCGCCGACCTTCGCGAGGCAGTACTGAAGGCTCACTGCTGGTGGTCGCCGCTCAGGCCTCGCTCACCCCTGTCCACGCATGGCTAAGTCGGCGCAGTAGGTTGCCGCCCAATCTCACCCTCAAAATAGATTTCCCCAACAAATTATTTCCAATTAATCAGCATATTCATAATAAGACAAGTTCGAATGGAGCGTCTGCAGTGGGCGGTCCCTTTATTCACCGGCGACCATAAAATGTTATTATGATTAATGCTGACGATCGATGTAAAGCTTCATTTGCCGCCTTTATCTCAGATTTCCTCACAGATCGCCTCCCACCGCCCGCCGCCCACCGCCCCGCAACACCCGACACCATCCTACAACCTCACCCGCTTTTGTATCATTGAGCGTCACGCCGTGTAGGAGTAACGCAACCTCCCCGGCACAGAGCGCGGCCACGCCTCGGCGGCAGGTGTTGGCGGCACTCAAGGGCGTGCCGTAGCCTCAAGGTCACTTCACGGTATAACAAATCGATGCTTCCTCCCACTACAGATCGAGGCTTTGGGCTGACCAGATGCTTTCCTTTCCTGGCCATTCAGTGCTCCTAGCCGACAAGGTCTTGTAGTTACCTCGCTGAAGGGGACCTCTGGATTTAGGAGTGAAGGGATGAAAGGGTGTGTCAAGGGTATATAGGGCCTGCGTGGCGTGCTAAAAGTAGGTGAAGGGATTGTGTTGGGTGTGTTGAGGGGCTGGCTGGCTATCTGGCTCACCTGAACTAGTATGTGTTATAATGAGCTGCGTTACTGGAATGCTTTGTATGTGTTGAGGCGGGAGAAC
Source organism: Scylla paramamosain (assembly GCF_035594125.1). Classification (NCBI taxonomy): domain Eukaryota; kingdom Metazoa; phylum Arthropoda; class Malacostraca; order Decapoda; family Portunidae; genus Scylla; species Scylla paramamosain. The sequence goes on from NC_087156.1 coordinate 16,361,927, forward strand.
TGTGATATACTTCTTTGGATCGTGGAGGGAGCCTGTACTGGAATATCTATGTAGTGTGTGTGAGATTCGTGAGTGTTGTGCTTAGAGTGAAATGAGAATAGGAGTCTGAATACAAGTCACTCGTGTTACAAATGAAATGGTATGTTTTTAAAGTGTTGCGGTTCAGGATGTATAGGAGTGCTATGTGAGGAGACAGGACAGATGGAGGAGCTTAGATTTAATGGCTTATGTCACAGTGAGGCTGAAATGGTGTTTATATAGTGTGGACCTAGAATGGTGTGTGTGTGTGTGTGTGTGTGTGTGTGTGTGTGTGTGTGTGTGTGTGTGTATGTAGAGAGAGAGAGAGAGAGAGAGAGAGAGAGAGAGAGAGAGAGAGAGAGAGAGAGAGAGAGAGAGAGAGAGAGAGATGCCAGGCTGGGGTGGTATACGCTAGGAGGCCCGGAGTGCAATGGTGTGGTGTGCGGTGTGTGGTGTGTGGCGGTGGGCGGGTGAGTGAGTGGGGAGGGTGATGCTGCTAACCCGAGCGGCGGCGGTGCGACTCCTTGCCCACACCTGACCCGAGAAGTGCTTTTTGTTGCTTTATGGCTGTTCTTTATCATGCAAATACAGCAGCAATTGTGGCTGGTTAAGGCTGAGGCTGTACACGCGGCCAAGGCACAGCAGGGACCCAGAGAGAGAGAGAGAGAGAGAGAGAGAGAGAGAGAGAGAGAGAGAGGTGGACGTAAATGTAGTCTGTGTAGGTAACGTGTTTCCTCCACTTGATTATTCCACGTGTCTGAAGTGTTTTCCCCATGGCCTCTGCGGACAGTGTTGTGTAATCAGTCCCTCGAGAGTCGCCGCTGCCGTGCACTAAATTAAACATGCATGTAATTTTCAAAAGCGGTGTGAACAAATCGTAGACTGTCGCCACGCGTCTTGCATTTAAATTCGCTTATGGAAATAAGTTGCCGTCTGATTTGTTTGCAGGGAGTAAGGGAGATATACTACACGTCCATTGGTGCTTTATAAGGGATGAACGCAGTCGGGATAACATATGAGGGAGAACACAGAGTAGTAGCAGTATCTTCAGTATTAGTCCAGCTTTTACCTGTACTTTGCATACATTATTTGCATTCATGGCTGGACGGCGCTGCTTGTAAATATTTAGAGAACATTATATGAAAAAGTGACGTGCAAGACTTGGGAGTTCGGCGAGATGAAATTATTTGTTTTGCCGCAAAACTTTCGAAGTAAAACATCGTCTCTGTAGTCGTTACATGATGTTTTTAAGGCTGCCATGTTAGTTCCGCAAGTCTTGGCTGCAACTGTTTGTGTTTGTTTCGTAGGCTGTCTTCATTGACCTCTCATTTCTTCCGTCTTGCGTAGAAGTCTTGCCTCATACCTCTTGTCCAGAAGCCGCAGATTAAGGCGCCTTCGTAGCGGCCTCAGTTAAGAGTTGCTGTCTTCGCTGCGTTGTGTGATAAACGTTGTCTTGGTAAACGTTTCTTGTAAGATTTCATGGTGGAGGCTCCCGCATGATTAGCTGGGAAACACGCCGGCCGCTGACGAGCCTTCCGCGATGGCTGAGTGCCCATCCCTCGTCTTGAGGAGAAAATGTGTTTGTGATTAAAGCAGTAGTGATTTACAGAATGGAGTAGACACTTGTATAATGCAATATAAGTAAAATAATTTGAAATATATATAATGCGACTAAAGTAATAGTGACGTTTAATATCCATTAAGATTCCATTCATATTTATATTCGGCACGCTTTGCGCAAGGCAGCGAGCGTAAATAACTCTAATAATGTAATCAGGTAATTACAGTCGAACGGCAATAATCGCACGTGATAATGCACTGTTTACTTTTTTTCCTTTTATGTAATGAACATATGTTCGGTTCTTAAAATGTTTTAAGCATTCTAAATATAAGCAGCACTTCAAGATTGGTCATGTGTTGAACATTTTTTTTATATTGATGAATGAACAGTATTTTTTTTTTTTTTTTTCGCACAATATCAGAAGCTTTCCGCGGCGCACCTTCTCCTCCAGGGGACGGTACATCACGAGGCGGGTCGTAAAGTCTTCTTGCGATATTTTTGTTCCACGGTCGCTGCGCCTCTCGCACTGAAACGAATCTCTGTGTTATTTACAGTCTTACTCTCACGCGTGCAGCATTCGGCTTCGTGTTGCAGGTCACCTCGTCTGCGCCACAAACAAGGTCAGGTCCAGCCCGAAGCTTGCAAGTTAATCAGGTTGTTTTGCAGCACCAACACGGACTGATCGAGCAGTGCAGTCACGGGAGGCGGGTCTCCTCGCTGTATTACAGACCCGCGGAGTCGGCGTCACCTATTTCACGCCACCTTATCAGCTTGCTATCGGCGTATCACTTTATAACCTCCTTATCGCTGCTCTGCGCTCCCCGCCAATTATCAACGGATATGCGCAACCAATCGATGAAGGAAATGTCCTTTTTTTTCCGCTTGCCGCGAAGGATCTCACCTAATCAGGCTCCGTCGCTGACAGAAAACGCCGGACAGCCGTTGAGCCGCGTGCCTTTCCACCCACGCGGATCCTCGGACATCAGGTTCCTGACGTTGCATAAGGATGTTGTCGGATAAAAGGGGCGTTGTCTAAATACGGGTATTAGGGGTTCCCGTGGAGCGCGAACACCATAGGAGAGGCAGCGGAGTGTGGCGACCCCCGGTGCATCCAGCTGGTCTTAATTTTATGGTGATACGGATGTCCCAGCCGTGGATGACGAAATGTATTAGGCTCGCCTTGGTGAGTCTCGGGTCCGGCGTGACCCCAAGGTTACGTGCAGATAATTGATGGATAATGAGCGAAAGGCGCCTCATTGTTAGCCGAGGAAGACGTATGGAAAGGAATGGTCGTCGAGGCCCAGGGTGTGTGCAGTCAGGGGGCATTCACAGGCGTGGCGGCGCATCTATAATGTACCGGGTGTTGGCGCCATCACATCATATTACAACACTTTACTGTTTGCTTTAAAGGCATTCTGTTTTAACAATTACTCCTATTTACGGTGTTTGGAGTGCAATGCTGACATTTCTTCGGGTTTCTTTTCCTTGTTTTTATGAAGGGAGGGGCATTGAGATCCAGAACACGAGGTGTGTGTGGGCGAGGCGCCGTACTCCGGGGATCTGCTTGGTGTGCGTGGCGCGGCTCCTTCCTCGCCTGTTTGGTTACAAGAAACATGAAGTAGGCGTCGCGAGATCCCACGCCGCGGCTCCTCAGCCCTGTCGTCGCCGGCGTCACACCTGTTTTCATACCTGGGTGTTCTTCTCCATTAGTGTGTTCTTTGGTGCTCCTGATTTCCTCCCAGGCCTCCTCTCCCTCATACTAGTCACGTATATTCATTACTACTCTTCGCCAGCTCCTTGCAACATTCTTATACACCCACCAGCTCCTGTGATGTCGCTGCCCTTTCATTTGGTTCGTGTGTGATTTTCTTCATTAGAGGCTCTGTTTAATTAGAGTTTTGTTTGGAGGTCTATATTTGTCTCTCCCTTCATTAGGAAGTAGCGGCGACGAACACGTACCGAGTGAAAGACGCCTGATCGTCATCCGTCGCTTTTTGATGCTCTCAGAAGTGGGAGTATGTTACCATTAGTATCTCATTTAAGTCCGCTGCCGCTACACTCTCGGGAATGACAACTGATAATCACTAACCTGCTTTTAATGATATGCCAACGAGCCACAGTCATCGTAAGCCTTCAGAGCTTTTCAGGTTTGCTTTTCTCTCTGTTTTCGTGTCAGGTTTCCCAGCCGTGCAAGTCAGTGTAAGAGTAACAAGTTTATTCACATGACTGACGGTTTTTTTTATTTTATGGTGCGAGTAAAGATAACACAGAAAATTCAGCCATGAAGGAATAAATTTATTTCTCTGCGCAGCATTTCCCGTCCACACTCCTTAAGAAATTAGACGGAAAACTTGCAGGAGAGTAACCAGTGGCTGGGTCGTCGTGAAGGTCGTGCAGTCTGCTCAGTGCGCCGCCTGGGACAGTCGGCGGAACTAGAAAACGCGGGGGTGGTGTCTGCCGCCTCACCTCCCCCTCCATTGTAATGTTCCAGTTCCGAGTGAAGAACGTTGATCAAATTATCCAAACCTTTGTATTCAAATGGTCTGCGTCGCCGGTCAACATGTTAATCGGACACCGAGAGACGTGCGGTGCTCGCTAAATGGCCCGCGTACAGGTGAGGGCATGGCCATTAATGGGTTGCCGAGCACACCTGGGGTAACGAAGCAGCATGTTGGATGAGTGCCCCTCCCACTCCCCACTCCACTGCTGCCCCTCTCCTTTGCATCCCTCTCACTCCCCTCCACTCCATCCTCCACACCTCACCTCCTCTCCCTTCAGTATTTTTCACATGTACCTTCCTCCATCATCCACATCAGAGTCACCTGTGATCCACACTTACACGCCACCTGCACACGTCATCCACATCATTACACATCACCCACATCACCACCCACGTACCCACAGCGCCACCCACGCGCCGCGCACCACCATCCACCACCTGCGCTACGCTAACACGGGACCCTCAGCCGTAGCAGCGCGTCGGTTCACGTGATTTATAAGCTGCGCGTCTGGTGGATCGTCTTTTAGTAGCGATTTACAACTCCATGGCGGCATCTGGACCGAGGATTTATAGAACAATTAACTCGGAACTTATATCTTAGGCTGAGAGGGAATGGTTCACTTGCACGATACTTGCCGCGGCCTTCCCTGATGGATAACTTAGAGGTGCTCTCCTGAATTTTTGCTTGCAGGGTCCACAGATTTCTCCCTCCTTCTCCTTCTCTTATTTATTCCTCCAGCTCGCCTTTTGTTCTCATGTCGCTCGCTCTTTGAATTCCTTGTACCTTATTTCTCTCTCACGTTTCCTCTCCTGCATCCATTTCTTTTTTTCTTTCTCATTGTTCGCCTCACCTGTGACTCCTTATCTCACCTCGGTACTCCTCCTCCTCCTCCTTCTTGTCCCTCGCACCCTCCTCTTCCGCACCCCTTCTCTTCTCCCTTACATTTCATTCTCTCGCCAACATCTCTACTCTCTCACACCTTTTCTATTCCATTACTCTCCTTTCCCCTTCTCTTCCTGGTCCCTCTCATCTCCTGCTCATCCAACTCTTTCCCATTCTTTCATTCCTTTCTGGAAGCCTCGTCCCAAACCACCGCCAGAGGGCTCATCAGTTCTGCTTATGCATATCGTCTTACCCTTGTAACTGCTCCCGGGAATTTAAATTACACGAATAACAAGAACCTGTCCCAGCCGCTGCTCTAAAATGGTCAGGGTGTCCGTGCCTCGACGCCCCTCGCCTCCCGGATGCCTTGTGGGACGCCTTTCAGGCTCTCCCGCCTCGCAGGGGCAAATAAATGAAGCTCCTGAAGCCTGTCCACTCCGCCTCGTGTAATAAATGTGATTTATCGCCTCGTAATTTACCAGAACAAGTTACGATGTAGGTTAATTGGGCAGCGGATGCTCAGAACGCTAGGCAGTACTACAATAATGATGATGTGCTGCCTGTGAGTCTCTAATTGGTGGCGACGAGCGAGTGGCTACGCCTGCTTGGTGGTGGTGGCCGGCCCGGGGTGTCACCTGCAGGGTCGCGGCTCACACCCGGCTGGAACTCGGCGGCTCGCTCCTGACGGCTGGCTTGTTTATGGCGCTGGTGGTGCTGTTACGGAGGCTGGGACTGGTACTGCTTCTGTTATTGGCGCTACTGCTGCTTGGCGTGATACTCATGTAATCTGTGTGTGTCTGCATATGGGTATGTGTGTGTGTGTGTGTGTGTGTGTGTGTGTGTGTGTGTGAACTCCACACCCTCACGCCCTACACACCTACGCACCCCTCACTCCACACCCGCGCCTCCCTCACACCCTCAACAGGCCCGGCATATATATTAAGCACAATAACCTAAATTACTGAACCAATCACGATCAAGGAGCTCTAAAACATTATCGGTGCCATCTCGCAGCGGTACCGAGCGAGACGAGACCTTACGGCGGGGCTGCACTGAGCTCCTTTTCATCCTCACCGAGACACTTGTTTGCATCCCACATTCTTGACCCCCAGTGACCCTACGACACCGGGCGGGCGGGGCAGCCTTCAGGAGGCGCGCGTATATGGTGAGGAATAACAATGGCAGCGCGAGTTCGGCCTGGCCCTAAGGTGCCTGGGACACAGGGCCGCATCTAGCAGGCTTGCCTCGTGATGGCGGCTCTGATGCACTGCTTGGATTTCTTAGTGCATTTACAGCCTCTCGCCAGCAACAGGGGACTCGAGGACGCTCCTGCGCGCCTTGGGTCTTACCAGGCCGTGCAGCAGAGCTCAAAGTGCAGTGCGAGCCTTCGGTGGGAGTTCAGGGCCCTTCGTTTCAATATTTCGGTGGAGGAGGCAAGATATAGACGAGATGAATTCAATTGACTGATCTGGTTGGGGTCTTGCTGAACGACCCGGGCGGTAGTGTGTGATAAGCCTTATCTGGAGGTGTCGAGGGCGCGAGGGCGTGGCCGATAGCACTCTCCCGGGGCGCACTTAGGGCACCATTGGTAGGGGAGGCTACTGCTGTTCCCCCGAGATCGGATGAGCTCAGCTGGGGGCCACACTCACATGCGCGAAGGTCAGAGGCGTTACTGTGGCCTCAAATGAGCCTCTTGGGAACCCGGAGTAATATAGGCTGTAGAGGCTTAGCGGATCCTGTTTTTTCTGCAACTCCTTCCCCGTGCAATTTAACTTTTTTTACATGTAAAGATGGCAGGCCAAGGGCTACTAAGGCTTCCTAATTCCTTGCCTGTTCCCTTAAAGTATTTTGTTATGTGTGCAGTACTTAAGGTAATAAGTAGGTGTGAGTCAGGTGAGTATGGTAGAGTCGATGAAAACAAAGAGGATAAGTGGGGCAGGGGTCTCTTAGCACTCAGAGGTACTGGCAAAGAAGCACACACGTTAGTAATCATTATTCCATCACCACCACCACCACCACCATCAATGCCAGAATTCATAGCTTCTGTCATCCTTATCAAAGCAAACATAGCAAGTCACCAACACCACTGCCATTAAACAGGCGACGGGAAATGGTCACTAAATAAGAAGAGAAAAAACAGATAAGCAAGCGAAAAAAAAAAAAAGAAACAAAAAAACAGCAAGAATAGAAACCACCACCACCGCCACCATCAATCAGCCATCCACGAATACATAAGAAGCGGCAAAAGAACATAATCAGTTGAGAGCGGCGAGTAAGATCGGAGAGTTAGATCATTAATCTTGGCTTATTTGGTTCAGATTGATAGTGACGCGCGAAAGAATTATCAAGGTCACTCATTCGTTATCGAAAAAGTGAATAAGATCATGGCTTAATGACCCAATCAGAGGAGTGAAGCCTCTGTATCTAGACTCTCTCTCTCTCTCTCTCTCTCTCTCTCTCTCTCTCTCTCTCTCTCTCTCTCTCTCTCTCTCTCCTCTCTCTCTCTCTCTCTCTCTCAAAAAAAATAAAAAAATAAAAAAAAAATAAGCTTCGCCGGATCATCAAATGGGAAAGATTTACTTGAGATTTACCCCACCCAAAAAAAAAACTGAAAATCTCTCTTAAAATAGAGAGAGAGAGAGAGAGAGAGAGAGGTGCCGTTCCTGTTGCAAGAGGTGTGGGCGTGTGCGCGTCGGGTCAGGCTGGAAGTTGAGTTGTAAGTTCTGTATTTGGTGACGCCTGCAGGTGCTGTGCCTTCTGCGTGAGGTGCTCAGGTCTCTCTCTCCCTTTCCCTTCCTCCCTTCCCTCCCTTCCCTCTCTCCCTTAGCTGGAAAGTCGTTTCAGTTGCTTTCTTTACTGAAGGGGTAATTCAGTTTGTGCTCAAAATATTTACTCTGTGGAAATAATAAAACTCCACTGTTATCGTTCTTAATTGCATGCCTTGCTTTGTTTTCTGGGGCCTTAATTGGCTTCGTGGCATCTGTCGAGTGTTGTTTCGCTAATGATCGCCAAGGGACCCTCGAGGTGGTGAAGAGGAGCGTTGGGGGGAGTCGTGGCATTAATGAAGCACCTGTGAGGGAGGAGGAACCATCTCACCTCCACGGACACGAACTGAGGTAGCGATGGATGAGTGTCCCGCAAACACCCGGGTCTGGAAAGGAGCCTTGCGAGGGAATACAGGCAGGAGCTCAACACGTGGGATGAGTCGAGTCCTGGTTCCTATTTTGTATCTTCTTCCTTCTGCTTCATTTGATCGGTTCCTTCTCTTATGGTCTCTTGAATATGTAAATTATATTGCCTTGTTTTTCTCTTTAAATATTTCAGTTATAAGATTTGTTCCTTTCTCTCTCTCTCTCTCTCTCTCTCTCTCTCTCTCTCTCTCTCTCTCTCTCTCTCTCTCATCCTCTCTCTCTCTCCTCTCTCTCTCTCTCTCTCCTCTCTCTCTCTCTCTCTCTAAATATTTAACTTTCTTCGTTTTTTTTTTCCTCACGTTCTGCCTTTAAACATCTTTAATATAAATCTACTTTTCTTAGTTTTTTTCACATTTTTTTTCTTTCAACACAATACCACACACACACACACACACACACACACACACACACACACACACACACACACACACACACACACACACACACACACACACACACACACACACACACACACACACACACAAACACACATCTGCGGCATGTCGTAAATTGAACATACTTATTTACTTCCTCTCTTTCCCTGTTGTCCCACACTCGCTATCTGCCTTAATGGTCTGCTGGTTGACATTCGCCACATGCAGACGGCCTTGAGAGCCTCGCCGCGGGAAGAAGAATGTCCAAGTGGCCGCGTAAATTGTCACCAAATGGATTCTAACACTATTAGTCTGCTGCTCCAAGTGGTTCCGCTAATTTTCACCAAGAGCTTCTGCAGACTCGTGGCGTCCTCCTGCAGCGCCCCCGGCTGGCTGTCACCGCTCACTGCCGCTTATAAAACAAAACATTAACGACAGTCTTACCTGAATTGCTGTAGCGGAAGTCGCGTTTTTTCTTTTTAAGGGCATTTTATTCGAGTGAGAGTTTTATAAGGATTCTATATCATCGGTAGGTAAAGAACACCTATGAGAACTCAAGTATTTGTCTATGTGGTCTTTCAAAATTTGCCAGAGTCTAACGCTTTTCAGAATGTGAGTCAAAAATTCAAATTTCCTCAAAGGAACCTTTAAGGAAATTTTTTGATGCACTAATTCTGGGGATTTGTTGTTGTTGTCATATAATATTTCATAACCTCTTGAGTTTTTTTTTTTCGTATGCTACTTATACTTCTGCTACTGCTAATGATCTTATTGCTACGTATCACTATCACTGCAACCCCATTATTCACTGTATTATTATTATTATTATTATTATTATTATTATTATTATTATTATTATTATTATTATTATTATTATTATTATTATTATTATTATTATTATTATTATCATTATTATTATTATTATTATTACTACTACTGTTATTGTTATTTTATCATCATCATCATCATTATCATCATCATCATCATCATCATCATCGTCATTGTCAGTTTTAACATCGAACTTTCACCTACTAAGAGGACATCTCACCGAGGCAGGCCCCTGAACGAGACACACGTAAACAAACCAACACTCACCCAGCAAGGAGGGAAAAAACAAAACACAGGGCACGGGGAGGACACGACGCTTGGGAAACTTCCGGCGAAAAAATCCTCGGAAGAATTCTGTAAGATTGGAAATTAAACAGTAATCCCTGACATAAGCGGCGGGTTGTGCCAGGGAGCAGTTGCGGATTGTGCGAGAGTTTTATTCCTCCATGCAGAGAAAGTCCCGTGAATGAGGTAATTACAGGTGTTGACGAGCGGGCAGGTGTGCGGCGCGGCATTAAGAGCTTAGGCAAAGACGGCGCACCACGCTCAATTACCTCCGCGGCCACTGCTTATTATGGGGCTGAGCCTGAGCCCCCTCCACGCGGCGCCCCGAACTAGGTATCAGGCATGGGAGTGAAGCAGGATGAGGAGGAGGAGGAAGAAAAGGAGGAGGACGGGGCATGATTGCACTTGTGGGAGGAAGAGAGAGAAAGATTGACTGGCTGACTGACTGATTCCTTCACTGATTGACTGATTAAGTAAGTGAGTGATTGAATGAGTGCATGAGTGACTGACTGACTAACTTAATAGCGCCGCTACACCAAGGTTATATGACGCCACAAGTCATATCAACAAGAGAAATTGCCATATGAAAGTAACTTAAAGCTAGAAATACACTTTAACTAGGAGACACAAGATTGTCGCAGCAGCACAGAAGACAATGACAAGGAGAGAATAGTAGGGAAGTAATGACTAAATGATACACTACTGCAGAAGGGACGATGGCTGAGGAGATACGCGCCACTGAAGATTGTGGGAAGAGGCAGAGGAAGCGAGATGTTTGGCTGAGTTTGTAAAGGGAATGAGGAATTAGATGAAGAAGGAGGACCAGGAGGAGGAGGAGGAGGAGGAGGAGGATCAGAGGTTATTGTACTTTAAAGAAGGAAAGGAGAAAGGAAATTAGATTATGGGATTATAAAGGAAGAAGGGAAAGGCAGGTGGTGTTAAGAAGGGATGGAAGAAAAGCAGATTAGGTGCGATGTATGGAAGAGAAGAAAGAGGATAGTGGCACTGAAGGAGAGGAGGGAAGAAGTGAGGAGTATTGGAGCAGCAGTGTGGTGAAGGCACTTGATGATAAATGAAGAAAGAAAGAAAGAGGAGGATAAAATAAGAAATGAGGAGAAAAATTAAGTTGTAAACATGTGAACAGAGAGAGAGAGAGAGAGAGAGAGAGAGAGAGAGAGAGAGAGAGAGAGAGAGAGAGAGAGAGAGAGAATCTACAGAAGCCGGCGATATCTAGACTACGGGAAGAATGGTCAGCCTGGCCTAGCAAAGATTAATGCGACACAGATTCCTCGGCCTCCTCATAAAACCTCTCACATATGAATTGCAGCCCTTTAACCCGCCGAAAACACGTGTTCTAGCAAGTTGAGGAATCCCGCCACTCCTCTGCCGTGCCGCGCCGCAGCCACCGTCCCTCAGGAGAAATTCAGAAGCCTGCCCTGCCCCTTAACGTGCCGCTGCTCTGGGATATTCGACAGCTGCCAACGCAGGGGACAGATAACAAGAGGGATTACCCGCCCTCGCCTCTATGGAATTGAAGTAGAGGCTTACGTACAGGTCCCGCCAGAAAATGTAAGGAATGAATTAAGGATTAAGGTCACCAAACACAAATTCCGGAGGCCCACGGCGGTCTAAATTGGATATAGATTTGTGAGCGGATGAACCTGACTGGCTGTGGTTAAGGGAAGACTCCACACTGGAAGGAGGGAGGCTTGCTCCTTAGAAGGGCAGGGGAGGAACTCTCCTGTTAAGCCGACGAGGGAGAGGAAGAAGAGGAGGTTTACATGGAGGGGTGGCCTGTCCTGTTTGGAGGCGATGATGTTTGAATTTATACTTTATTAGTATTTTTTGGCCTGTGTTGTTGTTTTTGTTCCCACACAGCCACCGCGAGCTGTGGACGAGGTGCTGCCTTCCGCCTCTTGGAAATTATGTGTAGCAAAAACTTGAAAGTCAAGCATTACAGTTTCTTAAGTTTCTGCACAAAACCGGAATGGTTGTTGAGCGAGAAAAATTCTTATGTGTAAGATTTCTTATCGTGCTTCGCCTCGTGTTATCAAAGAATGCCGGTGCTTGTGCTTCGCTGCTCAAGGTTGCCGCCAGGTTGCCGCACCGTTCCTCGCATTAACACTTACTCGAGACACTTAACAAGGAGCAAAACGTAAGCATACCGATAGCCTACGAATCTCATCCAAAAACCTTTGAAAATTTGGTTTAAAAAATAGTTGGACGGCCTGGTTCATCCAAGAGAAAAATTAATGAAAGTGATGCCACCTGAGCTTGGTGGCGTGCAGGTAACGGCGGCGGCTACTGGCTGGTCGCTGTCCACCTAACCGCGAAGTTTGTTAGCGTCGATCTGATAAATGTGTCGCGTCCAAGTTTGTGTGTGTGCGAACAGTACCTTGAGAGGATGATGCTCCGTGCACGTGTCCGGGGCTGATGTTCGGCATCGTAGGAGCTTCCCAGCAGTGAACTATCATCACCCCATTCACTGCAGCTACTCAGTCTTAAATTAACTTGGCGAATCGAACAGCTCAGTAATCCCACCGCAACCTCCCTCGGCGCCCGAAGCACATCATGAGCCCTGCCCACCAACACGCCAATCCAACAACGGAGTGACATAATCATAAAGTAGAAAAAAAAAAAAGAAGGAAAAACTTATTCCCCGCCAGAGAGCACCGCGAACTATCGACAGCTTGGGGAAAGGAGCTGTTCTCGTATAATTACCCTAAAACGCTGTCACTTCCTCCTAGGCCTCGATAGGACCGGGTGTTTTGAAAGCTCCCAATCCTGTTAGTCGGTGAGTGAGTCTGTTGAGGACGCCGCTTGGGCTCCGCTGGCCCGTGAGGGATTAGTCCTGACCAGATTCCGTACAGTAGCCCTGCTGCCCGCCTCGCCCCTGCACCTGCTGCCCCTGCTTCCATTCCCTTCCCCGGTGTTCCCGTCTCCCTGCCCCCTGATGCTCTACTCCACTCCCGCCGCCTTCCTCTTATGCTCTCCCGACAGTTTTTTCTTCTTACGTCCTGTTCTCATCTTGTTATTGATGCTTCATTGTCTTGATGGTGTCGTTGTTTTCTCACATTGGCTTCCACAGGCCAGCTTGCTTCGTGTCTGGAATACATAACTGAAGAAACTTTATGTCAGTCTAGAAAACCACACGAATTCCCTGTATCATTTACACGAATTCCATCATCCTTACTCCCTTGGGCTACCACTCCTCTAGAGACCCGCGCTCGTCATCCTGTCGCTGGAGAACAAAAGGACGATTAATTCAGCAAGTCTGGATGCAACATTCACCCGGGAAAAAAGTGAAATGCGTGGAATTTTAAACTTGAGATAATTACAGCCCGAGCCGCCATAGGGGATCAAGTTATAGAGCCCGAGGCCACTCCGCCCAGCCCACTAACATTAATTGTCGGTCTGGCCGGACAGCCGAAGCCCTAAGGGGGTCGAGGCGGTGTCCATATTGTTGTTATGACTGGCGGAGGCGACCATTTGTCTTCGTCTTGGCCGCTGTCAGAAGAGTGTCAGTTTGCGAGGGTAAAGGAGGCTTGACCTAAGGAGAAGAAAGAGGAGAAAAAGGAGAAAAGATAGCAAGAATTTTGACTGATTCTTGACTATCTCGTTGTTGATACTGAGTAGGATTCCAAACATTACATCACATACTATGCACTTTTGGTTTTAAGATATGATTCATAAGCAATTGAAAAATTGAGTGATGCAACGTGGTTACAAATATCTAAATATTCATGAAAAAAATGTATGCACCTGAAAATGCATAGCAGATAATATAAATTTATCATGCTAAATGATGCTTAAAAGAAGAAGACGAACTGAGCCTTTCTCTGTACTAAGATAGATAGATAGACAGATAAATAGATCGATAGGTAGGTAAGTAAATAAAAGGGTAGAAAAGTACAGGAAGAAAAGTGGAGTAGAAGTAATAAAACATAGCGAACGACAAAAAATGCATGAACTCACAAAAAAGAAAGGAGACGAGGAGAGCGCGATAAAATGACGACAAGGACAAGGAAAGCAAAGAAATAAAATTACACTATTATCACTGGAGTCTTGAGCCACGGAATCCAAAGACAAAAAAAAATAATTCGAGCAGATAGTCTTACCTTTCAAACTCTCCTTTCCTTCCACCCTATACCTCCTCCCTACCCCGTGACTCCTTCCTACCTATCACTCTCCACCTAAACTCATCTTCCTCCACATTCTACCTGCCCCTCCTTCAGCGATCCCCTCTCCTCACCCACAGCCTCCCTCTCTATCCTTTGACCCTTATCCCCCTCCCACTGAAATTCCCTCCTCCCTACCACGTTCTCTCACCCTTCCTCGCTTCCCTACCTCCCTCCTGCCCTGCCTAACACCTGCTTCTTGCCTTACGTAACGCAGCGCAGGACTTGTCTGACGTTATACCCTAGAGAGAGAGAGAGAGAGAGAGAGAGAGAGAGAGAGAGAGAGAGAGAGAGAGAGAGAGAGAGAGAGAGAGAGAGAGAGAGAGAGAGAGAGAGAGAGAGAGAGAGAGAGAGAGAGAGAGAGAGAGAGAGAGAGAGAGAGAGAGAGAGAGAGAGAGAGAGAGAGAGAGAGAGAGAGAGAGAGAGAGAGAGAGAGAGAGAGAGAGAGAGAGAGAGAGAGAGAGAGAGAGAGAGAGAGAGAGAGAGAGAGAGAGAGAGAGAGAGAGAGAGAGAGAGAGAGAGAGAGAGAGAGAGAGAGAGAGAGATGGGGAAGAGTCTGAAAAAAGAGCACTTGTGTGAATAGAAGGTTGCATATCCATAAAAAAAAGGCGTGTCTCTAGTGTGTGTGTGTGTGTGTGTGTGTGTGTGTGTGTGTGTGTGTGTGTGTGTGTGTGTGTGTGTGTGTGTGTGTGTGTGTGTGTGTATGTCCTCCATCTCCCTACTCAGGAGGCGAAAGAATAGAAAGATAGATGAATAGACTGATTGATGGAGTGAATGTTATTCTTTTTTCCCTGTGTGACAAGAGGGCGGAGTGAAACGGTGAGACAGAGACAGATGGCAACTCTTTGTGTATTATTTTTTGAAGTAGCGATGAAAATACTAAAGATACCCTGGATTCTTGAGGAGCTGTTCATTCCCCTGGTGTGTAAATCAGAGAGAGAGAGAGAGAGAGAGAGAGAGAGAGAGAGAGAGAGAGAGAGAGAGAGAGAGAGAGAGAGAGAGAGAGGGAGGGAGAGACGCTATATCCCCTTTGATCACCGCCCATATTACTGTCATCATCTGTACAGGAAACAAGAGTGGAGACCTTGATGGATTGCAGGATCTTGGCCAAATATTAAGTTGCGAGCAAGAGACAAAGAGCGATCGGTGTTTGCCTTCCTGTGGGCCAGCAATGCATCTTAAGGGGCAGCTGAGGGCGATGGGTGAGTCACAGATGATTCACGCTGGAGACGAGTTAATCAGGGGCTTCTTTTTATATACAATGAGGACGACATTCCCAAACGTCTCAGCGGATACTCTCGACTTTCTTTCTTTTTGTGTTATTTTACTTTTTTTTTTTATGTTATTAGCCTATAGCGCCGTTTGCCAATTCTGCTGCAGCTGTTTGGAAGCGTAGATGGTCTGTCTTTTGTATTCGTGGAGGTTTAGTTAATGGCGCAGTTTGTTTAGGGTGATGCCTTTGCAGAGACTCACGTCACCCTCCAGAGGTCACATAAGCAGTCGCAGTCGGAAATAGAGTTGAATAAGAAGCATGTGGGTATTCAGCGCCCACTCGGTGATAGCTTTTAACAGGCTTTAATAAAGTTAATCTAGTTTTCAAGAGCGTGTTCGGGGTTCTAGTGATAGTTTAGCAATTATTCTGCACCATCAGTAGAAACCCAATTCATCATCTCTGTTGTCGCTGAGAATAACTGATAAGAAAAAAAATGCGTTTAAGAATGCGGACATGGATGCTCCGTGTGACTTTAGACTAATGTCCTAGAAGTTGGGCTTGGGTGTGTTTATATTCGATTATGAGATTAGATTTATATGCGAGTACTTCTTCTGGGCTTCCCACCTTCCTTCTCCTGATGCTACAATTTAAAGTATACGGGGAGTATTGGTGACATGCTGGTGACTTTAGACCACTTGACTGACTAGAATGGAACTGGTCGATGTTGGCTGGGCTACAGTGAGCTAATTCTTACTGCGCGGTTACTGAATTAGACACGTGATGTTAATAATTGCCGTCGACCTTTGCGGAAGTGAAGTAGATGTTACTTTTAATACCATTACATTGCGTTACTTGTTAGGAATCGTGTACTTGTAAGTGTTTTGTGCGATATGTTGCATTTTCTATCTCTAGTTATTTTTTTTTCCCCTTTTTTTCGTTTCTTTCGCTGAATATTGTTGGTAGTATTGAAACTTTTTCACTTACCGGCTTATCCTGTCAGTCAAGTCTTGCAGACCTAAACCCTTCCCCTCTAAGCCTGCAGCTTCACGCCCTTCCTCTTTCCCTTCTTCCCCCAGGATTTTTGAGGGTGTGGTGGCAATAACTTGGTGTTTGCCCGATGCACTGCCTGTCAATACGGATCCTGACTTACCAAGACCTCGCCTTCCCCATTTCTTCTATCTCTCCCTCTCAATTCCCCACCCCCAACACCGTTTTATTCTCAATCTTTTTCAACATTCGAGCTGCCTTCGTGTATAAATGTGCACACACACACACACACACACACACACACACACACACACACACACACACACACACACACACACACACACACACACACACACACACACACACACACACACACACACACACACACACACACACACACACACACACACACACACACACACACACACACACACACACACACACACACATAGAATTTTGCTTTCCATTTTCCTCTTTTATATCAAGTTGCGCCTGCCATTCCACATCGCCAGATTTACCATGTATGTCTTTGCTTTGTTATTTTATTTCCATTGGGAAGAAATTCTGGCCGTCACCTGCAGGGGAAAGCTTTCATGCAAAACTCTATGCCGTCATAGCGCCAAGCTTTGCTCTTGAAGGTCCCTCCAGGGCTTTCCTTTTCTTTACATAATATAAAAGGAATATTTTTGTGCGGTCTGTGTGTCATCCATCGTCACCTGCTGTCAGACGGGGTCATCACGTCCTGCCAGGCTGGCCCAGTGCCCGCACGCAGGCCCCCTCCTGCCTCCCGCCGCTCCAGGCTGCTGTACTCACTCACCATCTCCTATCATCTGTAGTACAATTGTACCCATCGGCCAACACCATAATTCATCACATTCATTACTCTATTTTTCACGTAACAGTAAATTCGGCGAAGGAGGAGCTAACATTATGACCTGCCGTAATTCCCGTCCATCGCCGACACCATTCCCGAACACCATCCCCACCATTACCTCCACCACCACCACACCAAGAGTCATGCCCTTGCTGCTCCACCACCTCCACCACCAGCACCAAGCCCTCCATGACCTGCCCCGGGGACAGCATCCATCCACGTGCCGGCAATGGCCAGTAAATCAGGGGGTGAGAGTCGGCGCGGTGATGGCGGACGAGATAGCCTGCGAGGAGGAGACCCGACTGACCCGCCGAGTGACCGCTGCTCCACGTTGAGGGCGGGACTGAGGCTGTGGCGACGGTGAGGGGCGGCGGGGAAGGTGCGGCGGTCATGCGGAGGGAGACAGGAGAAAAGAGAGAAGAAATAGACTGCTGTGATACTCTGTGTGTGTGTGGATGTGTGTGTGTGATGAAACTGAGGTGATATGTAATGGTGTAGCGGGGTATGATTTTGTCTCGAGCCGTGGTGATGAGGCAGGCGAGGCTTCCTAACTCATGATGAAGTGTGGTGGTGATCTAGACTAAGGTGCGGTGGCGACTAGTGGCCGCGTATGATGTGGTGAGGGAGGTTCACTGAGGCTTGATGCTCCGTCGTAATGTGTGGCGGTAATGCATTGCGAGACGGAGGAAGAGGAGGAGGAAGAGGAGGAGGAGGCTGGGGAAAGAGAGGCAGACAGGCGGAAAAGCAGGAGGAAGGCAGGGAAGGTAATTTGTGGCAGCGAGCACGAGGAAGACGCTTCGAGTGGAAATATCACATAAATGCAAAGTGATTTGGAAATGCAGTCTTTGGGTGATAGTGTCAAGCGAGAACCAGGGAGGAATGAGGTAATTGTTGCTTGTACTGCTTATCGCCTGTGTCATTGCAAGTAGCGAAGGACCTTATGAAGGCTGGAGGTGCGGGGCGGACCACTGCCTACCCTCCAGCCCGGTTCGTGGTGCCGAGCGTGGCCCGTAAAATGTAGGTTGTGAGGGAAAGACAGGCGAGAGGCGGTCGAGGTGCGCGTCTAACCGTACTTCCTGCCGTGCTGAGGTCGGCTCCAGACTGGCAGAGGGAGGGACGGGGGAAGACGGCGCAGGCAGATAAGGAGTATCAGGTAATCTTGACGTGCTGGACGCGACTGGCAGGAACAAACTGCCTCCCGCCCTGAGCCTCAACCCCGCACCACCTCACCCTAAGCGTGTTAACATCCTGCCCCGCTGACACTAACTCATCTACTTCAGGGCTCAGCTTGTCGTACTTAAAGACTACCAGTCGTTCTCCGAGGGTCGTGCCGTTACTCTCTAAGGATTTAGCCGCGGAATTAGGAGGATGAGAGTTTATGATGCCGCAAGACTGATATTATCACACTGATCTTCCGAAGCCTCACCCTAAGAAGCTTAAATTGTTAAACATTAGAAATTCATGTCGATTGTTTAAGAGAAAAAGCGATGTAATGTTGCAAACACAACACTTAGTTCATAAATTTATAGTCTGGCTGCTGCATACTTCCCCAAACACTGTTTATCAGTGTGTCATGCACTGCATCAGACTACTGCCTTTCTTCTTGCTGGCGGAGAACAGGGAGCCGCTAGGGACGTGTTAAATCTGGCGTAGTAATCCATCAGATGCCTCAGTTATTGGGCGTGATGAAGCAAGAGCGATGAAGACGTCCTGGCTAGTGCGGAGAGCCTCTTAACTTGCTCCTTGAGGCTGTGAGGCAAAGACAGAGGCCGGAGATACTGACAGAATTTCTCTTTAGGATGTAGTACTGTAGAGAGAGAGAGAGAGAGAGAGAGAGAGAGAGAGAGAGAGAGAGAGAGAGAGAGAGAGAGAGAGAGAGAGTAACAACAGGAATCTTGTATTTTAGCTTTACGCCAGGGTGTGTGGGCGATCCCTAAATAAGCTGCTCCGCCACAATAGCCACTAAAGCTGATGATATAATCGAATCTTCACGCTGAGCACAGTCCTCGCCCCAAACCTACACACCGACCCACCCGCTTTACGGAACCCAGCGCTATTAACTTGACAAATGGCGAGACTCGACCCTTTTATTTGTGCGAGTTTTGGAGCAAGTCGTGTATGAACCCAAATGGAAAGGTTGTGTTAGTGTTTCTCTTCATTATCATGGTGTTAAATGTAACTTTTGGCTCTTCCACTCACTAAACGACGCAGCAGCAGCAGCCTTGCACCACATTCCTGATCCCTGGCGCACCCCGGGCTACAGACAGAAAATTGGCTGGTGTGGCTGGGACATCCCGCGTCTTGCATCGCGGCGGGTGCAATAAGGTTTCTTTATGAACAGCCAAAGTACGGTGAAAGAACAGAATATTCTGCATCCACATCGATGGCTATGCACAGCTATCTAAATAATATATTAACATTGTTTTGTTTTCTTATCTTTTGGTGCCCAGTTATTTCTTATAATAATTCGTATTTTGAGGCATTATATTCGTACAACACACCGCCTCGCTTCCCAGATAATGGGGAAAGGGATTTATCGCAACACACCTGTAGGGGAGAAAAACTTGTAGAGCGCCTCGCCAGACTGCCTTAAGTACTGAGGGACGAACCGGCAGCAGGAGGGAGAGTGAGGCACGAGGACCTGTAGGGGCCGCGACCTGCCCTCCAGAGGCCGCAGTTACTTGTTAAAAACTAATATTTCTTTCCAAGGGTGTGTTTACCCAGGCGAGTGCGTAGCGGGCGGGACAGGGAGCCAGGAGTGGGGTTGGTTACGTTTGTAAACACTGCCCCGTCTCCTATTTAAAGAGCACTTGAAAGCGGTGAGACAAACAGAGGCTGAGGGCGGGTCGGTCGCCCCTCGGAAAACTTACCTTCTTTCTGACTGCTGTTTACACGGCTCTCCTGCGGGGGTCAGCGGGCTAAAGGTGGTGTCCCGTCATCCGATACTTGTATTTTTGAAACATATCTTTTGACTAGACGAAATTTATGGCCGCTTCGATAGCCTAGGTCAGAACGCTCAATTTCTGCTACCAAATACGCTAATGGAGGCTAGGAGTTTGGGTACCTTTTTTCTAGTAAGGCACGACAGTACATTCTTGCTGCCCCGCTGAAGTATTCTAACTGAAAGTCATTTACATGTACTCAGACCTTGCATCCAACTTACGTGCAGTCCTGATAAGCAGTCACCGTACAATCAAGCAAGGGTTTGCAGGAAATAATACAAGATACCCACTAAGAGCAAGTAATATCGAAATTCTAATGCAGTGCTGACATTAAGACCGGTTCACCTGCTACTCTTACCATTAGGAATAAGTCAGATGTAAGAACACTCCTCTGCCTCATGAGTGTTTGCTGCACAAGACGATACGATACCACCGGCGCCGCTCCCTCTTCCACTAGGCACACACACACACACACACACACACACACACACACACTTGAACCCACTTGAAGGAAACAGGAGGAAATTCAAAGCCAAGAGCTGCTGTGCGCGAGGAAGCCACCGCGTGCCTCTGCCAGTTGGTTAGCGCGGCAGCTTTCTCGCTCAGGGAAGAGGGATGTCGACCCATTTTTCGAGCTCAGTAAATGATTATGGGAGTTGGTCTTTTCTTCTCTTTATGCTCCTCTAAAATGGACTTCACAGCAGGTTTCCAAGCACCACAGATCACGCAAGGCAGGCAGAGAGAGAGAGAGAGAGAGAGAGAGAGAGAGAGAGAGAGAGAGAGAGAGAGAGAGAGAGAGAGAGAGAGAGAGAGAGAGAGAGAGAGAGAGAGAGAGAGAGAGAGAGAGAGAGAGAGAGAGAGAGAGAGAGAGAGAGAGAGAGAGAGAGAGAGAGAGAGAGAGAGAGAGAGAGAGAGAGAGAGAGAGAGAGAGAGAGAGAGAGAGAGAGAGAGAGAGAGAGAGAGAGAGAGAGAGAGAGAGAGAGAGGGTGAGGGTGGGAGGGAAGCCGGACCTCCACAAGGTTTATGAACGACCTCTTGTCCAGTTCTTCTCAAGACTGTCGAAGTAGTAATTTATTTAAGTAACCAAAAATAAACTAGCAGTGGTATAGTTCCTAAGTTTATATAGCAGGTGAGGATCGTCTGTCAATACCTGTACCTGGTAAGAATCACCTGAAGCTTCCTGGCAGGTAATATACATATAAATTCATTCTCTGTTTCAGGGTTGGCGTGTTGCACTCATGGGGTAAGAAGGATTACTGTGCCCCACCTGACACAGCTTTGACTAATGAATGAGCCGACCTGGTCCTCCCTACCTGGCCGGCCCCACTTGACGAGAACCTGCAGGTATGACCCTTTAATTAGTAACAGTTAGTAGTCTCTTATTAATGAGATGTGGTTTATTTACTGTGCTACTGTGAAAGTCTGCATGTCATTTAATCTCGTGTGTTTGCGTGGGAATAGCTTTGCGTCGCTCCCTCGCCTCCTGTCTCCCTGTTGTAGTGGTGGTCTAGTCCTCGGCCCACCCTAGCAAGGGACGTTATAAATGACGTGTATCACTCTAGCTCGTGGCATAAAGGACTCGTCGTGTCTCAAAGCAAACGTATAATGGCGCTCCCTGCCGCTGCTCTCTTCTCTTCTGCGTGAGGTCCCGCTTATTAATCCTCCATTATACGGACTCGCCTCTGTGCCTTCGCTGAGCTGCACCGTAACCTTCCCTCCCCCTCCGTCTCTCTCTCTCTCTCTCTCTCTCTCTCTCTCTCTCTCTCTCTCTCTCTCTCTCTCTCTCTCTCTCTCTCTCTCTCCTTCCTTCCCGCCCTTCCCGCCTCTGTTCAGTCTCGCCAAGGCTGCGCTTCATTGCCCCTGGGTGAAAGTGTTCTAAATTTACAATGTAAATTTTGTGCCAACATGTCTTTCTCAATCTCTGCTGATATTTCTTTTATGTCAATGTGTGACTGCAATGTGCTTCCTTCCCGTCGCAGCCATCACGGACCGCGCTTCCCTGCTTCCCTGTCTCCCTAAGAAGCAAATGATGGGGAGGGAATGCATCTTTCCTCAAAACGTTCCATAATTCACGTATGTCATCAGTGAGTTGAGTCATCTTATATACATATGACTTATTCCAAGCAGAAAACATTACGAATTAAAGTGCATCGTTTGTCAATGAGATTTAAGGACATAAGAAAATAAGAGAAGCTGCAAGAAGCCTACACGTGGCATTCTCTCATAGTATATAAGACAGCAGCGAAATTTGGTGTCCGTCCCACTATCGTGTCATTGTGTTTGCGAAAGGGCGACACGAAATAAAACATTATTTATAGCTGCACATAATTCTTTACTGTAGAAAGGCGAGCCACAGGACAGTCCGACGCTCTCAGGCTTGACTTTCACTGGATGACCGCTGACCACTCGCCGCTGTATGTTTGGCCCGCGTCCCTTTTCGGATCCTCCCCTTCAAAGCCAACACTACCTTAATTTTTCCATCAGACAGAAGGTGTTAGGAGGGAAAAGATCCCTTGCAAGGCATCACTCCACCGGGCCATTTTCAGCATCATTTCTTTTTCATTTGTCAGTGTATTTGTGGAGCGGCTCGCCCCACTCGCCTGACCCCGCGCTGCTCACCCACTGTCCGCCTCGGCCCATGTAAGCTACTCGACAAAAATAGGTGTGTGTGTGTGTGTGTGTGTGTGTGTGTGTGTGTGTGTGTACCTTACTTGGAACTCGCCCTGCCCTCGCCTGGCCTACACCTGGAGCTGCACCCGCCAAATGCAGCGGTCCAGAGGAAGGCCCGCTGTGGCCTCTATAGCCCATGCCTTGCGGTGATTGCCGGACTTGGCGCGATGGAGAAACAGAAGGCTTAACGGAGGATGTTAGTCACAGAGAGAGAGAGAGAGAGAGAGAGAGAGAGAGAGAGAGAGAGAGAGAGAGAGAGAGAGAGAGAGAGAATAATGATATACATGTGATTCAGGAACGTATATTTCCAAATAAATCATACTCGTACCTCATTATCATCATCATCAACATTATTACCATTATTATTAAGTATTATTATTATTATTATTATTATTATTATTATTATTATTATTATTACTATTATTATTATCTGTTTTGGCCAGCCATGAAAAGCAGCTCCTGAACGTCATCGACTTGTTGACTACTGTAAACAGATTTCAGTGTTGTTTTTCTAAAGGGATGAATAGACACTTCCTTTGACTGAGGAGCAAATAAGTCATGATACAAAAACCATATTTATCCCGCGACTCTAATTAATAGTCATAAGATGGAGTGTGGAGGCTGATGCGAGTAGCTGGGGAGGCTGCAGCTCTGAGGCACACCCTCCCTCACTCATTAATGGCAGAGAGTACGAGCGGCCATGAGCTGCAGCCGCCGCCGCTGACCACAAGAAATATTAATCACTATCGAAGGCCGACAGGTGAAGGCTCAGGCTTCTGCAACGCGTGGGATTCTACAAGGCCACAGCGTAATCGTGCTGAGAGGTCACAGTCACTTAGAACATAAGAAAGTAAGGGAAGCTGCAAGAAGTCATGAGGCTTACACGTGTCACTTCTCATGTAAAACACGCTTCCTTATTTCCACTACCATCCCCATCCATAAATTTGTCTAATCTTTTTAAAACTCCCTAATAACTCGGCACTTGACAACCTGATCACTGAATCTTTTCCATGCATATACCACTCCATTTGAGAACCAATTGCTTCCCAATCTCTCTTTAAAATCCAACTTTATCAAGCTTGTACCCGTTATTTCTTTTTCCTATCAGTTTGCGTCATCTGTTGCTGCACCCAAAACTGGCGCGAAATAGCAAGTGCAAGGAGCCAGACCAACACGACAAGGAACAAGACTCATGAATCCCCCGAGTGTTGTGCGGCGTACGAGGACTTGGGCAGGTGATGTACAGTTGTTAGTAGAGAACACCTGTACTGTCAGAGGTACAAGGTGTGATAAGACGCGAGATACGAGTGGTGGTGATTTCATGGATGGCAGGGAGAGGAGGAGAGGAGGTGCTACCCGAGGAAGTTAAGGACTATATAGCTACGCAGCGACGTGGCCTTAGTAATGGACTTGTGTTGATTTTGTGTTGCTTGTGCAGTACATCACGGTGCTGTGTGTTCCGCTGTGCTGTACCATGCTGGGAGTTACTTGATGATAGGATGGAGGCCATGTGGGGATGTTTAGGCCGTGTGGTGTTGAGTTAGGCTGCTGGGGAAGGTGTGAGAAGCGGTATACATGTGGTGGTAGTCAGGTGTTGTGACGTGGTGGTGGTGTTAAGATACGCTACATGGGAGGTGGTGTTGTGCTGTGGTGATGTTAGAATAAGCTGCAGATGTGAGAAGCTGCGTGGTGTGTGGTGGGATGTTGTGGTGGTGATGCTGGGTAGGAGAAGCGAGCTGTGATGTGGTGGCGGTATAAGTGGAGTGAAGCAGCACGTCTTGCCATGCCATGCAGAGCTTACGTGTTCTATATGCATGGAACAAAGGGCGGTAGATTACTGGAAGGCGTGGGCAGCGCTCCTCTGATTCCAGCGCTGCCATTGTTCGTTCCGGGATGTGCAGATTATCTCTATGGAATCTTTGATCAAGGAAAGTAATGTGACTTGCGATAAGATACAGGGAGCCGCTGGGAATACACGCTTGTATATCCCTCTTCTTTACTCAGTTTTTAGTTTTAGATATTGTACCACACACACACACACACACACACACACACACACACACACACACACACACACACACACACACACACACACACACACACACACACACACACACACACACACACACACACACACACACCAAGATCATTTCGCTTTCTGTCTGTTTTTTTATTTTTTTTTATGCCATGCGTCGGGTAGCATTCGGACCTTCACCTGAGGACCTGTGGGCGGCGGCGTGCTTTTTACAGTCACCCGGGGCATGAGTCCGTGTTGGGCGCAAGATAATGCCTTACCTCGAGGCCTCGCTGTGTGCCAAGTGTCTGGAAGCTCTTTATAATTGTCTGTTTTTATCTCTTGAAACTAGCAGTCATCATTTTCCATCACCAAATAGCAGTAATTCCACAGATTCATTATGTGGCGTGATATCTTTATTGTGGCGGAGCAGGAATTGCTGGTCAGCGGGTAGAGGCTTAGCGACCCTGAGTGTGCACCTCGGCCCGGCGCGCGCCCTGCCGAGAATTTGATAATAGCCGGGCGATGAGTGTTAATTCAGGTTCTGATGCACTGGCCGGATTGAACCTTGATAACTCCAATCTCTCTGTGTATTTATTGCTACATAAATCTTTTTCTGGGAGGTACCGGCATGAACTACCAGTGTGCGATAATTCCTGGCGATGCAGTGTTACTGGGAAAGGAGTGTTTGCGGCACAGAGGCTGCGGTGGCCGTGACAAAGCCGCGTGCGGGGACCAGGGTCGGCGGCACGGCGGGTGTATAGGGTACGTCAGTCACGATTAACACATGAAGGAAATTTCACGAGGCAAAATGATGTAGTTAATTAAGATACACGTGTATAATTTGCAGCTCATGTGGCACATAATATGACGGCCAGCGTGGGTCACTCCAGCCTTGAGCGTTCCTCTCGCTCACACATTCACACTGACGCTGTGCCAGGCAGGGAGGAACCAAACACGGCAAAAATTAAAAGATACACACACTAGCACGTTGCCTCTGGACTTGTGGCCGTGTAAGTGCATCTCTCATCGCAGGTGTTTTGAATGTGCGTGTGTTTTTACTTTTATGCAAATATGTAGATGAATGGTATAAGTGCGAGTGCCGGTGGACGCGTCCCCATCTTGGCACACGGCTAAACACAGCGCTGGTTAGGCGGTAACAACAGGGTGACTGCACATACTTGTATCGCGGCGTCTCTTGTCGCTTTGATAAGATCGGTGTTCTCATTATCTGGATGGAGCACAGGGCGGAGACTCGGCTGTTCATGGGCGTGTGGGCGCACGGGCGTGTCGGATAGCGCTGCCATAATTAACTGATAAGGAAAATATTACCCGAGTAGGACGGAGCACGTACGTAGCTATGGTATTGCAAGGAAGGTGATGCATGGCTGTATCAACACGTAATTTACCTGGTGAGTAATTATGACAGGTGTAACTTGAGCCGCCGCCCGTCCCTGCCCACAGGCGCGCTTCATGCTGGACCTGACTCCTCTGATTCCAGGTTGCGTCTCGGTAATCCTCTTTGATTGCCAAGTGCTCACTGAATGTACTCATGCATCATTATACAGACTTCATGAATCCTGCGTATCCATCCACCATGCATGACTGTCGCCCGAAATTGATTCAGAATCCTG
The DNA here is from genome assembly GCF_035594125.1 of Scylla paramamosain. Taxonomy (NCBI): domain Eukaryota; kingdom Metazoa; phylum Arthropoda; class Malacostraca; order Decapoda; family Portunidae; genus Scylla; species Scylla paramamosain. Next base: position 16,388,079 of record NC_087156.1, read on the forward strand.
ACACTCACTAATTTAGCTGTAGCATTAGATTCTCTGATTCCAGGTTGCGTCTCGGTAATCCTCTTTGATTGCCAAGTGCTCACTGAATGTACTCATGCATCATTATACAGACTTCATGAATCCTGCGTATCCATCCACCATGCATGACTGTCGCCCGAAATTGATTCAGAATCCTGACACTCACTAATTTAGCTGTAGCATTAGATTCTCTGTGACGGTACCCTGTGATTTCCGCGGCAATTTGGGCTCATTTGTCTCTTCTACATAAGACTCGCACATTATGAGCAGACTGGAGTGGTGTGTTTACTTGACGGGTGATGGAACACACACACACACACACACACACACACACACAATGGCTAGTTGCTTGAAGGAGAGCAGAAGAAAAAGAAGAGTGGAGGAGATAGACAGGAGCAATACAGAGCCTTACCATTTGAAGCAATACAGATAAAAGCAAGGGCAAAACTTCATCCTTTTCTCCCTTCCTTCCTTCCTTTTTTCCTTTCTTCCCTCCTTCTTTCCTTCTCTCCCTTCCTCCCTCCCTCCCTCCCTCTTGGTACTGGCGTGCAGGTAGCGCTATCAAGGAATCTCGCGCACGTGGACTCCCCTATGACCGTCATCTATTCTGCTGATTTCACTCATTATCCACGCCGCCATCTTGATAAACCGCGTGAGGGATGGTTGATCTGGCTCAGCTAATTGGATGAGTATTCACGGATTGTGCAGGACTGTTTGCAATACAGTTCTGTGCTTGCGTGTAATTGGTTTAAGGAGGCGCTGCTTCGATGCCCCTCAGTATAAACGGAGAACACTGAGGAAAGAATTGGCTCCGTTGCATCGCATTGCTAACATGAGAAAGGTATAGAGGATTTTTTTTTTTTTTATTCACACGAGTGGAAGACTTACAGCAAAAACAAATTCAGGGAGAAAAAGAGGTTCGCCAGTTGTCTCTCTCCCCAAAAAAAAGAAAAACGAAGGAATTTTGAAGTAAGAACTAATTCAGGTTTGGAGTCACTAGGAAAACTCACCTCTAAAACAAGGTTGAGTTTTACAAGTGACGGACATTACAAATTCACTTCAGGCGAGGCTTTTATAATATTCATGTGTCGTATTTGCAAATCGTCTTCTCGGATTAAGTTCATCTCGGTAATTCTTTTTATATTCGACCTTTCAGTTCGTGTCATCATTCCCTCCCTTCTTAGAGATACGTGAGGTTTGTCAGTACAGATTCGAGACACAAAAGAAATAGTGGAGAGATAAAGAGTAAAAAATTAACAAAAAAAAAATAACATGATGGATTATAAATACACCAATTGAGTATGTAGACTTGTTAATAAAGGATGAAGAGTTAGCTACATGAGGCCTGATTAGTATACAGATCACCATTATTAAGTCATTAAGCCTCATCGTTAGTTTGGCTATCATTTTTCGTATCTAGACATTTTTTTTTTTCATTTTTTTTTCGGGAACAACAGTTAAGGAGCCGCTCGTCCACACCTCCCTCTCCGTGTGCCGGGATCTCGCATCTCTGAGGTCGCGAGGTTAGTGTCCAGGTGTGTCCTGCTCCTGTGCGTAGCTTGAAAGGTGTGTTGTGTTTGAAGAGGCTGCTGTGAGCGGTAAAAAGTCATCTTATTGTATTTTGTGACAGGTAGTGAAGGAGATACTGTGAAGATACTGGAATGCTGTCCTAGAGAGAGAGAGAGAGAGAGAGAGAGAGAGAGAGAGGCGGCAATACACAATTAGGCAATACATAATTTCTCGTCACACACATGGATTAGGAAAGAGTAAAGGATGAGCAGACCACCTTTTCCCTCTGTCTTAGAACATGCAAGTTACAAAGTCAGCTAAATGAGTGTCTCCTGTAATACAAGCTGGATGTTCTCGATGCTTATTTTGCCTCCCACCCAGGAGTGAAATAAGTCTTGTCTCCTTTCATATACCAGTAATCGCAAACACGAACTCCGGACACACCGTAAAATTCAGTGACCTTTCCCTGGAGTTGTTCCTTCTCTATTTTCTCGTCTCCATCAGTGTATACAGTCTTTTATAGTCTTCTCTTGTAATATTGTAAGCCTAAATTCCAGACACACCGTAAAATGCAGTGAGGGTACCCTAGAGTTTTTCTTTCATCTTTAGCACTGTATTTTCTGGTCTCTGTTAATGTAAGCGGTTTTCTCATGGTCTTCTCTTGTAGTATTTATAGGATTTAAAGTTTTTTTTTTATTAACAGCCATAGTTAACATAAATAGTTTCCTTTCATAACACCTCAAGAATGTTCTTTTCTAATTATCATAATGATTTTTTTTTTCAGTCTATGTTTATTTTTAAATGAACGTAAATTCCAGGGGCTTACCGTCATTCTGTCACCATAACCACTACCTTCCGTCACCTCCTATCACTGTCACCGTTACCTTCCATCACCGTTAACTTTGCCTTCCTTCACTTCACCTGCACCACCACTCGCCGTCACCTCCCGTCATTGTTACCGTCACCTCCAACAGTGTCCTTCCCTTTCCTTCGTTCAGCTCAATTCACAGGATTTTCTGTCTATGAAGAATAACCTTTACAAAAATCACCAATTTATTATATACTCGTAAGCAACTGCATAAACTCCTTAACCAAAAAGATGAAAAGACTTAGTTCCCAACAGTAAAACCACATTCTAAAACACTTTTGCCTCGACTACTTTCAGGAGGCTTTACTTGAAGTTACACGGTGTTTTTTTTTTTATGGTTCTAGTGACAGATTAACAAGATTCCTACACTGATAACATGAGAAACACTCTTGAGAACACAACCAATCATCTCTGATCTTTCAAAACAGTCATGATGAGAGAGCAAAGCATTTCAAAATTCAAGCCTACACAAGTCCTGGGCTGCGTACCTCCCACTAACCTCGCCTTGCTCTCGTATATTTCTCACATCATTTACATAAGTCAGAAGGACGCCTGGCGGTTGGAGGAGTCCTGCGGGTCCTGCACATCAGGCATCGGGGCGTGGCGTGTTCCAGGGGCTCTCGGTGCTCTGCTTTGCCTGACCTTTTTTGTTCTTAAAGGCTAGTAATGAGGCGCCCCGTGTTAGTGTTTGAGCAGATTTATAGCTTTTGAACTCACGAAGATTAATGTTGTCTTGTTTTTCTTTCCTGTGGTGTAGTAAAGTAAAGCGTGTGCACTGTACCTTGACTTGCAGCTGTCTCTTCAGTGTACCTGTGTTATTATTGATCATGTTTTGTATATTATGCTTTGTCTGGTGGATCCGTGCTGGAGTTGATGCCTCGATAGATGTATTAGTAAATTAGGTGACTGCTGATGCCATTTGACAGACATACAAACACAGCATATATCCCTAGGCATATATTCCTCCTTTATATTCCTCTGTATTCCTCCTCCTCCTCCTCCTCCTCCTCTTCCTCCTCCTCCTCCTCCTCCTCCTCCTCCTCCTCCTCCTCCTCCTCCTCCTCCTCTAGACTCCTCCTCCTCCTCATTCTTCTTCTCCTCTTCCTCCTTATCATCTTTATCTTCATCCTTCTTCTCCTTGTGCTTCTAAAGTAAGGAAGAACGTTCTTGCTTTTCCTTTTATTTATTTATTTATATTTTTTTTTTATCCTTCCCTCACACTAATAGCAAAAGTCGATAAAATAAAATAGTCTCTTTGAACAGACAACTTCGATATAACTTAACCAACCGTTAGTACCCACTTTTTTTCTGTATTCCTACCTACATTTCCCCCCTCATTTTCGTCCTCCTCCTCCTCCTCCTCCTCCTCCTCCTCCTCCTCCTCCTCCTCCTCCTCCTCCTCCTCCTCCTCCTCCTTCTCCTCCTGCTCCTCCTCCTCCTTGTGCCGCAGCAGAGGTACCAGAGGAACAGAGGACGGGGCGCTATCGGACCTGAGGCATTACCTTGATAATTCACCTGGTCATTATGGATTTCACTTTCCTTCTCTCTTCTTTATGTGTTTTTTATCTTTGAATTTGGAAGGTGCTGCTGAGAACTGCAACATTAATAATTCGCCTTGGACACTTCTAAGTGGAGATTTGTTACTATTATTATTATTACCTTACTTAGCATGATATCTGGATGAATGCAAAATTTCTGGCCTTGCATGGTTTCAAATTAACGAAGGTATGAGAGGTGCCGCTGATAAGTAAAATATTAGTAATTCGTCTTGGACATTTTTAAAGGGAGTTTGGTGCTGTTATTATATTGTTTTTTTTTTTTTACTTAGATGATGGTATCTTGAAGACAAATGTGAAACTACTGACGTTGCATTGTTTCTAATTAAATAAAGTATGGCAACCGACACTCAGACTCACAACACTAATGACTCGTACAAGGCACTTCTAAAGGGCACAAACTTAGCAATTTTTTTGGTATTTTTTGCTCCTGTACACTGCATCTAGGCGAGCACGAAATTACTGGCAATTACAGACCCCGCATGACTTCAAACTTTTCCGAAGGGTCATTTTTCCTTCACCTGTATGTCTTACTTGGCGCAAATAAGTGTCATTTTCAGGCGCCGGTGAGCCGTGGTGAACAGCGCCCACGAGGAGTCATGCGGCTAGTTTTATCCACCAGTAAGACCAGTGCCCGCAGTGCGATTTCCGTGGAAGCTGTGACGAAAATTCGGGTGTTTTTAGTTCTGCTGCGCGGCGAGATCTTATCGGGAGTCATTATATGCGCGGCGCCGGGAGAGAGGAGCCTCAAAGTGCGCGGTATCATGGCAGGTGGCGGGGATTGAGGAGCTTGTGACGGCGGCAATGACAATGGAGAAGGTCGAGTTGGGAGAAGGAGGAGGAGGAGGAGGAGGAGGAGGAGGAGGGTGGTGGCGAGGAGCATCAGATCTCCCATCACCAGCGGCCTTAAGTGAGTGAGTAACCGGAGTGACTGTGTCGTCAGTGGTATCAGCAAGGGTCATAATTACCACAGGGTACATCAGGGAGTCAGCTCTGCCTCACCGGGTGCATTAATCCTTCATCCAGATCCGGACTACTTTTTTACACTAATGAAGACGGCCGGCGGGGCGTACCTGTGGCGGGCCCTCATTAACCTGGCTCACCGCACCTCGGCTTCGGCAGGGGGAAAAAAAAAAAGAGTGTAGTCCTGAGGTCGGCTAATGAACCATCAAGGGGCGGATCCATCTTCTGACTTCCCAAACGTAAAATATGATGCCACGAGGGGAAATGACTGATATTACCCCTCCGTGTATTGCTAAGTCCTAGCATTAGTGAACATTTTCAGTGATACATGCTTTTCTTGTACTAGTTCTACCTTTCCTTGTACCTTGCCACGATTTCCTGTTCCCTATACAGCTCTTCTCCCTGGTTTCTAAGTACTGAGTGCCAAAGGTTGCCCGCCTGTTGCCCGCTCTTTGCTCGCTACCACCACAGTGCTAGTCGTGTTTCCAGCATTCAGTTTTCTTCGCCCTCCAATGAACATGGAGTGCCAGGGGGAGCTGATCCAATCATCACTATGCATGAGGGAATCCTGAACAATTAGCCATGTGGGCCTCGGGGTTGTGGAGGCCCTTGAGTAATGGTTCGTTTATTTGAGCACTGTTCTGATCATCCGCAAGCCAAAGTCGAGGTATGGATTATATATATTAGCAAACGTTGATCTCCATTCGGTCTGAAGCTATTTTCTATCTTGTCTTTTTATCTCATCTTTTTCTTTTCGTTTTGCCGGATCAGCTCTAGAATCTAAAAGAATATGAGGAAGATTTCTGCTGTTACATTATAACTTTTTTTCTTCATTTTTAATGACTTTCAACAGGTTATTACTTGAGAAAGGTTCGGTGCAGTGTGTAAGGTGAAATATTAATTAAGTCAGTATTAACGATAAACTCGTGCATAATTTGGAACGTCAGTTTAAAAACCTCTGACGACCATTTGTTCCCGTTGAAATATTAATCAAGTCAGTAGTCGAGGTGGTAGTCACATAAACAGCTGAGAAATCTTGATACATTGTCTGATGAATCATTGCTGAAGCCACTGGTAATGATAAGCATATGAGCGGCTTCTAAAACCAAAGGATAGCATTAACGTATTTGGCAATGTTGATTGAGACGCCTATGATGATACTACACTAATAGTTTTAAAAGAGTTAGAGATAGGACACATGCATCGTGGATCTTCAACTGACAGGAGGAACATGGAAGCACGGCAGGTACTGGAAAAGAGTAAGAATGCATGAACGAGTTGCTTTATTGAGTAACTCCTCATTAACTTTAACCTCATGCCTACCAAGTCAGTCTCGTGCCTCTCTTTCAGCGAGGATTACACGGCAACTGGCTGAGCGACCGGGAGGTTTATCAACATCCCACGAAGCCAGAATCTGTTTTGACAAGTGCCTCTGGTTGCGCGACAGCTGGCGTGGCGCGGGGAGTGGGGCGCGGGGAGTGGGGCGCGGGGAGAGGTGATGCGGGCGTGGCGGTAATAGTACAGGACCCAGGTAGCATGCACGGGTGGGGTAATGATGTGGGCGGTGTTATGGCGCCTGTAGAGTAATAGTGTAGGTGGAGTAATGGGGCGGGCGGGTTTACGGTCAGGCCAGAATAATGGTGTGAGTGTATTATAGCGGCGGGCTGGGTACAGTTGTGGGCGGGATGCAGGTGGTGGTGCGTGCAGGCGATGGTGTGGGGGAAGGTGCCTTGCTCAGGTTAACGAGCTTCAAGGTGCAGGTGTCGACGCGGTCACCTGTACCAGAGAGAGAGAGAGAGAGAGAGGGGGGGGCCGGAGGGTGTCCTTCTTCATGTGTCCAAAGATGACATAGCCTTCACTTCCACATCTGACACCGATCTCTCAGTACATCCGTACATAAAGAAAGAGAAAGGAAGGGAAAGTTCACAGAAAATACTTGAGAATGAGTTATATAAGCGTTAGACATAGGAGAAGAAGGAGGAGAGGAAAGAAGAGGAAGGGGAAGAGGAGTCACTCTCAGCCAAGACCGAGGGCGGCGTTTAGTACCTTGCAAACGGCCCTTATCCGCCCATCTGCTTGGAGAGGCACAAAAGTGGGACTCCTCAGCCGGGCCGCGATAAAGTCTTTCCCTGACGCGGCGGGGCCAAGCTGGAGGTTAATTGTAAAAACGAACGAGGCTATCGAAGAGGCATCATGAGCCACACGCTCGTATACCTCACCTATCTCCCAAGTATCGAATAGAATAGACATTTAAAAATAGATGTTTATATATTCACCTCACAGATACAATCGAAAACATTTAAAAGAGAACTCGCCCAATACGCCTTCATTTGAATAGAGAAACGCGAGCAGTTGACGCCCACTGTGAGGGCACCCTGGTCTTGCCCCGCCCCGCTCCACCCCGCCCCGCCCTGCCTCACCCCGTCCCGCCCCGTACAGTCGGTTACAAGGGTTCTCGGCCGCGTGCCAAGGCGACCTCTAACCTACAGCTGCGCGATCCCTTCATTCGATTCATTCTTAAACACAGGTAAACAATTCCTTTTTCAGGCTTTTTAATGAGGCAGACTGGCACAAAAAAAAAGAAAGAAGGTAGAGTTCCAACCAGTCTTCCTCTCTCTCTCTCTCTCTCTCTCTCTCTCTCTCTCTCTCTCTCTCTCTCTCTCTCTCTCTCTCTCTCTCTTGATCCCTTCATTCCTCGATTCACTCCTAAGAAAAAAATAATAAACAGCATCCCTTTTCCGTAACTATTTATAGGAACGAGACTTTGGGAGAGAGAGAAAATATGCTGATTCGCTGACATTACGGGCACTCCATCATTTCATACCCGATGGTTTTTACAATCCTTTAAAAAAAAGAAAAAAACACATACTCTGGACAAGCTCATCATTTGCTTTCAGTTGGCGTTGTCTGAAAGAGTCGTCCTCAATGCCATGCGCCTCATAGCCTCACGCACCTATTTTTTATAATGTTCACCTTGACGAACACCTTGACCCTCAGGTGCCGCTGCCCCGGGAGTCTCCAGACGCCCTTATTATTCCCATGCGGCGCTGATTGGGAATGCTAAGCGGGGGTACAATCATACGCACGTGGGCACAGACACATGCCTTCCCACCTTCCTACCCGTACACGTACACACACACACACACACACACACACACACACACACACACACACACACACACACACACACACACACACACACACACACACGCTTGTGCATTTCTGTTCAAGGTGTTTTTTATGTAACCCTCAGGTGAACGACGGAACACTGGACAGATTATCATTGTTATTTTTATTATTTCGCCACGATATACGAGTATATTGTAATTGTTGACTGTCACGTGATACTCTTTTACTCTGCTCGTGGTCTGGGTAAATAATCACACACGCTCATACACACACACACACACACACACACGCACACACACACACACACACACACACACACACACACACACACACACACACACACACACACACACACACACACACATACACACACACACACACACACACACACACACACACACACACACACACACACACATACACACAAACACACACACACACACACACACACACACACACACACACACACACACACACACACACACACACACACACCGTAAAATCATTAAGGTGAAATCGCAAGGTCGTGGAAAACAAAACATCGGTCACCACTCAGCGACATGTGATAACTAACCTGCTATTCCTCTCTCTCTCTCTCTCTCTCTCTCTCTCTCTCTCTCTCTCTCTCTCTCTCTCTCTCTCTCTCTCTCTCTCTCTCTCCTTTTTCTATGCGGTTTCCTGAGTTTCATTTCCGCTCTTTTTTTTTCTTATGTTATAGAGATAGGGAGAGTTATGATGATAATGATGGTGATAGTGGTAGTGGTGATGACGATGGTGATGAAAAGGAAGACGATGAAGAGGACAAGGAGGTGAAGGAGAGTGAAATGTAATATAAGGCACATCTTACATTAACTTTCCTTTGGTGTGAATTATTGTGGTGATGACGATGGTGTTGTGTCGCCTCGTCCTCGTCCCAGGCCGCCTTGTCTCACGCTTCCCCGAACATGGCAAGTGTGGAGGCTAATGGTGGGCGAGGGGCTGGCTAATGGGTACGGGGGGTGTAGTTAAGTACACACACACACACACACACACACACACACACACACACCGTCGCTCACATTCCCGTTACGACGTTCACACTTTTACTCTGATGAAAACACGCGGGTCGAGTTTCACGTCCTCGCACTTGACTGGACGCGGGAGGGAAACTGACACTCGGCCGATTTAGAATTATCGTATCGCGTGTTGAGGATGACATGTTGACCGAGCCTGGGAACACGTCGCTCCCGCCGAGGCCACGGGAGGGCGTGGCGTGCGTCCCGCCTCCGCCCAAATGTCTGTCATCCTGCAGGATCACCTTACACCCCGCGCGACTTATGGCGACAAGGGTATCGAAGATTTTAAATTCCCTCTCGATGTTTTTATGCGTGTTTTGTTCTTGTTTATTAAGGTGTAAGTGAAAACATTACACAAGTTTGTGTGGGTATGTGTGTGTGTGTGTGTGTGTGTGTGTGTGTGTGTGTGTGTGTGTGTGTGTGTGTGTGTGTGTGTGTGTGCATGTGTGTGTGTGTGTTATATATATATATATATATATATATATATATATATATATATATATATATATATATATATATATATATATATATATATATATATATATATATATATATATATATATTCTAGTTGTGTGGCTCGAGAAGCTCCACTAGATATGCAAGGTTTGGCGTCGACCATCACACGCTCCTACACGTCCTCCAGCCGCGACGCACATGACTAGACGCACAACAAGGCCGAAACAGGACCTGCGGCCCCCGCGACCCGCCCGTGAGAGTTCGCAGAGGTGGACCAGCACCTGCACCATGGGCCTGAGGGCACCGCTGCCCCGGCCCTCACCTCGCAGCATGCGGCACCGCTGCCTCCTGCCCTCCATGCTTCATCTTTCAAACATTTTTGTTAACAGACTTCAAGCTTTATTGGATGCTTCGAATAAAATGGCGATTTTTTTTTCTTTTTGCTGGCCGCTTGTTCTTGTATATATTTGTGTCATTACAATGAAGTTTCAAATTATGCGAGTAGAGTGCACACATATCCATCCCTGTGTCCTGCCTTGCGTATAGACACGAGGCGCTGAACGTAATAAGCAGTGGCCGCCACCAATCAAGTATTGACTGGTTTTTAGTGGATATAAAATGGAACATACTTATTTTTTACTATTCTTATCTGAATTTATCTTCTTTGAATTCTGGCCACAATACCATCCATCTCTGAGGGCGTGTGGTGGACACCCGGCCGGGAACAAGATGGATGATGCAAAGCGAGAGGAAAGACAGAGGGGGAAGAGACGGGAGTGATGACGCGCCGGCCGCAGGACTCGGCCCGGGAGGCCATCAGTAAGCATTGGGAAAAAGAGATACTACAGAATGAACTGAAAATGAAGATGTAGCACAGCCGAGGGTTCTTGCGATATTCAAGTTAAGCATGCTCCACGCATGCCTACTTTTTTATAACTTGTAGTGCGAGATTGCCTGCCTATCACCCTGGCTCGTCCTCGTAAAAATATTACTTGAACAGGAAAACCCCAGACGTAATTCTTCAATCATGTGCCTGGAAATCATGTTCCAGGACCTGCCCTGCATGATTCGGCCGCGTCTGATATGAAGTGGTAAAGACCATTTATAAAATAGAGATATGAACGCCTGCATCTCATTCCCACCCTTCACACTTCCCTCAGAGTCTGATAAGTCTGCAGCCATAGGATTATGTATTTAACTTGAACCACTTAGCTGTCTGATCTCCTCGCCACGCGTTACCTCGCAGTCCCGGGCACCCTTCCTTCCTTCCTTTCTTCCCTCACTTAACATCATTATTCACATGCACCTGCCTGGCCACTTCCTTTTTCGTCTTTCTTGTAAGATTTATGTAGGTGGTCCTCCCATTCCACTACTTGCCCGTGTGCTCTTCACATGCATTTATCCAATTTGTCGCTGTGCTGGCTGGAGATAAGCTTTCTCCCCTGTGACTGTGTTTCCCATATCGGTGTTCGGTGGTGCATCATTTACCGCCAGAGTGCACCATCCGCAGAGGTGTTGGGGCCGCGGGCTGTGGCAAGGCTGGCATTAGCCGCGTATCTCAGCATCTGGGGAACATGAGCGATTTGACCCCCGAGGAAAAGGTGCCTGGTATTTGCAGAACCAACCGACTTTGTGATAGGGGACTCCAAGGGCGGCTTTGAGAGTCCTTCCAAGAGGGATTCCAGGCGTGTACCAGACCTGCTCGTGGCTTTCCCTGGGGGTGCTGGGTGGGACACGAGGGGCGGCGGTCGGCCATGGATAGGGCATGACGGCCCCTGACATGCTGTGTTATGAAGCTTGACAAAGATAATTTTCCTGAGTCTTCTGTTACTCTTCAATTTATGGAAACTGAGTCTGCTTGTTTTATAATGCAGTTTGGTTTAAAGTCGTCCTCAGACTTTAATGATGCAGTTAATAATGCATGATATGGTAATGGTAACACAGAATCATAACAGCAAGAATAAGAAGAATAACAGAAATGTTAAAAGGAGGAAGATGCAATTTTTCTTTACTCTTGTCTACTTCCTTCGATTAGCAAAACATATTACGTTACATTTTCTTAAGTTTCCTGATCCACGAGGCTCAACTTGCACCAGCTAAGTGTTACGACATTCACTTCAGCTCCCTGCCTTCCCTCTCCACACACGCACGGCTACTTACAAGAACAAGTAGAGTCAACTAACAAAAGTCCCTTCAATTTTTCTTCACTCAGGAATGTATCTGCTCGTTTGCATATGTAGCAGAGAGTACTAGCCTGAAATTTTGCTCACCATGCCGATCCGCTCCTCAGTATTCCTCCAAATTACCCAGACCTGCATTGAAAACTGATCAAGGCTGCAGGCTCTTCGCACATCCATCTCCACTAGTCGCTGATTGCGCCACAAAAACAGCCTGTCGCTTGTGGGCTGCCGGGCACTGCCGACCCGACCCAGCTGACTGATAGATCATGTTTTTTTTTTTTTTTCTTTATTTCTTCTTCTAAAGCCAGAAGAAAACCCAGCAACTACTCGCCCCGCCACCAGAGGGCCACGCCGCTGCCGGGTCAGGGGCAGACGAGGGAAAAACGTTAGTTGTGCCACGTCTCGTCTGAACGTGTTATGTCGCTGCGAAACCTTTGGCACAGTTACTTTTATGGATGGTGTTTTTTGTCCAGTTGAAGAAGCTTAGAATGTGTGTTGCCTTCCTCCAGCGGCTGTTGATAGGGCCCGTCCCCTCACCCCTCTCAAGGTCTCCGTAGTACAATCATCCCCTAACGAGTGACGTTGAAACCATCACAAGTGAAGTCCCTAACGAGCTGCATAGATCGTCACGTGCAGGATACGATCACATACGCTGGAATAACTTCACTCTTTGAGATCAGTGGTTTTCCTCGGTTCAGTACAATGATTATTTGCAAATTTGGATTATAGTTTAAAAGATTACATTCACAGCAAAAACAGGTGACCGAATATTCAGTAAAGTTTTTTTTTTTTTTATTGTATGTAGTTTAATCTTTGCTTCGTAAAATTTTACAACAGAGACTCAAATAAAAGTGTCATTAGCAATTAGAGTATCAAGTGCGACTTTCAACCATGCAAACAATTGTTCTCCGTAAAATTAAACGTTGTAATCAATATTCTTAGTACCAATAGCGTATCTATAATGAATAATAAACAGCAAACAGAAATAAATAAGTTAGTAAAATCTTCAAAATAGTCATCCATATAATTATGTTGAAAAGTGCTTCTGTTCATGGCCACGTGCATTTCCCAATACTGCATCCTTGAGCTTAAAGGGAAAGAAGGCGAGGAGGCAGCGGCAAGGAAACAGTTACCTAAGTTGCTTGGTGGATCAGGAGTGACGTGCCGCGGGGCAGAGCAGAGCAGAGCAGAGCAGAGCTGTAGTGGCGGGGAGAGGAGAGAGAAGGAGAGGGAGAGGGAGTGGAAGAAGCCGGGGGGACGCCGCCTCCATTACTAGACTTCATTAATCATTGCACAACGAGGCGAATAGAGAGAGAGAGAGAGAGAGAGAGAGAGAGAGAGAGAGAGAGAGAGAGAGAGAGAGAGAGAGAGAGAGAGAGAGAGATTTACTAGAGAAAGGCTGCATTTAGTTGTAGAGTGAAGGTCATCAAAGTGGCGATGATTTATGAGGCGAGGTTGTGAGGGTTGTATCGGCCCGCAGCTGCTTACCACTACCGGGATGCGAGGAATTTTAATTGTCGCGAGAAAATGTCATTCGCTCGTGTTTGGAGATGGATCGAGAATAATTCATCGGGAAAACACGGGCCATAGTCAGTCTCGGCCTCGTTTCTCTGGTTGAAATATGGACATGATGGTTTGGAGATGGTCGTCTGATAAGCAATACAGACACAGATCTATCATGCTCCCCTCCTGGATCACTGCCTACTCCCTTCACTCTCTCCTCTTCCTCCTCCTCCTTCTTGTCCTCCTCCTCTTCATTCTCTTTCTCTTCCTATTCTTCCTCTTTTTTTTTTCTCTCTCTCTTCCATTCATCCTTCCTCTTCCTCTACCCTTTTCCTCTTCATTTTCTTTATCCTTCTCCTTTTCTTCATTATCCTTCCTTTTCTACTCTTTCTTCTCTTCATTTTTTTCTCCTTTTCCTCCTTCTCCTCCTCCTCCTCCTCCTAGTGTTTCTCAATTCAATTCTCCACTTATTTTGAATCAAGGAACGTTTAAAATCTTTCTTTCTCTCTCTCTCTCTCTCTCTCTCTCTCTCTCTCTCTCTCTCTCTCTCTCTCTCTCTCTCTCTCTCTCTCTCTCTCTCTCTCTCTCTCTCTCTCTCTCTCTCTCTCTCTCTCTCTCTGCTCTACTCTGCCCCACCGCTAAGAATCACACTTGGCTTCTTTCTTTCCCTCCCAAAGGACA
>NC_087156.1:16406996-16579496 GCF_035594125.1 Scylla paramamosain
CGTGAAGGGTCGTATGTTACCATTCCACTTATTTGATGCACCTCTGCGTCGCCTCCATTGCAGTCCAGATGCAGATGTGTTTAAATGTTTGGTTTTGTAGGAAGTATTGTGGTGTTTTCATTGGTGTGTTTTTGCTGTCTATACATAACCGTGTCATTACTACTTTTCTTGTTTATCTTATTTATTTATTTAGTTGTTGTTCTTGCATTCTTCCTTTTGTAATGTTATCTTTAAAGTCCTGTTACACACACACACACACACACACACACACACACACACACACACACACACACACACACACACACACACACACACACACACAACCATCACTACAGTCAAATAGTTTTCTTTACCCCTGCACTGTCCCGCACACTATGGTCTACCTTGCCCTTCCATTTTAACCTCGTGACCTCCCATCCTGACCTCACGCCTTCCCACCAACACACGTGCTCTCTTACACACACACACACACACACACACACACACACACACACACACACACACACACACACACACACACACACACACACACACACACACACACACACACACACACACACACACACGCATACACGTACGCTTCTCCTTTTTTTTTTTTCTCTCCCATTCTCTTTCTCTCATTTGACAAAAACAATACTACGGTTCTTTCCAGGTATCGACGCCCATTCCCCGGCACACCCACGCCCCCGCGTGCCCCTGCAGACCTGGCACGGCGTAGGCAAGGCGGGAGTGAAAGGTTTTATGGCACCTGCTAATGAGGGTTGTTGATGAGTAAAAGGAGGAAGAGGAAGAAGGTTAGTGTATTAGAGTCTTGTTTAGCGGTACCTTGCTAAGTTTACTTCTATTTGGTTCTGAAATGGCGCTACAGGACTGGTTCGTTTTTTTTTTTTTTGTGTGTTTTTTTTTTTTGAGAAATGGATACATAAACATACCATTTTTTCTTCTTTGCTACTCGAATAAATTAAAAATTCTTCTTTGTATTCGATAGATTTATTATTCATTTCTTGTCAGGTTAGTAGTGTTGAGTCGATAACAAGCTTTGAATGATGATGAAATAAATTCAATAATTGTTTGTGAAGTTAAGATAGTGGTGTTAGTACTGGTGGTTTTGGTGGTGGTGGTGGTGGTGGTGATGGTGATAGTGTTCATCTTTTTGGTATAATGAACTATATATTTTCTCAAGACTATTACTGGAGGAAAGACTGTGGCGTTGTTGCTGGTGCTAGTAATGAAAGTGGTGGTGATGTTCATCTTTACGGTATAAGGAAATTCCTTTTTCTTTTTTTTTTCAAGAATGTAACTGGAGGAAAGATTGCGGTGGTGTTGTTGTTGCTAGTAATGACGACGGTCGTGTTCATCAATACTGCATAAGAAAGTGGCTCGTTCGGGAATATCTCAGCGGGATGAACGTCTTCGGGAAAAATTGCAGTCCATTCCTTGAAAAACGCCATCGACAAACACGGTCTGAAGGACACACTTAAGCCTTCACTCCCAGAAAAAACAAATAAATAAAATAAAATATTCCCGTAATTAGCCACAAGTTTTTAAACACATATTTCTATACTACATTTTCTTGAAGAGCTATACAGGCTGGACAAAACTAAATGAACCTTATACTCTTCCTTTTTTTGTATGTGCCAATGCGAATATCTTTTCACAGTGCTTGGAAGGTTAAAAAAGGACAGTCATGGCAGCTCGTCGTGTTTGCGTCACAATAGAGTCAGTTATTGGAATTTTTTATATCACTGAGTAGTTGAATAATATGTGCATGATTTCCTCCTCTTTATCCTTCATTTGGCTCCTCTTTATTTCACTAGTGGTACTTGCGTCACTTAGAGTTGGTCAATGGGAAGCTTGTTTTTTTTTTTTTTTACCTTTACAGCCTCGAAGGGACTTTTTTTTTTATTGAGAAATTGATAACATTTGCACAACATTTAATTTTTCTCTCCTTTACTGTTCAAGTAATTATCACTTCTTTGTATATTTTCCTTTATCATTTTCGTTTTGCTTTTAAGTGTTTCATTTACCGTCTTGTGTTCCTCCTTCGTACCGCACCTACATGTACCTTCCTCTTCCCTTCCTTCATCCCTCATTCCTTTCCCTTCCCCCGTTCCCTCCCTCCCTCGCTTCCTCCCTCCCTCCGCACAACCTCTCCTCACGAGCGCTTTTACGAACAACGCTTACTAAACTCCAGCAAAACATCGCATTCGAAGGCATGAAATATCGTAAATAATAAAGATGACTTACGGCAGTATTATAGTAAAGTCCGCCTCGTAAATTTGAGAGAACAAATAGCACGGTGCTTGAGGCCAACGTGTCTGATAAACGGAGATTTGACCCACGCTTTGGCCTCCGTAAGGGTGGAGACTGCAGGGTGAGGGAGGGAGGAGCGAGGGGTAGGATGAGGGAGGAGGAGAGGAAGGCTAGGGTGAGGGAGAAAAGAATGGCTGGGGAAGGAAGGTGGAGGATTAGCGAAAGAAAATGGAAGGCTATGGTAAGACTGAAGGGTGAAGGAGGAGGAGGAAGAGAGAATGACTAGGGTGGAAGTTGGAGGATTTGAGAATGGTTAGGGAAAGAATGGAAGGCTAGGGTGAGACTGCATGGTGAGAGAGGGTGGAAAGTTAGGGTGAGACTGATGTGTAAGGGAGAGGAGAGTGGAGGGTTAGAGTGAGAGTGTAGGGTGAGGATGGAGAGCTATGGTGAGATTACATCGTGACTGAATGAAGGTAGAGCGTTAAGATTCAGTGTGTGGGAGGAGATAAAGATAATAGTGACATGTAGGATGGCTGGAAAATAAGGTAACGAGGATTTGAGAGAATAAGTAGGTAGGGGAATGAGGGTAAAAAAGGAGAGTTGCTAATGATGGTAAGAGTGGTGTGAGAGACTCGTCTTGGCTGCCCCGTCACCCGTATGTGGCACTCAGTGAAGTAGTGTCCTGTGGATGACTGGCACTGCTGACTCAATGGAGCATCAGTGCCTGGGGCTTGCTGATGCGTCACGTTTCCACTCGATCATTCCTGGTCTAGCGTCTTGTTGTCCACCTCAGACACACACACACACACACACACACACACACACACACACACACACACACACACACACACACACACACACACACACACACAAAGCGTCTCCCCACGGCCATCCACGTCGCTAAATATTCTAAAACCAACCATTTTATGTTCCAGACATACTAGGGAAATGCCAACTCAACATTTAAAATTCAGAGCGACATGAATATTTCAACAAACAAACAGCAATCAAACGTGAAAAAGTTGCCTGCGACCTTTGTCAGGCTGTGAACTAATGATAGCTGTTAGTGATCAGAGTCATGAATACTGGAAATCACTTCAGATTCACACCACACACTTTTCTCACCAAACTTCCGCTCGTACATATGAAACTTCCTGAAATGCCCTTAAGAGATATCATCCCCCTAGTCATTATCCTTGTCTGTCTAATGCAGCGTGGAATTAATGCGTTCAGTTTTGCTGGCAGAAAATGGAAGCGAGACGTGAGCGAGTCAGTGACCTATCCCGGCCGGTGAATCATGAGGGGGAAGTGCACGAGAAACAGAGAGCGCATCGGTCATCACTGAACTCCACGTGAACCCGGGCGAGCCTTGACAAGCAGCAGGTTACAAGGGGTCACCGCGGCATCGTGTCCCACCGCGGGAAGCATCACTCGCGGTGGATGCAGAAGCAAGGAATTCAAACATGTTCCTGATCCTCGTAACCTACTGAGTGTCCCTTGACTCGCTAATGTTACTCTTACACGAAATGACCAAGGATACCAACTCACCCCCTCACCAAATTCAAATACCAAGTTACTCAACATAAGTCCATAACCTCTCCTTGTAACCTACTTAATGTCCCAGTGACTCGTTGATACGAAACTTAAGTCAGCAAGTATACCAAAGCAACCACGCACCAAATTCAAATTCAGCTAAAATCCGTAACCTCACTGTATACGTATTCTTGCTTATCATCAGCCGACGCCCTGGATCGTAAGCGGGAACAGGGCGGAAAGTAAAGCATCGGTAATTCACGTTTTCTTCGCTGCGTCGCGTTACACAAAGCGCCGGAGTAAGACAACTCCCCGTGCCAGTCATCGTAAATTAGCTGACCTGAGATGACTCACACGACACCCACGACCCGCACCGTACGACTGACTCCCTTTTGGTGGCTCATTAAAGATGGATAACTCGAAGAGAGAGAGAGAGAGAGAGAGAGAGAGAGAGAGAGAGAGAGAGAGAGAGAGAGAGAGAGAGAGAGAGAGAGAGAGAGAGAGAGAGAGAGAGAGAGAGAGAGAGAGAGAGAGAGAGAGAGAGAGAGAGAGAGAGAGAGAGAGAGAGACCGAAAAATACAGCAAAGGTGGTGGGAATCGTATACTTTTCAAGTCAATCATAGCAATAGTAGCAGTATCATCATCATTATCAGCAGCAGCAGTAGTAGTAGTAGTAGTAGTAGTAGTAGTAGTAACAGTAGTAGTACAGGTAGTAATATCCTGACACCACACACCAAAAAAAAAAAAAAAAGTAAAGTAAAAAAAAAAAAGTGTATTGTTCACCATTATGTATCAGGGGGGATATGTCGCCTTTGTTTCATGCATCGTGTGCGTCTTTGTGTGTGTGGCGGCGAAATTGTAGGTTCATAACTGACGCTGGAGTTTTGGGAGCGCAGTATGACCTTTCACATGGGCCATTATTGATGAGTCCCTCCCCAACCTGCCATCTCACAGGCTCCGCAAGTTTGTACAGGTGTTTCATTTTTAACTAAACTCCCGGTCACTTTTTTTTTCAAACATACATCTTCTATTATTCTGTCTTGCTAGAGAAAGTCTTGTATTTTTTCTACCTTGCTTATCGAGAGGGTGTGTAAGTTTAGTGTCCTAGGCTCGTGTTAATGAGAGGTTATCCACAGTTCTAGACATTCATTCCCTAATCCATTGCTTGAAAGTCCAGTGCAGTTCCATTCTTGCTTATCGTAAAGGCATAGTAACTGTACTGTCCCAGGCTTCTGTTAATGAGAACTTGCTTACAACTCCACAAGTCCACTCCCTAATCCACTGCCTGAAAATCTGTTAGAGCTCCAACCTTGGTTATCGTGAGAGTGTAAGATTTGTTGTTAGCTGTTTATCATGAAGGTGTAGTGACTGTGATTGGCAAGCTAAAAATATTTGTGCGCATGTCCAAAGATCCTCTCCCTTATCCACTCCATGAAAACCTATTGCAGCTCCACACTTATTTATGTTTGTGTTAACTACGACTTGAGCAAAATTCCAAAAAAAAAAAAAAACTTTCTCTCTTATCCACACCTTCAAAAATTTATCGTGGCTTCACGCTTGACCAGACCGTGAATACTTTTATCATACACAACATTAAAAAATAAATTGCCACCCGCTTTCGCCGATACATGTACCAGCATTTAGAAAGACATCATTTTAAAGCATTCTCCCTTAAGAATCTCGGGCTAGTTTGCTCTTGCCTGTGAGAAGAACGGTGTGGTCATTTCCAGTTCAGTTTTTCACCTGCATGAAGAGAAAAGAAAACGTTAGATCTGCCTTCTGCCTCCGAGGTCTTGTTTATTAACGCATCAGGCACGCGAAGGCTGCAAAAGCGAAGTTCTAAAGAAAAAAATGTTCGCGCAATTATGCAAATCACTGAAGATGAGCTTGCCGACAGTCTGATGGAGGAGCGGCCGGACAAACACACACACACACAGGCCCAGGGACACAAAGGAGGCCGACCTGAGAAAAGAGAGAGAGAGAGAGAGAGAGAGAGAGAGAGAGAGAGAGAGAGAGAGAGAGAGAGAGAGAGAGAGAGACCTACATTAAATATACGCACTAAAACAGAGTAGATTGAGATGGGCATGTAAATACACACACACACACACACACACACACACACACACTGAGAGAAAGATAAGATAGTTAATCCAAAATTCAGATATCTTACTGAGAATATATTTTTTTCCTTCCTTTTTTTCACCATGTCTGTCTGTCTGACTGTCATCATCTCCACGACGCCATGAACTGTTAAAAAAAAATGTACAAACTCAACTGACTGTAAAATTATGAAATAGACAAAACGTGCACATTTCTTATTATGATAGAAATTAAGTATTGTGAGAAGAGTCGGACGAGTCATTTTATTTCATTCAGTTTTATATACATATATATATATATATATATATATATATATATATATATATATATATATATATATATATATATATATATATATATATATATATATATATATATATATATATATATATATATATATTTTTTTTTTTTTTTTTTTTTTTTTTTTTACCTAGTATTTCAGTTCTTGTTGCGTGTAAGTACCTGAAGTAGAGTCTTGTAAAGCGCCTTCACTAATCTATTTCCTTCATGAACACGGGACTTGAGGGCGGGTTATTCCCCCAATCAGTATAAAACAAACCACGGGTGATCGATCGGCCTGAGCCTTGCATAAACGAGAGATGCGAGTGGCTGATTCCAGATAAGATAACTGCATTGTTGCGAGCTGCCGGGAGAGGCGGGGTCGTCACGCCGGCATTAGTGGGGGTCCTGCTCGCTTCTTCCCTGTCGCGCCTCCCCGTGTTTGGTATTCATGAAGCGACGCCACCGCTCCTCAGCCCAAGCTTGTCGCACCACACGGCATTTATGGGTAATGGGGAGACCTCTCATCCCTGGCGGACCCACAGACACCCACTGATGGTAATTGTCCTCGATGCTATGGGTGTCCGGTGCGGCTTATCTCGCTCTCCCGCCGGTAATCTAGCTCGCAGATCGCTCCCATCAGAGCAGCGCCCGTGATAAAGATTTAGGTGCCCAGTGTTCCGTGCTGGTCTCCCCGCAGTGGGAAGGTCCGGCCAGGCGATGAGCGGGTCAGTTCGCTGCCTCCTCCTGCCCCCATTTGAGAGCATGAGAGGGAGGAGGGAACACGGATCTACATAGTCCTGTGAGGAATACTTGTATTTTATACTTCTTTTCTGTGTTATGAAGATTCAGATTATGAAGGACAGAAGATGATAAAGATTTTCATAGTGCATTGTGAGATAGTTATATTTCCTACTTGTTATTTAATTTCTACCCTCCTTCTCTTTGAATCATAATAACTCATTTCAGATCGTAAGGAGGAAGAGACAACATGAATCTTTACTCTCCATTTAGGAATACTTGTTTACATTCACGGTATTTAATTTCCTTTTTTCTCTACTTCACTGCACTTCGAAGCCATAATTATACCAGGGACCTTCCAATAGATAAAAAAAAAAAAAACTCTACTACTTTTCACTCTTTTTTTTTTTATATCACTGTCCCCTTGTCTTTACTTTCTTCTTTCTTCTGGCGCAAGTTGCAAAGCGGGATCACTGACTTTTATTCCTCTCGCTGGATTTGATGGCCGCGGCTCAGGTTTGGTCTCTCCCTCCCCTCCAGGATACCAGTTAGTTAGCGAAACGTCCCTGGGAATTAGCGGACGGTGTTCATCGGTATAAAAGGAAACAATAAGACTTTTCCTATGACCTGTTCCTCCTCCTTTTATCCCTCCCGCTCTTTCTTCTCTCTCTTCCATTCCCTCCCTCCCTCCCTCCCTCCCTCCTGACCATTTAATTTGCTATCTATAGTTTCCCTTACTGCATATTTGATGTGCGTGTGTGTGTGTGTGTGTTGTGTGTGTGTGTGTGTGTGTGTGTGTGTGTTACAGAAAGTAACTATAGAGTAAGCAACTTTATTTCTCTCTCTCTCTCTCTCTCTCTCTCTCTCTCTCTCTCTCTCTCTCTCTCTCTCTCTCTCTCTCTCTCTCTCTCTCTCTCTCTCTCTCATCATTTCACACAGTTAAAGAAAGTCTTGCCGGTATTCACCTCACAAACACCTGTGCTTCACCCTCACCTTCACCCTCACCTTACAGTCTCCCCTCGTACAAGTAGCGGGTGGCTGTAATGCACTGGTGGCCTACATGTGCTCTCACCTTCGCTTCCTCTCCACTTCACATTCAAGCACCGTCTCCCGCCTCGCCTCCCACGTTGAGCCTTCCTTCTTTTCTCCCCCCCGTCTCTCTCTTTTGGAAGCCGCTCCGCAGTTGTGTATCTTGTCCCTCCGCTAATTTTTGTGTGGTCCTGGCAGACTTCTGCCGGTGCCTCGCTGCTCGATGGACGGGTGATTAAGTTTGTTTTATGTACTTCTATTTATTCTTATTATATCTGTGGTTGTTTATTTTTCTGACTGGTGGTTGTGTTATAGTACGTGTACTTAACTTTTGTTAAGTACACGTTGTTGTTGTTTCTCTGCGTATGTGTTTTTTTTTCTCTTGGAGTTTCATACTTTATTTAAGTTGAAGTACGTCTTTGTTGTAGTTACTGGGTATTTGATACCACTTACTGTACAGGATGGCCTTAGCCAAGGAGATGAATCACTTGTTTTGTAAAGGGACAACTTTTCATGTTATTCAAGCTAAACATACTGTGGAAGTTCTTCCCCATTAACACTAAGCTTCTCGAACCTGGTGTCGCGCATATATATATATATATATATATATATATATATATATATATATATATATATATATATATATATATATATATATATATATATATATATATATATATATATATATATATATACTTTGTATGGGCGTTGACGGGGTGGGACGTGATGGGCCGCACTTCCAGGTGACTAATTGCTTACACTGGTCACAATTAATGTTGTGCAGAGAGAAAAGCGCCTGCGAGCTGTTTGTTAGGTTATGAATCATGTCAGTGACGCTAATCGTTCTGTGAATGGCCTAGTAATGTGGCGGCCGCGCCGTTCATTTTTCAGGACAGTCTTTGTATTCTCGGAGCAGTGGGTGCAGCAGCGACCATTAGTAACAGGTCGTTAAGTGTACATTCTCATCGCTCAGGTCAGACCGCCAGCCTCCGCGTACAACCTGTCCGATAACTCTAAGACGGAGGTGGCGTCTCGGGGCTAAGGAGGGGAGAGGGACAACACCGGGCTTGATCGCAGGGATGCGAAGAGCCGTTGGAATGAACGATGCTGCCCAGGCCGTTTTCTCGTCATATGTCAATCACGTCTTCTGAGTTGAAGCAGATGATCTACTACTGCAAACCCGCGACCCGCGTCTGTGTGTGCCATGGCGAAGTCCTTCCTTCCTCATCATGAAGGAGCAAAGAAGTGCGTTGTTCTCGCTACGCAACATGACTTAATGGAGAGTCTATTTACAGTATTGTCAAGCGTTTCAGTGACTTGTGTTTACAAGAGTATTTTCATGATTCTGATGATTTAACAAGAATTCCGCATCATCAGTAGGATAAAACGCACACAAGAAGTAGACTGATCATCTGTGTGGCCGCTGGAAATAGTACTGGTGAGGGAACAAAGAGTTTAAGAATACGGACCCAAGCTGCATAAGAGATCGTCCCTGAAGGTGGCTTAATGTGAGGACGGCTGATTAGTGGCGTGTTTGCTGAACGTGTGCTGCAGGTGAGGGATCGTGTTTCTTGCTCCTGGATCGTGAGTGCTCGTGTTGTTGACCAAGAAATATGGTAGGAAAAAAATAATCCCTGCAGCCAGTAAGTAACAAAGGTTATATTACGAAAGAGGTCGCGTACGTGCACTTCAAATGTCAGGATTCATGGGGGCAGCGCAGGGCAAGGTGTAGAGGAAGCGTGCACCGAGCCATATGAATGTTGCATGGGCGGAATAATGGAACGCTGCGGCATCCAGTGACTAGTGCCGGAACATGCTGTGTGCAAGATCAGAGGAAAATGTTGTTATCGTGTTTGCTTCCACCCCGGCGTGCCATTCATTACCCTCACCCACAATATTTCCAGACGTCACCCCTGCATCATAAAACATCGGGTGTCAGACTCTCTTGGGAAAAACAACGTGGCTTTATTTGTTGTATAAAAGCTTCTTATGTATTTTGTTGTGTGCAGTCAGGTGTGCGGGTCACCTGGCGCGGCGACCTGTGTAGGCGGCACGCGGGGCGCACTCATAAGCAACAACGTTTATGGCTGTATATGAGCCGCACGCCTCCAGCATCCGTAACGAATCAACTGCTTTAAATACAATTCATATGTGCACACTTAACTCACTATTAATTGCAAAAGAGTGTATCGGAGAGTAGCAAGTCTGGCGACCCTAGCACAGAGGCGGGGTGTGCGAGATGGGCAGAGATGGGTGAGGTTCTGGCGGTCTAAGATAGTCCTCCTTCTCCCGGGATGTTCCACAGCTTCCATGAAGCACTTAGTCGCCGAGGAGGAACAAGGACGCGAATTCTGAGGTTACTGATTATATGAAAGAAAATTTTAAATACCAAACAGTAGATTGCTTAACATTTTTTCTTTCTCCTCCGCGCTTTCCCTTCATTGATAGATGTTTGGTAGAGGTTTATAAGACATTTACGAAAGGGTGTAGATTTAATATGGACAGGCATTAAAATATCCTTTGTACGTACTTTGAATATCTATAATTTTGTCGCTCTATAAATCTGCTGGTAACCAAAGTAACAATGTAATTTTGAACTTGCTTCTGAATTGGCACCTTGTTGACCTTTTATTTGTATGTTTCCTTGACTTTGGCAGGACTCCATCTTATATAAAATATACATTAAGCACTATTCTACTAATACTACTGTAAACCTGTAAAAAGAGTTGTCCTTATGAAAAGTATATAAAGGAGTACTGTTTTTAATACTTCAAATTCCTTCACCAAATACGGAGCTCATAACTCAAGCCAGAATTCCTTTCCATATTGTCTTGACCAGTATTCCCTAACTCGTGTTACCTTCCCGCTCTCCTGACGCTCATTAGTCCATCGTGATCTTTGATGCGACCGCGATTTGGTCTCACTCTGAAGCCCACGTCTCTTCCGCTATCAGTGCTTGTTATGTCAGGAATTCACCCCAGATTCCACCAGCCATCCTCCATCACCACGCTGCCCTCGAGCTGACCACATTTCATCTACGTGTTGTTTTTCATCGTCGTCACCCAAGGAACCTCCGTTGCAGCGTGGACTGACGTGTTTTCTAGAAGTTTTAGTTTGTAAATTTAAATGACTGAAGAAAATAAATATATAGTTTGAGTATACTTGTTTTTAGCGCTATATCAGTCTATTTATTAATTTATTTTACTTATTTTACTAGATGTCATAATATAAATTGCAAGTTTCATTCTGCATTTTTTTGGAAGAAGGCAATATTTACCCTGAACTTTCTCTCATTTTGTCCAAAAAAGGAATAAACCCACCGCAGCACAGCCCAGGGCTCACGGTGGGGCAGAACAGTATCAGAAACGGTGCTTAATACCAGGCTTTTTTTTTTTCCTCGATCTCCCTCTCTCCCTCTCCCTTCGTCCAGCAAAATTGTTCCAGGTGGATGATGGATGACGCGCTTGAGTGCCGGTGTGTGGTCTTTGCACCAGGGCATCCTGATCCCGCCTGGAGGCACCTCACACCTCACTCCGCCGCCCAGACCCGGTCCCTCGTGTGGCCAAAGTGGACCTCGAGTTGAGAAGTTCTGGATTAATTTATTGATCCTCTTGTTTTACCTCTGTGAAGTGATAGTGGTGACGGTGATGGTGGCAGTAGTAGTAGTAGTAGTAGTAGTAGTAGTAGTAGTAGTAGTAGTAGTAGTAATAGTAGTAGTAGCAGTAGTAGTAGTAGTAGTAGTAGTAGTAGTAGTAGTAGTAGTAGTAGTAGTAGTAGTAGTATCAACAGCAGCAGCAGTAAGAAAGATAGCAGGCGCATCAACAACAACAATGATAAGTAATAAGAAAGATCTATATTTTCATCATGTATGTTTGCGGTGGTAGGTATTATACAAAGCCCCCAAACTAGGGCCGAGAGCTTTGACTCAGACAGACGTTCCTGCCAGACATTATAAGAATGAAGATGAGGATGACCGTATACTGCCACCGCCTCGTCATTATGTGTGTCCATTGCAATGCGGGCACCACTACCCTCAGCTCCGTCACCCTCGTCCTCAGCCCCCTCACTATACAATGTACTGCCTCAACTTCCCAGACCTCATCACCCCCTCACCGATCTCCTGCTGTGTCATTGCAGCTGCGGCCTCAACTTTACCGACATTGTTTGAAGTTTGACATCGGAAATGCTTACGAATCGTAGAGGAAATATCAACTACACTTACAAATAAGAAAAATATGCTTGGACTTTTCATGTTTTTTTATACAAGAACTGACGCGGTTG
Organism: Scylla paramamosain; assembly: GCF_035594125.1. Lineage (NCBI taxonomy): Eukaryota > Metazoa > Arthropoda > Malacostraca > Decapoda > Portunidae > Scylla > Scylla paramamosain. Next base: position 16,419,213 of record NC_087156.1, read on the forward strand.
TTTTGCATTTTGCTGCCACAAAAATTCTATTCCTATTCCATTCCTTACTTGCTACAGAGGTGCATGGGGAGTGCAGCGCAGTAGCACCACGGCTTGTATCCCGCTTGTTCTCACACATACAGGCGTTCTCACACACACTGACGCTTGCCCTGCACGGACCACTTTGCTGTCGATCACTCAGGCTCAGGTGTCAGGAGAATAACACCGTAACACTGTAATACGAGTGGCCGGGTCGTGACTAGTAAGGGAACGTGCCGCCACAGCCTGGGTGGCGGCACTCCAGCCTCGTGGAGGTGCGTCGGGAAACCTGCCTTGTATAAACACGTCTATCAATTATGAATCAGCAGCTGCAGCTCCCCAGCAGACGTCAGGTAATGGCCTGCGGGGATTGCGTGGGTCATCCCAGATTTTACTCACAGATTCCTCATTGTTGGCCAACTTACACCATCGGGAGGGTCGTCAATCTTGCCAAGGTAAATAACGATGAACTTTGGCATTAATATTCATAATGACAGGGAGAGAGTACGTGATGCGGGGAGAGGAAAAGGGGGAGCGGGGGCCGAAGGTTCGTGGCCTTGGTCATGCTTGTGCTTCTGCAAATTTCTAACGACGTAAACACCGACATTTATTCATCACACACCGTAGTCCCTCGCGGCGCTGCCCTGCAAGCTGCTGACGAGGGGCGGGGCATCGCGCCCTGGGACCTCCCACAGACGGAAAGAGTTTAACTTAAATATTTTTTTTTATTTTACGAATAGTGTAGAAACTGTTAAAAGGAAAAGTAGTGAGCTGACTTCCGTAATATACTTTGTACTTTAACTTTGTTTAAGAAATATGGTAATACACAAAATGTGTCAACCTAAACAAAAACGTATTTAATTAATACACACATCACAGTCTCTCCTCTGAGCAGCTCAGCGGACCTTTGAACACGCCGCCTTAGACAAGTCAGAAAACACTCGTCCCTCGGCGTCTTTGGTACAACTTTGGTAGGGAAGGAAGAAAATTTGCGTGACAAAATGTGTATGGTGGCCCCGGTGGGTGCGAGCAGGTGTCTTCAGGCCTGGCTGCCTCCACACCCAGCATGCAAAAGGCGTCCCGCTGCCGGCCAGCGTAACGAGCAGGCGCAGACGCAGTGTGGCCAGACTACCAAGGCGGATCGTGACCAGTATTTTTTCATATTTGTTCCTCGGTGGTATAACTCAGCGTGGCGCCGTGCGGGCCTCCCAAGCGGCCAATTTGAGACCAGGTTGTTGTGGACATGATCAGGTCCCCAAGTGCTGCCTCTCCCGACCCGCCGCCGCCTTTTAACATAATGAATATGGAAGGAAATGAAAGGCAAACAGCACGCTCCATAATAAGTTGCTTTTTTAATTTATTTTGCCAAATGTTAAGTCTAGATTTATTCCAGTGTGTGTGTGTGTGTGTGTGTGTGTGTGTGTGTGTGTGTGTGTGTGTGTGTGTGTGTGAGTATGCCACCCTTCCTGGTGTATTCCGACAAGCTGATGAAGGCCAAGAAAGTTGTTTTTGAAATTATGTTACCTCCGCACTATTTCTTATATTATTCTTGAGTATAGTTCATGTATTCTCTTATGTACAGCCTTCATAAATTTCATCATGTGAAAGCCATGCATATTTTTTTTCGTTCTTTTTCGTTTTTTTTTTTTTCTTCTTCTGCACGTCTTAGTCCTGATTTCAATTCTTAACACGTAATGTCACTTAGTTTTATATTCTCCTTAGATTCAATACTTGTCATCAGTTTCTTTGACTTAATGTTTTTTTCTCCCTCTCTTCCTCCTCCTCCTCCTCCTCCTCCTCCTCCTCCATCCTTTCGTGTGAGACTTGTAACTAAAACACTCCCGTCAACAACAAGGACACGCCCCCTTTCACTGGCGGCGCTGGCGTGGGGGCGTCGAGGAGAACGTGACACCTGCTGTGGGGGGCGTTTCAGGGCGGGACAGGTGAGGGGCTCGGCGGGGCGTCCTGGCAGGTAACACACCCAGGCAGAGCATCACCTGAGGGATATCTCGGCCTGTACATGGAGCTGGGGGCGTGATGCTGTGCTCCAACTCTCTCTCTCTCTCTCTCTCTCTCTCTCTCTCTCTCTCTCTCTCTCTCTCTCTCTCTCTCTCTCTCTCTCTCTCTCTCTCTCTCTCTCTCTCTCTCTCTCTCTCTCTCTCTCTCTCTCTTGTGTCCTTCGGGATTCTAAAGGTTTTGGTTTTATATTTTCATGATAATCATTTTTACTTTTTCCTATCTTCCTCCTTCTCCTCTTCCTCCTTATCATCACAAACACTAGCACCACTACCACCACCACCACCACCACCACCATCATTATCATTATTACCATCATCATCATTATTATCATCACCATCATCACCACCAATACCACCACTATCAACATCATCGTCACCAACAGTGGTAGGAAGGGTGATGCATCCATTACCCTCTCAGCGCCAGCCAGTACCGTCACCTGTGTCATTACCTAGAATCAAAAGGGCGCCACGTTGAGCCTCATTTGGAGTTCTCAGTTTCACTTCCGCCGTTAGAGGAACACAGAGCACACAGGACTTTCGTGACTCTTCCTGGCGGGTGCCTGGCTTAGGCTCCTGCCGTGGCCCAGTGCTTGTGAAGAATAGCCGCGGTGTGCTCTCATATGACCGCGATGCATGTAAATTCAAATAAATCTAGATGGGTTTTATTAAGGTTGCCATTGAATATACTGCTCGAAGCTTATGTAATATTCACCGTACTCACTGCGATGATCATAAAAGTCGCCTGAGGAAAAGCAGGATGAGTAAAAGGTTAGAGGTTTCACAGGGTTGCGGTGGAGTGTGTTAGTGCGGTGCTGAATTAAAGAGTGGATTTCTCCTCATGAATTTTGTGTCTGTTTTTGTGAAGTCACCTTTGAGTGTTATGAATGACCTACTGTTAAATTTAAGTTCCAATGAATTTGCTGTGCGTCTGTCATCCTGTCTTTAATGCGGCAGAATCCGTAATGATGCTTATTTGTATTACGCAGCAGCTCGTCTCTTGCCCTTACGATATTGTTATGTAAAATCCACCTTTTTTTTTACTTTATTTTCTGTTACAAATTTACAAAGAAACACATGCTTATTTTATTGCCTCTCTTAAATGAAGACAAGAAGAAAGAAAAAAATAAGTTAATCAAATAATGTAACCGATCCACACGCAGGAAATGGTAGGCGGTCAGCATTTCACTATAGATTTTTCTTTATGATCCATTATTTTTCATTATATTTCTGCAAGTAATGCGATGCCTCACCTCAGCATGCTTTTTGTGAAGGAATCTTAAACTCCCTCCGTTCTTGTGGTTGTTGACGTCACTCGGTCTATCTCTCTCTCTCTCTCTCTCTCTCTCTCTCTCTCTCTCTCTCTCTCTCTCTCTCTCTCTCTCTCTCTCTCTCTCTCTCTCAGCCTTCCACTCGCCCCCTCACTTGTCTGGTCGATTTAGCTTCCCTCATCTCCCTTTTATCCTCCTTCTCCTCCTCCTCTTCCTCCTCCTCCTCCACAACCTCCCCGCCTCGTCACTTCCACACCCACACTCCCAAGTCCACCTCTGTTCCCTCCTTTTCTTTCCTGGTTTACGTATGTGATAATTTTTTATCTCTCTTTCCATCACTTTATCCGCAAGTATCATTTTTTCTGCCTCTTATCTCGCCCATATCGCCTCTGTCTCTTCTGGACCCTCGCCAGGCCCGCCACAGCTCCTTAACGTCCCCTGCACTTCCCCCAAGGTCCAGTGCGGGTCAGCCTTCCTGTAGGTAATCCGGCCATAAATAATGTATCGCTATGGGAGGATTAGTTGGGACTTCTAATGGCCGTGCATCGCCAGCCAGGACGCCGCTCGCTGCCTCCTTGTGTTCACTTTCCCCTCACGTCCGCTCGCTTATAAAATGTTAGATGGTTTGTTCCGCGTGTGGGCGTGCGACGGCTTGCTGGCTGTGTGTACGTAGGCTGGCCTGGCGCTGCCGTGGCGGGGGTGAGAAGAGAGGCCCTTTGTGGCGGTCCTTGACTCAGGTGTTACGTGTTTTACCTTGTGGAAAATAATTTAGAGAGTTTACGAGCCATTCACTGCATCGAAGGAGCGAAGGCGTAGCTTCTACTTGCAGTATCCATTAGGCGGGACGTGTTTGCAAGCCTCGTATATATATGTGTGCTTGTGTATGTATATTGTGTGTGTGTGTGTGTGTGTGTGTGTGTGTGTGTGTGTGTGTGTGTGTGTGTGTGTGTGTGTGTGTGTGTGTGTGTGTGTGTGTGTGTGTGTGTAGCCTCCATAGAATTATTGCAAATTATCATGTGGCCTTCTGTCCTCCTCAGTCTGACACTCAGAGTTGCCTTGACACCGTGCATCCACTTTTGGTAGAAGAACGTCAGACCGCATGCTTCGGGGCGGCCGGGCAGGTGTTCCTCACGAAACACGCCAGCCTCGCCCCTCGGGAATGGGGTTACGACAGGCAAGGTCGGACCGCTGATGCATCACGTTTTCTGTTGCGAATGTCGGAAGGCGTGACGTGAGGCACCTCGCCGCAGTTGCTATTTAGAGCGATGGTGCAACTCCCTGCAGCCTCCTCGCCCCATACTGACCACTGCAGCGTGAAGGTGAACGGGATGTGGCCCAAAAGACAAAAGAATATCGACAGCACGTGACGGGAAGTGCTGATAGAAAGATCGATATTATCTTTCTCGGGATATTTCCTTATATAAAGCGTGCCATCCATTGCTTCGGGCACCGATAACTCTGGCAAGACAAAGGTGAGGGATTAAGGGTGTCTTGCCCTATCACCTCCGTCCTGGACTGCTGCGTGAGACTGAGGTGGAGGACGCCCGCCCGAAACCCTCACCTCGGGCAGTAGGTCTGAACGACACACGTGAACAGCCACCTTGATTATCATTTCTATCCGTCCGATGTAGGACTGAGGACAGGAGCGTTCACCCTGATCCTCAGTGCCCGCCACATCGGGCGATCAGTTGATAAAATGCTTGTCGGAGTTATGTTAGCATCGTTTGTCAGAGTGGTATCGATGACGCTTCACAACTGCCGCTACTTCAAACAGGTTGTCGTTAATTATCAGCTGGAGCGACACAGCAGGAAGTCCACCGCGGCGAGGAGCAGCAGCAGCAAGACAGCAGCAGAGGATACGCTAATCCATCAATCGACATGACCGCGGATGACCGTCATGCTAATAACAGCCCCTCCTTGCTACTTTCTGCCGGCCGGTCAGCACCAGGATGCGCCGCTTTGATCATTATTATTCCAAAACCGGAAATTTAAGGGCTATTGGTCCATCAGAGGGACGTCATGGGCCACCTGGAGGGTCACGCCGCCGCGGAAAAGGTGGCAGCGTTCAAGGAACCCGCCTTTGTCATCTGGTTGAAGAGCACACCTTGCACAGTTGTTACCATCATCACAATCATAAGTAGCGATAAGGAAAAGGATTTATGTAATGGACGTTTGTTTAAGATTCATAAATAACAGGACGATGAAGAAAATGTAAAGTATAGTTTGTTTGAACTCTAGTGTGTCCGTTCTGAAAATCACGTGATCTTAAACATGAAAAAAATAAACAAATAAAAACAGGAAGACATCCTGGTCCTTACAATTTTTTTTTTTTTTTTTTAGATAAATGTTCGCCAAATATCGCAAAATATTGTTGACATCTTTTATTTTCCACTAATTTTGTACAAAGTTTATAAATTCCCCTGCAAGCCATCACCTCAAGCAAGTACCGAGCTAGAGACACAGCTATAAGATCAACTTTGAAGCCGTTCGTTTGCAAGACTTATTATTCCGTCACTAGCAAGGGTTAAGACGCCTCCAAAGAGCGGCACCGCGACTTGAGAGGGTACGCGGCCTCGCCCATCCCCACAAGGAGCTGCCGCGGCATCGTAATTAGAAACAGTTGAGCCGCGTGGCCACGATCGCGTAACCTGCCGTCCTCACAGGTCGTGGTGGCCGGAGTCGGTGCGGGTAAAGAGATGTTTGGACCAAATGGAAGACGAGCATCCGTGAAACAAAAATGGGCATGCGAAAATGTGGTGAGTGGCGCCGAGAGGGTGGCGTGCTGGCGAGAGGCAATGCTTGGGAGGTTCCGGGCACGGGGCATACCACAGGGTCTTATTAAGGAGACTCTAAAGGGAACTGAAGAGAAGCAAGAGGAAGACAAGCGAGAGTTAGTGTACGGAATAGTGTTAGTTTACTACCTCAAGCATCTCTGAAATGTCTCCTTACTGGCGCGGGAAAGAAAAAGTTGCGTTGCGTCATCAGAATGGAGGTCGGTGGTGAGTCAAACGGGAAACGGTATTTCTGTAAGGCAGGAATGTTTGCTGAGGGGCGCCGCGCAGTACCCACGTGCCCCGCAGGAGACAGTGTTACCGAACATGTAAATTCAGCGGTGTCGGCACGGTAATTCTGAATGCTGTCCGTCGCGTGTGCTAGATTATATCACAATCGCCAGTGTTGGGCGACTCCAGGGCACGGCAAAGAAGGGCAAGGGCCATTTCGTGCTGTGTCCAGCGATAACCACGAAATACGGCCAGTGTGATAGCGCTACGTAAATTGCAGCTTTTGTTATTGTCCACCCAGCTGGGTTTATATCAAGGCTGCAGCGGCACATCTTTGCTTGTACCAATATATCACACTTATTTCCTCGACACTAGCATCGTATTATGTCCCTCAAGAATATTGCGTCATTCAAAGTATATAAACCTTTGAGCACCGTGGTATCCATCATTGACAAAGGGTATCTTGTACGTGGACTCGGTCTTTGTACCGCCGAGCCTAAAACAATGTGCGCGGGGAGTGATGGATGAAGGGCTGGACACAGATTAAGGCAGATGTCCATTGCGAGCCATGACCCCGTCCCGTGATTTATGGGGGGGCGGCGTCCGGTGTCCCTCGACCCTCCATTAGCGTCCGCCCATCAAGCCGCCGTCGCCTGTCCCGGAAGTGACGCTTTTCTCACCTGCCCTGCGCTCGTGCCAAGGTGTGGCGGTGTAATGCGGCCGCCGCGGTCATGTGACCCCGGCAAGAGAGCCTCGCATATTACGGGAATGACTCGGTGTATTATAATGTTTTAGTCAGGTCACGATGCGAAAGAAAAATATATCGTGCGGATATTATTTTTTTCACCTGGTATAAAAACTAACCTAACTTCAAGTGGCACTAAACTAAGCTGAATAAAACCGGTATTATTATATTACTTTTTTTATTTCGCTATTCAGGAACCGGAGATAAAAGAGACGCCGAAGGTGCTGGGTCGTGCAGGACAAACACAATTTCATCTTCGTGACCGCCTGAAGCCGTAATGATCGACAAGTACAACCTTCCTTCACTATCAATCACATCAAGGATTCTTACTTCAGGAAATCACACGCACAGCTGCGAGAACCCTGACGAGCTGACACGACTCGGAGAATCTTGAGAAGCGTGACACCCGCCAGTCCGCCCCGAGGCTCCCTGCCCTAGCATATACCCCGACATCGGCCGCCCGGCACCCTTGGATTACCACACCAGCCACACCATCGAAACTCTCGCACCTTCCTTCTTCCTATCGCTGAATACCGAACTCTCTTCTCGCGCAGATGGAAGCAGGCTAAGAGTGAGGGAAAAAAAAAAAGGGCAGCAAAAAAAATCCACTTATTACAATTACACTAAGAAGTAAGAAAAAAAAAATGGAGAGGGGGTGGATAATAAGAGGCCATGATCGTAATCAGTTTCAATTGTGGAATTGCCCTGACGTTCTCCTCTTAAATGGAAGCAGGAAAAATAAAACTCGATCTGATCCCGTGTTTATCGGCGTCTTCCTGGTCGCTGCACAACTTATTAACCACCCGGGGAAACACCAGCCATGATAATTACTGCAGATTAGTTTTCATGGAGGCGCCGTTGTTCTGATGATGTTCTCGTGTTACTCGTCCGTCGCGTGAAGCATCGCATTATCGTGTATTGGTGCAAATTAGTGCGCATTCGAGTTGTGTCTGCCGCAGTAAAGGCAGAACGGAGGTGCTTGGAACTAGAACACAAGCAAAGATAAACGGCTCGAATGAAGGCAAACTCTAATAGTCAGGAGTAACAGTTAAAGCAGAGTGAGGCAGTTATACTAGAATATGAGGTTAATGACGCTGCTTGGGACTAGAATAGAGGGAAATTAGATCCACTGAGGATTAGAACAATAGGAAAGATTAAAGCTGCAAGGAGTTAGTAAGTAAGTGAAGTGAAACTGTTGAATATTGATTAAGGAAAATCTGAGTATCATGGAATTAAAATAACAGAAAGAAATTTGTAAGCTGTGTAAATGTCTAGAGCAATAGAAAGACATACAAAATTCTTACATAGAGAAGATTATCATCATACTCGCATTATTATTAAAAAATACTCATTTTACTTTAATTTACACAACATTCAACGATGTATTTCACGAAGCGATTTCAGACAATTCGGAATAGACGATCTTCCATATATTAATATTATTATTGAGACAAAAATTGATGCTGCTGAAATATGCAGTAGAATCCACCCGCTTGTCTCATCGCAGCCTCTCGTGTGGGTCGGTGGCACGATGCGTCAAGAACATGGACATTTTCAGGATTGTTTTACGGCGCAGCGAGGTTGGCCTCGGAGCAGCGCCTCGGTATTAGATACTTTTGGGCCAGAGCCGTGTCGGTCCCTTCCAGACATCACACGCTTCATCAACACTGCATGAAACTACTACCCTCTCTTTTTTTTTTCTCTCTCTCTCTCTCTCTCTCTCTCGCTTGCTCTATTTTCATCAGAACGGAGTTTTCACTAATCGCCTTTTGGCAGATAGATACGAAGGAGTTTGCTTTTTCTTTTATACGTTGGCAAAACTTCTCTATTTCTTTGAAGTTCATCGCCTCAGTTGTCGCTCGTGTGTGGGGTTGTGGGTACAAAGGGAGGGGGATACGAAGACAGAAAAGGAGAAGGCAGGATGAGGCAGTAAAGAAAAGGAGTAAGAGATAAGATTAACTGAATCGTTTGACATCACACAAAAAATAAGAGTTATGCAAAATAGGTAGCGAAGATTTTATTCACATGAAGTTAATGATCTGTCGCCGGCACACCACATTACTTTCCATGCATAGGTAGAACACACACTAACTATAATGAACATATTTATTGTGTGTATATATTAAAGATAACAGGTGGTGCAGAACATATTTATAGTGCATATATTAAAGATAACAGGTGGTGCAGTCTTGGTCAGAAGTCGAGTGACCTTCTGCACTCAGTTCCATCAGGGCAGTTCCCCTCAATCTCAAGTCTTCTGATCTCCTGACAGTCTCTTTACAAAACCTGATGATGGGTTGATCCTTAACAGACCAGAGGATTTAAAAGAGGGAACAGGCAACGCACAATGGAAATGAGTACAAAACGTTACTCACCTCTTGACCACGACTGTATCTGCTGCAAACCTTCATTTATTTATACGATATTACCCCTCCAAGAAAATAAACTTTACTTATGTAGCCTTCACTCCTAAACGATATCATGTGAAAAGAAAAAGAAAAATAGAACAGACTCACTCCTGGTACGAACTGGCCGCGTCACGCATGACTCTGCCTGATGGCTTCTGCTGCTGCTCGGGAAGAAATACATACATGACGTGTCAGGCTGAACGAACGGAAAATACTGGTGTTGTTTATGACGTGATGGCGCCCTCGGATATCTTGTAATATCTTGTGTGTGTGTGTGTGTGTGTGTGTGTGTGTGTGTGTGTGTATGTGTGCGTGCGCCGAGGGCCTCCGTTACGCTTCGCCGTGACTCCCCAGCGAACTGTTTCACCTTCAGAATGATTCCTCGCCTCGTCACGACCTTTGCCGCTCGGCCGACTTTCCTTCTGTTGCCTCTCCGCCTCCCGCCCCTCACTCACCCGGCTGCTGGAGGAGAGCGTGCGTGGCGGAGGCTGTTGGCAAGCAAAAAAAGAAAAGAAACAGAGGAAGAAAGAAAGATGTCATCATTGGATGTTTCTCTCCTAGCTTAATTATCTGTAATTTTACCATTTCATTTACCACAGAGTCGACAACTGCTGGGGATTGCAATGCTAATAAACACTTAACACTTCATAATCATCAAGACCAGCGGTGTGACGCCTCAACATCTAAAAGTGGCTTGAGTTTCAACGGTGATGATTAATTGTTGCCATTTTTTCTCGCGTCTTCAGTTGTAAGAGAGATAATGCAAAAGTTAATTCCTCCGGGTCTCAGCGAAAGGAACTCAGCCACCACCATCATCAGCCACTTACCTGGTGCCCTTCGCTCGGCCCAGGGCGGAGGGCTATCGCAGCACTCTCGGTGTGACTCGCTGTCCTGTTGTTGTTCCCCCGCCTCTTGCCCCGCGAGACCATCACAGATCACCATAAACGCATCACACCCCGATAGCCGCCATCTGCGTCACCCCATGTTTGGCCGGCGCTGAAGTGGCAGTCAGTCAGTCACCGGAGAGTAAGACGCACGGTGATGATAAGGCAGGGTCGCGGCGGGCACCGGGAAGGACGGCACAGGGCGGACGAGGGCCCTCCGTGGGCTGAGTGTTTTCATATCTGTCATGCAGCCCTGATAGGCGAGGGCGCGACGGTGGAGAGAAGTGAAATATGAACTGAACTGAATCGGTCTCCAAATTTCCACGTAAAATAAAATCGAACACGATTTTCTTTGTATCGTAAAAAATACTGGACATGCTCTTGCACTGGGAGAAAGATACTGGATTTGTTCGTGCTGTGCTACAGAAAACCACTGGTGTTGTCTGGAGTCTCAGTATGATAGTCGTAGAAATCTCATAGAGATTAAGTCGTTCATGTTTTCCGACATGAATTACATTTCATCCGATTCACACTTAGCGAAATCCACTGCAAGCTGAGTGTCATAATAATCGGATCAAAAATAAAACTTTAAATTATATTCCACCGCGGTGAGTTAAAACCTGATATATTTGTACTAGAAAACAGCAAAAAATTTACGTAAAAGATTGAAAAGTAGACTTTCACTCAGACAGCACAGGACGGAAGGAGTGACGGTTTGAGTGCCGTCTAACCCTCATTCTCTTCCTCCCTCCCACAACAGTTGCTTTTCCCAAAACTGAAGGTGCAGTGGTAGCAGCGGTCACGTCCGTCTGGTGGATGTTGAATTACCAGCCTTGTCATTACGGCGACACCACGCTTCTGTACAGCAGCTTTTTTTTTCCCCCTTTCTTTCTGTACCGCAGAGAAAAGTCGTGTGTCGCGCCCTGTCACTGCTGTCGTCGCCTGGAGCGCTGCCAATATGGTCATTAGAGCGGGAAGCGTTGGCAGCCACTTATCATAATTGAGGATACTAATTTGGTGGGATGTTGCGGCCTAATTTGGATCTCTCAGTCATTACCTTTATTATATACCTGGACTTTTTTTTTATTTATTATCATAATCTTGAAAGTTGCGAGATGATTATTAATCTGGGACCTTCCCTCTGAGAGCACTGAATCAGATGAAACGAGTCACATTTTGTCCACATGAAACCCGTTCACATTCGAGAAGACGTCTCAGGTGCAAGGAGGAAAAGTTACTTCAGTGTCCACTATCAGGTGTGGGAATGTGAGAATGGAAGGGTTTGAGTGTAATGATAGTGTGGATTGGCGCCCGTGTCGACTTCACTGTAATATGATTTGTGGAACTGCAGAATGATGCCCCAACAATAAATATAGAACTGGTACCGCAATTTCTCAGTAACTAAAGTGCAATATATGATTCTGATAGCGTGGAAGGGCGCTCATGTTGACTTCACTGTACATGACTCTTGTGAAGCTCCTGAGCGATGCATCAACAATAAACATAGAACTGGTACTGTAGCTTCCCAGTAACTGAATTGCAGCATATGAGACTTACATCGACTTGCTCTTCGTCTGTCTAACGTTCACTGTAACATGATTTTTCCTCATCCATTTGCTTTTTCTCTTTTACATCGATGACACCATGCAACTTTTACCACCACCGTCCATTATTCGGCATCATTACTGTTACTATTTTTTTTTTTTTACATCAAAGAAACAGAGCAATTGCAAAAAAGTGAGGAGAAAAAAGGAAGCCTGGTCATCTTGCTGCTTCCAAAGAATCACTTCTATAATGTGTACTTTTTTATCTCCAATACCATCTGTTGTAATCTCATTTGTCGTGGGCGTGGTGTGCGACGTTCACAGATAAAATAATACATGATAATTGCCTGCGAATACAAAAAGAAATAAATAAATATCTCCAAGAACACCAGAGATAATTCCATAGCTGCATCTAGTGACACTGTACAGCTTGCCTGCCTTTCTCATCTTACAGAAAACTCGCCTACTTGTCTCGTCGCAGAAGCTTGGGGTCAGAAAACCAGGTGTGTCATCTTGTCAAGTGGGCCGAGTAATGGGAAAGTTGCTGGAGTAAAGCGTTAGGAGGAGAGGCAATTCTGTGAGGCTAAGGTGGCAGGAAGGCAGGACGCTAAGTGACCAGTTGGTGGAGAAGGAATCACCTTGGAGGATGAATAGTCTTGTCGCTGCCATTGAGGACTGGAAGAAGGGAGACAGGGTGGATGTGGATGAGAGAGAGAGAGAGAGAGAGAGAGAGAGAGAGAGAGAGAGAGAGAGAGAGAGAGAGAGAGAGAGAGAGAGAGTTACCTCGACCTACGGGCCAAGGTTCACCAAAACTAAGGGTGGATCAGGTGGAGAATTAGTTCGAGGTGGAGTTTCAGTTCAAATTGGAGGTTAGTTGGAGGTGGAGATCAGCTCGAGGTGGAGGTTAGTTCGAGGTGGAAGTTAGCAGTGGAGGTTAGCTGGAGGGGTGGAGGTTTGATAATCTTCCGTAACCCCACACAACATTGAGGAGTCTACTCGCACTAGACAACCGTGCATGGGCGTGTCTGCGTCGAGTGGGCGGGGAAGGAAGGGAAACGCCGAGCCGCGCTGAGCCCCGCCACGCACCGCTGAGGCGAAGGGGAGAGCATGGAACGAGGATGGAGCGACCCCTTGGTGAGCGTAGAGAAAGGGAAGGGAGGTGGAGGAAGGAGGACAATTAAGGGCCATCCGGGCACACCTACGTGGTATATCTTCCCTCACAAGGCGACTATTTGACCCTTGACTTCCGCAACGCGTCTCCTGACCTCGCCGACCTCACGTCCGGCCGCCCCCCCTCCCTCGCTCCTTCCCTCCGACTATGATAATTTCTCCAAGATGATTCACAAGAGACGCCCTTTGTTCAGTTTCCTCCCTGACCCAAAAAGTAAAAATAAAACTTCCCATCCGTCAATCAAGGCATCTCTCCGTCGAAAAATATTCGGAGTGGTGGTGTTCGGAGCTCCAGACGCGATGGTGTTCATGGAAATTTTAGGTGAATGTTATGGAAAAGGCCTGAGCGGTGCTGCCATGACCTTTCCAGGGGTCAGAGACAAAGGCAGGTGCGAGGTGCAGGTGACGAAGGCGAGGCAGGTGAAAGGAGAGACCCCGAGCACTCATTCAGGTGTTATGGGTGAATGAAAATGTTCTTTCCTTGGTTCCCGCCGCGAAAAACTGAAGAAATGATGGTATCTTTTGTGTGAGTGTGTGTGTGTGTGTGTGTGTGTGTGTGTGTGTGTGTGTGTGTGTATGTGTGCGTGTGTGTGTGTGTGTGTGTGTGTGTGTGTGTGTGTGTGTGTGTGTGTGTGTGTGTGTGTGTGTGTGTGTGTGTGTGTGTGTGAGAGAGAGAGAGAGAGAGAGAGAGAGAGAGAGAGAGAGAGAGAGAGAGATCAAACAATAATACTACTGAAGTTCTATTTTTTTTATTTTTAAATAGTGTTCATTGAGTTCAGTGCAGTTGCCATAACATAACTTACTAAAATATTTCCTTACGAGAATAGTCTACGGTACATCATAAGAAACCTTCCTTGAGCTTTACCAGTTTTGTTACCTCCGCGAACATAATCGACGGAACGTGTGAGGCATTCAGAGCGGCGGACACTGGACACTTCCCTCGCCCCCGTTAACTTATACAGTGTCTAGTGTGGCAGAGAGGTGACTGCAGCACGCCCCTGAGCCAACGCGCACCGCCTCAGAAGTGCAAGTTTTTTTTTTTTTTTATTCAGGACGAGGTAGCACGCGAATAAAGAATAAATTTTGAGCAATCAGGAAGAACAGGTCAGGTTTTTGCTCTCGAGTGACGGCCAGCGTATTTTCATTGCACGCCTTGTTTTCTTGAGGAGGATTTAGGCTTGTGTACGAGTACTCGTCTTCTTCCGGCAGTTTCTTCTTTTATTTTTATTTTTTTCCCTCAGACACTCAAAAGGTCACTTCCTCCCGCGCAGACTTGTGTTGCCAGAAAGCAATCCGGTGCCCAGCATCCGCCGCTCTACTGAGGGTGGTCAGATTTAGGCAGCGGGAGGACGATTGCCTTACGGGATGCTGGGATGTTTTTTGCTCTTTGTTCTGCCTCACTGAGCTTTATCGGTCATCCTTCGATATTTATGCAGCCTAAGTAGCAGTGTTCCGCCTTATGGCCAGGCTTGATGAGGGTGATCACTGAGCAGCGCCTGGAAGAAAGGCGGTGCACGAGATGCCACTGATAAGAGGCAGCAGCGGCGCCCGGAATAAGCGGTACACGTCACTAATTAAGGTGTACAGGCGGCAACATAAAGTCCACTTGATTTTTGTAGTTTTACCCACACTAGTACAAGAAAGAAAAAAATTATAGGTGCATACATACACATACGAGTATATACATACATGAATACACACACACACACACACACACACACACACGTATATAGTGTGTGTTTTTCTGTATGAGTGAGAGAGTCAGCAAATAATTAAGAGGTTTTCAGAACATACCTAAGTAACTGTTGGCGGTGGTCGTGGAGGGCAGCAGTAGCAGGTCGTGGCAGCGCCGCCCTACACCCCCTGGCGAGGTGAACGACCCGCCCCTGGAGTGCCACTGGCATACTTAGGGTCTTGATGCTGTGTGTCGGCGGCGGCTCTGAAATAATGATATATATACGCCTATTATTAAATGGGCAGGAAGGTATGGCATGAAGACTGATCAGCGACCCAAGGGGCAGTGTTCGAGGGCCCGCACTGCCCTCCTTCTCTGCCTCACCCTGGTCTTCATTGCTACAACCCACCCCTCCCCTTACACACATTAACAGACCGGTCCAGAAGCCTTCAGCCGTCAGGAGAATATTGAGAATTGGCAATAATTAGTGTGGTGTGTGTGGAAAACGTACATATATGGAGGTCCTTATAGCCGCTTCATGGTAACGGATGAGGTGCTCTCGGCGTCGTAAAGAACGCTAAGTGAGGTTCATGTCGGCCAACTTGCTGCGTCTTCATTTGTTACCTCGTGTTTTTTTTTTTTTTTTTTTTTGTCGCAGATAACTCCCTCCAATTTTTTTTTGCGTATGTGGCTTCTTGGTCTTTTCCCCGCGACTTCAAAACTAAATAATGGCCATAAACAAGAACATAAGGTCAATAGCTGTAATTGGATGATAATGTAGCTTGAGGCAGCAAGTGACTACCAGACAGAATGCACCGGCCTCCCCGCGAGCAACACTTCCTCTCTCCCTCTCCCCTCTCCCTCTCCCTCATGCAGCCCTCGCCTAAACGTTACGCCGGTCCATCTCCCTCCACTCCTTCTCCCTCTAGCCTCCCCCTTGCCTCTCCACCACTCCTTCACGGTGCTTTTTTAACAAACGTGGTGTCCCTCCACCAACCTCCTTAACCTCTAGATTCTTCCCTCCATCTGCAGCACCCTTTCGTCATCGGAAGGCTCCTCCATCACTCAAGTCCCGCTGGCCTCCCCTCAAGCCTCCTCCCCGCTAATGCCATATAATCGTGTTGTAACCAATAGCCGTGGTTACATGGTTTGGCTCCTGAATTATATAACCTCATTACCTGTTCTTGTGCCGTAAGGACAGAGAACAAAGGGTGACGCCGCAGCCCAAACGGAGCGTAATCTTATAACAGGAAGGTTCTGACCACCGCCGCTCACTCACCGCTTTAGTTGACGTTTATTTTGGGGAGACTTGTTTTTTTTTTTTTTTCTCAGATAAGTATGAAGTGGACAAATTGAAGCGCTGTGCCACCGCCAGGAGCAGATTGGGAAATTGGCGCTAATTTATCAGAAACCTTTGTTTAAGCTGAGTATTTATGGTTGTGTCGGGGAAACTTGCACGTTTCTCTTGAATTATATGCCTCGAGAACTAGATCATTTGTCTCTTTTTGTATAAGCGGGTTACATTAGGTGCTTAGGCGCTTGACGTGGCCTCACCTGTGCGTGTAGGCATGCATCTGTGTAATGGCATTAGGTAAATACAAAACACATTAAGTTGGTAATATATAATACAATATTTGTATTTACTTAATATTTTTCACTAGTATTTTTTCATGTTCTGCTTTTCATTGTTCCGTTTATTAATAGTGCTGTACCTCATTTTTCTGAATCGAAAAGACAAAACTCATAATCCTAGTCAGAAAACCTTGAATACCAGTCTGGGGTTGTTATTATTATTATTTTTGTTATAATTATTATTTTTTTATTATTATTATTATTATTCACAGACAGTAGACATAACTATAAAAAGTTAATATTTTCTTAATAAAGACATGAACCAAAACAAGAACTCCTAATGCTTTATCCCCTTCAGCAATGCAAAAATTGTCTCTTGTACCAACATACACCATACTCATCACCATCACCAGCCTCCACGATACCAGCGCAGAACAAAGGCCTTCCTCATCCTTCAGTCATCGTCACCTGCCACCCGTCTGTTCCTGCCCGAGCCAAATTTCTAATACCATCTTTCCATCTACTTACTTCTCTGCCTCTCCAGTAATGCATCCCCTCATCCAGCCCTCGTCCGGTACAAACACCCTCGCCACATCGATAAATCACCCACATGCCTGCCACTCTCTCTACTTTTTCCCTCCACACATGTGAGGTCTTCCGGGATGTGATTCCTGTGTTTTCTATCCACGCTAAGAACGTTGGTAATTAGTAGGTAGCGGTGGGTGAACGTTAAGGGCCCGTGTGCAGCCCGTCGAGAGGGGCGTCCGTCCCCCTAAGACTGCAGGGAAGCGGCACGGACGAGGCAAGGCGGCTATTAAGAACTTCCGAGGGACGACGGACGTACAGGTAACCAAGAACTAATTACTTCCTCGCCAGCATTAAATTAGCGGCCGTTGTGACTACACGACGGAGGAAGCTGAAGGGGGAGGAGGGCGAGCCGCCACTCTTTGTCCCAGGGATGATGCTCCGCCCAGTGGGGATGAAAGCAGGGCGGGGATTCCTGCTCTGAGTAGCCTTTGTCTTGACTTAGTGGCGCTCTTTTCCTTCCTTCCTTCCGAGGCTCACTGTGGTTTATGGTCTGTGTCTGTGTGTGTGTGTGTGTGTGTGTGTGTGTGTGTGTGTGTGTGTGTGTGTGTGTGTGTTGTGGTATAGGTTGTGTTGATCTGTTTATTAATTTGTTAATGTAAATGTAGTAGTAGTAGTAGTAGTAGTAGTAGTAGTAGTAGTAGTGGTGGTAGTAGCATAAATAGCACTACGTATATTACGAGAAAATGAATGTCAATTATCTGTAACCAATTGCGAGTAGAAAACACACACCCCACCCCCTCTGTACATTTTCAGTTTGTTAACTGCCTAAATATTAAACCGTTTATTATTATTATTATTATTATTGTTATTACACACACACACACAGAAACAAACAAACAAAAGACCTTGAAACAGAGAAAGGCACAAAAAAGAAAAAAAAGAAAAAAATAATAATTTCAAAATAACAGGAACATCCCAGTCTCCTTCGCCACTTCACCCTCACTCCCTCACCCTCCCCGACCCTTAGCTCTCAACACCCATAATTTGTACACTCAGCACACGCCTGGGGTCACAGGTCAGGGGGCGGGTTGAGGGGGCCAGGCAGGGGTATGGTGACTAGGGAAGATTAGGTAAGGGTGGCCAGGGTGAGGGTGTGGCTGGGTGTGGATGAAGGAAGGGGAAGATTAGTAGGGGTGAAACTATGGGTGAAGGATGTGAGGATAAAGGTTATAATGGGGAGAGGAAGAATGGGTGTGTGTGTGTGTGTGTGTGTGTGTGTGTGTGTGTGTGTGTGTGTGTGTGGTATGGGTGTGATGCAAGATATTGATGTTATCGTGGGTTGGGAAGGGTTAGGAAGGGAAGGAAAGGGAAGGCAAGGAAAGGAAAGGGTGTCAGGGAGGCTATAGGGATGGTGGTTATGGGAGAGAAAGGTAAAGAGGAAAGGTGGTTTAGGTATGAGATGTAGAGCAAATTAAGTGTTGTGCTGTAGAGGAAAATTTCTCTCTCTCTCTCTCTCTCTCTCTCTCTCTCTCTCTCTCTCTCTCTCTCTCTCTCTCTCTCTCTCTCTCTCTCTCTCTCTCTCTCTCTCTCTCTCTCTCTCTCTCTCTCTCTCTCTCTCTCTCTCTCTCTCTCTCTCTCATCCGTTAACCCTGCCAGTACTAAAGACGGTTTCCAGGCTTCATAACATCATCTAATGTTAGGAAGAATAGAGTAGATATAAATATAACAGCAGTGGATAAGTAACCAGCATTGATTCCGTTGACTACGACAGCCAAAACTTAATGAAATCTTCTAGTGACAACCATTTCAAAATACAATTAAAACTGATGCTGTGGTTATGAAAGAGAGTCAACAATAGCGTCCTTATAGCATCTCCAGATACTCTCTTCTACTGATACTGAATCTCCCTGTACGTACGAGTAGTGTTTTTTTTTTTTTCGTTCTGTCAATATCAGCGTCTTCATAACACCTCCAATATATTTTCCTCTACATACTACTGTTAAATTTCCCTGTACTACTAAATCTTAAAGCATAATAATAAATCTTTTTGTAATAGTTCGCGGCCCTGTCTTCAGATATCCGCTAAGGTACTCTCACGCCATAATGGTATGACAACATTTACTTTCCCACCATCGGATAAAATCTTCCCTGGATTTTTTACGGAACATTTTTTTTTCTTTTTTTACGGCTATGTACTTGGCACCTGTCTTTCACATCTGACCCTCCTTCACCTCCCTACCTTCCCCTCTTCCTCTCCTTCTCCGTCCTTCCCTTCCCCATCTCCCCAGGCTGTCATGTGTGGTGAGACGCCGCTTGTTGACTCGTGGTGTGAGCGGCAGCACTTCTAAACCACGTGACCTGCCGCCGTACCTTGCCTCGCCTCGCCTCACTTCGCTTTCCCTCCCTCCCTCCGTCCCGGACTCTTGTTCACGGCACCGCTTCGTCTCTTACCGCTTTTAGAATATTTAAGGAAAGTTTACAGTCCAAGATGTGTGGAGAGAAGAAAGGGTTTAGAATACTTCCTGTTGGTGTTTCTTGTTTTTTTTTTTTTAAGAGGAAATCTAATATAATGATTTAAATTCAGTGTCTTTGAACGTTTTTGTAAGCTTTAAAAAACTGAACGGGATCTTTGAAAATACTTAAAATCCATATAAAATAACGGTATCTTTGATTTTTTTTTACATAAGCTATGAAACTAATACGGAATCTTTGAGCATTTTTTAAGACCCTTGAAAACTAAACCGTAACTTTGAAAACAAAATTGCCTACTTGAAATCCCTTGAAAACTAGAAAGTATCCTGGAAAACTTAGCATCTTTTTAAAACATTTGCAAAATCTGTAGAAAATAAGCGGCATCTTTAACACAGGTGAGATATGGAGGGTTCCCAGCGGCCGTGACCCTCCCATACCTGGGTCACAGCTCCCGCTCCCTCCCACGGGTGAGTGGCACTTCACACACGCCGGGGTCCTGCGCGGAGGTGTTTCGTGGTTGGTTTAGCACCTCACTGTCACTTTCGCCTGATAGATTTCTGAAAGACTGTGTTTTTTTGTTTTGTTTTTTTGACTATCTCTTTCCAAACATACATTTTTATTTACTTTACATGCACATAAACTTGAAAGATGCAAAAATATAACTAAATAAACAGCTCTTTTTCAGTAAGGTTAGTTTTGCACATCTTATGTCCTTCGCCTGATAAATTTTTGAACACGTTTTAATTTTCTTTTTTGTACGAGCACATGTTCTTCAAGAAAACGTAAAACCATAACCTAGTTTTAAACGCCGTACTGGGACATAACACGCAGCCTCCTTGGTCTTACATATGTAGTGGCGGAGGAACATATTAGGATGCACCGAATCCACGTAAGGTAATTTTCTCTGCCAACCAGGTGACGCTTGTGCGGAGTCTGGCTGACTGAGACAACCCGTCACAACGCCTCCCGCTCCGTCACGCCGTTGAACTTTGCCTTCTGTTCCTCACTCGGCCGCAGGTGTGATGATCTCTGACTCTGTGCTGTCACGACTTTTCTCACTGTCTCTGTCTCTTTATGTATCTGTCAAATATTATGTCTAACTGTCTTTGTGTGTGAGTGTAACTTTCTCTGTCTGACTGCCTGCATGGATCTCTCTCTCTCTCTCTCTCTCTCTCTCTCTCTCTCTCTCTCTCTCTCTCTCTCTCTCTCTCTCTCTCTCTCTCTCTCTCTCTCTCTCTCCCTCTACCCTCGTATTTTTTTTCATCAAGGCATCGTGAAACACGCCAGGACAAGACATTCCCGGATCTCGTTACCGTTGTTTCATTTGGGGCTGCTGGCTATTTTTTTTTTCTTTTCTTTTTGTCTCCCTCTCCTTATATCGTGACATGGAATACGAGAAAAAATATGTAGTAAAAGTAAATCTATATCCACTAATTCTGACACGGATTGCGTGAATTACACATGTTAATCACATACTAATTCCTCTCCAATAGCCCCGAAGGTTTCTTAAGATAACGCATTACGAAGGAGACAAAAAAAAAAAAAAGAGTGGGGAGCAGTAAATGCCAAGATACATAGAGTTGATTCTTGAAAATTTTCACGAGTATAATCCCAGAGAGAGAAAGAGAAAAATGTTTAGGGAAGGGAAGAGTGTTATTTCCACGTCCGTTCAGTGGTCATTTCGTTCCTTGAGTAATGTTATGATGTATGTTTACGAGCCATTACTTGGGATACGTTACCTTGGGGTTAAGCTGGTGCACGCTAGTGAGTGAGTGGGTGGGTGTGTGAGTGAGTGAGTGAGGGAGTGAGTGCGTCAGACAGAACACTTCTTTTGTGGGGATTGCAACAGTGAGGAGCAGAAGAACTTGACCCGCTCGGCTCCGTCCTTGTTCTTCTTATGTTCCTCTCATTAATTTTGCTTTATGTAATTTTAGTGGCCTACCTACACCATACCTGGTTACCTGTCTGCTTACTTATTATCAGGCCTGTTGTTGTTGTTTTTATTATACTGGCTTCCACCTGGCAACCTGTTTGTCTCTTTTTTTTTTTTTTTTCACTTGTGTTCTCGCTTTTTTCTTATGTTCAATGCCAAACTATTTATAAATCTACGAGTATCTATCACTTTGTCTATATATCTGTCACTCTGTTTATCTACCTATCTATCTATGTATATACCTATCTAGTTTACCTACCTATATACTTACCGGTCCACCTACTCATCCGTTGTAAGTCGTGCGCATATGGAAAATTATTAGCCCAAGATAGAATCATTTAACGGGAGGAAGGCAAGGAGAGAGAGCGAAGGACGAGGCAAAAGGGGAGGAAAGAAGTGACACGGACACACGAGAAGGACGAGGAGGGGAAGAAAGGCAACATAAGCTAGGGCAAGAGGGAACCAGGAAGTGTAAGAGAAAAAGGAGGACGAGAACCGTAAGAGGAAAAGGAAACGAAGAGGAAGATATAGTGAGGAAATACATGTAAAGAGGAACATGGGTGGTGAGAGAATGAAAAATAAGAATTGAGATTAAGGAGAAACCGAGAATATGCGAAGTAATTCTCTTGGAATTATGAACTGCAGAACTAGAATTGTCTTTGAAGAAGAGTGTGTTCGCACTGATTTCATGGTTACTATCATATCATAAGTAGTTTTGTTCCCAGACAAGACTGGGTAT
Organism: Scylla paramamosain; assembly: GCF_035594125.1. Taxonomy (NCBI): domain Eukaryota; kingdom Metazoa; phylum Arthropoda; class Malacostraca; order Decapoda; family Portunidae; genus Scylla; species Scylla paramamosain. The sequence goes on from NC_087156.1 coordinate 16,441,189, forward strand.
AGGAGTCTAAGCTTTGTGAGTGTATGTTTCGTGAGTCAGGCTGTGTGAGTCTGAGTTTTGGGAGGAGTGGATTAATGGCTCCGATGCGTGCCGGTATTAATGTCACGTTATCGGCGTCACGTGTTACTGATGCGGGTCGCCCTCTTTGTGATTTGATATCAGTGTTCATTGGTTTCAGTCCTCCCTCACTGTCACTGGATGTGGGTTAGTGGTGATGTTTTCTGTCGGTGTTTGTGGTGGTTTCTTTATTGTTTTCGCTTCTCATTTCTCTTTTTTTTTTTTTTTTTATTTTAAGGTGTTTTGTTGTTGTTGAAGTTTTACTGTACTTTTTTTTTTCTTTTGTGAATTTGGTGTGTTTTGTGTAGTTGTCGTTTCAGGAAGTTTTGTTATTTTTACAGTTATTTTGCTTACTACTACTTCTACTACTACTACTACTACTACTACAATAATACATGTCCCTTCAGCGTCTCCAGTACCCTTCATATACCCCTTCTCACCTACACACACACACACACACACACACACACACACCACCCGCCACCCAGTCCTCTTTGGCAATAATTAAACATGGAAGTGGATAATCGCGTCACCTCCACCTATCCACCTTACCTGCCCCCGTCCCAAGCCCCTGCCTGCGCTCTTTAGAAAGTAGGGTTGACTGGCTGGGACTCAGGGCTCTGGCTGGCTGACTGTTTGTTGATTGACACCGTTACGTCTCTATTGCCCGGGAGGCGATGGCTAATGGACGGGGTGGCGGGAGTTGTACACAGTGACGGCCGTAATGGCGGGACGAAATGACACTAATCGCTCGTAAATTAATGGGTATAGTCGACGCTGGTTGAAGGAAACGCGAGCCGCGACGAGAGGAGGAAATCAGGTAATGACAATGTAGGTTAATGAATATATAGAGATAATTGCATGATGGGTTAATTCCACCGGCAGAATAACTACAGGATATGAGTGATGGCGGGGAGGATTGAGTGGGTTGCTAGTTTAGTCACCTCTTTTGGGGGCTTTAGACGTGAATTGCATAGAAAACGAGAAGAGAAAATGAGGGAGTTAATTGGAATCACTCAATTTCCTCCGCTTCACCGACCACTCCCAGTTCGAAGCAAGGAGCGAAGCAGTGTGGAGTGACGGGAGTGAATTACGCTAATCGTGTTGAGTTTTTGTGGTGTTGATGCTTCATTCTGGTTCGAACGTTGTAATTATTGATTCAATGCTTCGGGCGGAACGAGGGAATGTAACTTGAGCTTGTCTTTATGCATTATCAGTGTAGTTTAGTCTTGTTTACTATAAGTGGGCACATGCAGAGAGAGAGAGAGAGAGAGAGAGAGAGAGAGAGAGAGAGAGAGAGAGCGTAATGAGGAAAATACCCACAAGAAATTTCAAACAATTTTTCTTTCCTTCCTTTCTGCTAATGACCGAGGCAAGTCATCAGTCAACACCACATGCTAAGTCATCACTACAGACAGACAGTCATTAGTACACACCACATGTATGCACCACCAGTACTCACCAGGTAGGCAGGTCGAGACAGGTCACCAGGATGTAGAGAGACCCAGGCCTTTCTTCTTTTTTTTTTTTTTTTTTTTCCCGAAGTAGAAGTCCCTGAATCGGTCTGCACCTGATTCCCCTCCCCCACCACCCCTACCCCGAGGTTACATCTGTGACCTGGGGCTCAAAGAGGTCACCCAATCGCCTGTGACCTGATGACCCCACTCGGCGGCATTTGAGGGGGGTTAGGGGAAAGAAGGGAGTGATGCGTATCATTAACCAGCCTTCCTTTTCCTTTCCTGTGTGTGTGTGTGTGTGTGTGTGTGTGTTCTATTGTGAATTCGTAAGTAAGTAAATATTTAAAAAGTTGTTTATTTTGTATTGTATATGATGATAAATGTACGTAGATGGGATTTATTTTTCTGACCATTGCCGGAGTTTTTCAACCTGCGTGAGAATTAACTGAGAACTTCTTTTTGCCACTTTCCAGGAAGCGAGTTGTGAGAGGAGACCAAATTGTGTTGTCTCATGTTACCTAAATGTTGCCTCCGTATCGTGGTGTGCGACGGCGCGTGCAGTGTCGCCAGATTTGTGTGTTTGGCGAAGATGTTCCTCCTTCCTCTTGCCTACATCACGGGAGGACGTTTCTCGGATGTGCTGTGCCTTGCGTGACACACACACACACACACACACACACACACATTAGAACTCTCATTTCCTTCAAATATCTGTAGTCTTTCTTTTCATACTCCCCAGTGATGAAGGAGCACCGCGGGGCCACCTGGCGACCCCAGCACGTGGCGTCTGCCCCCGCCCCTTAATGGTTGACCCGCGCGTCACCTCCCCGCTCCAAGAATATACTTACTGTAATCTGACTTTCAAGCTTTCGAGTGTTTTTGTGTTATTTTTTATCGCTCCCTCCTTCCGACATTTCAGAGGGTGGAAGTAATCAGTAAGGCGCAGGGAGGGGGCGGAGGTCAGCCCCTCGACCCTCGCCCCGCGCAGGTGTCAGGCTGGAGGAAATATGACCAGCCATTACACAGGCCTATGTGACCACCGGAAGAGACGGTCAGAGATCAAGGACCCACACGCCCATACAAATAATGATCCGAAAATAGTCAGTCGGCGAACGCGGAAACACAAGGCCTCGAAGCAGCCACGGGGAGGTGTGACGTCTGACCCTCTGCCGTCACCTCCCACCTGCCGCGTTATTCCTGCAATTCATGAAGTATAAACAAGGACTTAAAAATGTATGATACGCAAATTATATGCACCGGGATATGGCATAATGCTCATATATGTACAATGAGCGGCGGGGAAGTATTTACTGGTGCGAAGAGTTTCTATCGATACGAAACCTCGAGCTAATGCATCCGGTGCTTGATAGGTGTGCATTTTCCATTGAGTGGCAGGGCAGTGCTCACACCCTTACTGGCTTGGCTGTGAATTGAGTGAACTGCGCGTGAACTGTGCATTCGTGGAGTCCTCATTTTGTATCCAATGTAACTAAAACATGAAGTCTATCACCGATTATAATTTCATATCTTCAATGTAATCAGCATTGTGGTCCCTGTTCGGCGTCTTATCTCAGCTACATAACTAGATGTAGTGTTAGTGTTTTCAGTGTTTCCATGATTCTAGTTATATTTCAGCTGGGATTCTACACAACTGACAGGGGGAAAAAACGATAATAACCAAACTAATGATCTCAGTGGCCTTCGAAAATAAATCTAAAAAGAGAACAAAACGTTTCAGAATACGAGCTTGTAGATACCACGAGCCTCCGTGTTCGTGTGTCTCACGCCGGGGGACAGAGGGAGAGAACAGGGGAGTAATGTTCGTGCCGCGGAGGGCACGCCACTATCTTCTCTAATGTGTTCTTGGATGAGTTATTGTCTGGCCGATATGTCTGGACTGGCCCTTAATGCTGCCTTCTAGTATCATTGCAGGATCCAAGGCTCTTGAAGTGAACAGCTGGCTACTGGACCAACCCGGGCCAGGATACATTATCAAGGTAATATGTGTTGTCATGTCTTCATCAATAACTTATGATAGCGTGCATTAGTGTTCTTTGTACTCGGTACGAGGTAATAAGTTTATTCTTCAATGTGGTGATGGAATTGTCAACGGTAACTGCAGTGGATATGTTAAGGATTCTCTCTCTCTCTCTCTCTCTCTCTCTCTCTCTCTCTCTCTCTCTCTCTCTCTCTCTCTCTCTCTCTCTCTCTCTCTCTCTCTCAATTTGAACTATATATTACTTTTATTGTTTTTACCTTCCATTTTAAGATTACTAGTATTTCCATGCACTCTTATATTTCGGCGCAATATGACCTTATTTGTTGCGGTCCCTCGCAAAAGACTTTTTAATCACTTCACTTAACTCAGTCATACAGTTTTTACCCACACATTTACCATCTTCTTACCTTTATAGTTCCCTTGTACTCACGCACAACTATCACCATACCAGACCTCTCTTCCTTCCCCCCTCATCCCTCCCCTCCCCCAGCACAGCAGCCGCTCCTTCCTTCACCTGGCCTCTACTCCACACCCGAAACCAGCCCCTGTCATTAAGAGGCGCGCTGCTCCCCTGCCGGCGTGACCCTCAGACCCCAGCACCACCATATACATTTTTCTGCAGCAATCACGTCACAATCGGGGCCTGGATTGCCTGAAGTACAAGATAATCACCCGAAAATGGCCTAAGGCTTGTCTTTGCTCCAGGGCCAAGGGAGGTATTCTCTCTGCCGCTCATAATTACTGACGGGTTTCGTCATCTTTGGTGTTCCGGCGAAAGGAGACTATTGGTATCGTTTCAGTGTTTGTTCAATGGACTTTATGGACTCGTTTTTTTTTTTTGCAATAGGATAGATACATTAGTCACTGAACTTACAAGATTCACTCCGCCTATAGCACAGAAAATCGAGAATTGTATGCCTGCGGGAATGAAATTTATCTGGTGAGCAAACTCTAATATCACTGGCATTTAAGGCAAACAGATGTTTAATAATATGTTCTGAGTGTTTTGTGGAGTGTCTGTAACTAGAGTCGAGTGGGAACGTCAGTGTCAGAGGCAAGAATGGTGGTTATCTCGTTTATTGGATATTTTGTGAAATGTCTGCTAACTACTAAGTGAAAACGCTGATATAAAAGACAGTAGTACTCGTATTTATCTCTTTTATCATTGTTCGAGACAAGAATTCACTACTTCATTTCCATCACCGCCTCAAGAGTCCATCGTGCCGTAGGCAAATGTGTTAGTGCTTTTCACACCAAAGTGAAAATAAGTGTAGGGGAGGAAAACAAAAGAAACACGATAAACTGCCTCTACTCAAGACGTCAGCTCATTCAGTATGAAAGGATAAACTGGATTATGGGAATAAGCCTGACCAGACCACCTACCGGAGTTACGTATTTTATGAGGCACCTTTTTCTTCCCTTCTTTTCTACTTTTTTGGCAGTGCATTTGAATCCGATGTCTTCGCTACTGTAACATTTCCGAGCCATTCCATTGTAACACCTTTTGTCCATTAGAACCTGTTTTTGGACGCGGACTCGACCCCAGCCCCGACCACACAGACACGACTAAGTGAGGTTCGGGTTTGCAAAGGCACCACATTTGCCCAACTAATGCTACTCGTGCTCCAGGGCTGTTAGACTCGGCTACGTATTCGTAAACGTTTCGGCGCTTTACATCGACTACTAAAACTTTTAACAGGCTGCAATAGAAGTTGTTTCATAATTCTACAGAAAATTTTATAAGAATCTGTGGTCTTTCAAGATAATTCTGATGAAAGAAGAAAGAATTTAAGAATATGGGTTTCAGAGACATATCCCTACGCTGACCACTTGTCGGCCTCACTCCAAATATATATATATATATATATATATATATATATATATATATATATATATATATATATATATATATATATATATATATATATATATATATATATATATATAATACACGAAAGACCAGCGGTGGTACTATGGTGAAGGGGGACAGACCTCACTTGAGCATAACAGAGATGTCACGGTGCACCTGGCGTGGTGAGCGACCTTCTATATTTTAGCGTCAGTAGGATGTTCCATCGCGCGCCTCGGCGCTGGAGGAAGCCTCTCAGGGCAAGTAATTACTGGAGCGAATCAGTAACGACTATGGGTCGGTAAAGGTTTAGATCATGAATACTGAGACCGCATCCCGTCTTTCCCCGCCCCCTGAGGCCCCCTAGCCTACCGCAGCCCCCCGCGAGGCCGCAGCACCGTCCGGAGAGCACAGGTGGGTGGCCCAGGTGGTAGCGCCCCACAGCCAGGAATGACCGCTGGCGCTGACTTATGCAGGAGATGAAGCGGACGCCGCCCAAGGGGAAAGGTCACCTGGGAGAGCCACGCCTCTGCCGAGCACAAGAGGAACCCCCACACAGGGTCACAGAGGAAGACACAAAGATGAAGCAAAAGAGAAAGAACAAAATACTAAGCTCAATATATATTACAGATGAACAGCAGTGAAATGTATATAGTATTTTATTGTCATGTGTCTGTGCGTTTTTTTTTTTTCAGTTGATAAGCATAAGAAAGAAGATGTAGATAATGTAGATGTCAGATTACTGTAGTAGCTACGTGGAATTATAGCCTGTAGATAACAGCCTGCAAAGTGAACAGCCATGGACGCCCGTTAGAGGAGATTGGAGAGCGATTGCGTCACAGAGAGAGAGAGAGAGAGAGAGAGAGATGGGGCGGGGGTATATGAGGGCAGGGCTGTTGGTAGATGTGTTAATGTGTACCCATGAATCCCTCCACCCCACCTTCCCAGCTATCCCTCACCGCGGCCCCGCACAACACCGCTTCCCCAGCAGTATGGTGGTCAGCCGCGCCTTTTCACCAATTACCTGGAAACATCCCACAACCGCAGGGTCGGCGTGTTCCTGGTGTTCCCAAACCTCAAAAAGGTTCCGGCGGTATCTACCCACCCCCATCACCGCCATCTTTTGTTACCGGTGACCGCCACCCACTCCTCTCCCTCCCTCCTCCCCGCATGCTTTCCACGGACAGACCCATTTGCCTTCATAAATGTCAGAGGCGTATCCCCTGGGGCGCCGTACATCGTCTGCAAAGCCATCGCTCCAGAGTCGCCGCTGTTGCACCCCATTCACACCCTCTGCTGGATATGGTGCTCAGTAAGTGCGTCGCGGAAGGAATGTCCTTCAGTCTCTTTCATAACCAGGAAAATTGCGCAGGAAACAAACGCGGCCCTTTCCTTTGTTGATTAATTCACATATCCAGCAGGTAAAAGGTTGACTTTTGGCCGCGTTTCTCCCCTTTCAACTTTTCAAGCACCGGTTTAACTCCCAGACTCGGCCCTCCATCCACCACCCTCGACCACCTGCCTCCCTGACCCGGCTAATAGTCAGCCCTCTATTATGCAGAGAACTGTTCCCGTCCAGTCGTGCGCTGTGCCTCTTCACAAGACTTTAATTTGGGAGAAATACCAGGAGAAATAATGGACGAGGAGTGAGACGAGAAGCGGAGAACGAGGAAGGGCGGCGGAGTTGCGGTGAGGGAACAAGGGCGGAAAGAAAGGGCCGCAGGAGGGGAGGGGGGAAGGATCCGCTTCTTCCAACTGACTTCTGCTCCTAGGTTCTCGTCGCCTTTGAATGTCACAGGAACTCAATTAAAATTTACGGTACACTTAAAATTTACAGCGTAAATCTGTGATGCTGGACCTCCTCTGAGATGACTCTGCTTAAGCTGATCATGAATTATTAGTTCCGTGAAGACCTCGCTCGCTCCCAGGTACCGCGGCGGTCGTCAGTGCCTGGTTCTCCTTGTAAGAGCGATTGCATTACCTGGAGATTTCATCGTTATTCAATCTGAATTGCACCAGAGAGATATGAGCGAGGACAAGCTCTTGCCTTCCTGCTTCAACATGCATCAGTCAACCTCCATAACCTTCCTTCCTCAGTTTCTCTGCAGTCTCTTAGTTAACATTTCTCGTTCATTCTTTTTTTCCCGACCCTCCCGCCTAATCTTCCGCGTTGGCTTTGTGTTTGCTCGCATTAGTCTTCCCATCTAAACCTAACCTAACCTAATCTTCCGCTTTGGCTTCGTGTTTGCTCGCATTAGTCTTCCCATCTAAACCTGTTCAACATTCCTTTATGTCCTGACTGTCCTATCAGTCCTCCTGCCTTAGACTAGCATATTTTTTTTTCCTCGTCTAAATTCAGTCCATTTACTGCACTCCGTTTTGAATCGTGTGATCTTTACCTCGACCTACCTGCCTTATTCCTTATTTTTCTTTTTTTTTTTCACTACCAGCAACTTAATAGTGCAGCCCACTTATCCTAGTCCTATTTGAGTGATGTTACCTTTACCTAAAGCCACCTCCCTCAGTCCTCTCCTTTCATCCTCTTCCGTCACGATCAGCAGGCCTTAAAGAAAAGAGCGAAACAGAAAATTACTTTCCATATAACTTCACCTTACTTATCCTTGTCTTATCTGAGTCACGTTATCCTTGTCTCAACCCACATCCTTCAGTCCTCGTCTGTCAGTCTTTCCCATCACGATGAGCAAGCCTTAAACAAAAGAGCGAGGCAGAGAATGACTTAACCATTTAACTTCACTCCACTTAGGCCAGTCGTCCTAGCCCAGTCCTATCTGAGTCATATTATCCTTTGGTCTCGGCCACCTCCCTCAATCCTCGTCTGTCAGCCTCTCCCGTCACGATCAGCAAGCCTTAAACTAAAGAGCGAGGCAGAGAATGATTTTCCTAATAGTACGGCCGCCAGGGAATGGGTTGCGTTACCCATGCATGAGTGGCGGGTGTCCAGCGGGGCAGGAGTCTGTTCCTCATGTTATATTGAGATGCGGGAAGAGAAGCGCCTCGCAGATGTTCCTCCCGCATTGGTGATCGGGCGGGTGCTCCTCCCCCTCCTCCTCCTCTTCCTCCTCCTCCTCCTCCTCACCTGGCGGGCTGAAGGGAGGCTCTGACTAAACTCATCTAAGTGTTTTTTAAAAGGTCGTACGAGGTGGCTGGCTGAGATGGGCACTAGAAATTGAAAGAGAGAGGGAGAGAGAGAGAGAGAGAGAGAGAGAGAGAGAGAGAGAGAGAGAGAGAGAGAGAGAGAGAGAGAGAGAGAGAATGTGTGTGTGTGTGTGTGTGTGTGTGTGTGTGTGTGTGTGTGTGTGTGTGTTTCATTTTCATCTGTCTGACTCACGGATGAGCTCATGGCATAAACTGATCCTATGACTACACAGTAACAATGACGTGTTTCATTATACGAAAAAAGAAAGAAACCGTGAATCTAGTAACCTAAATAGTAACAATAACTTAAACTTTCAACAACGCAATATTTATAAAGTCCCTCATGACACGGACGCCGATGCACTTTGACATTAACGCCGAGCAACGTGGAAATGCCTGGTGAGTGAGCGGGCGTCGAGTGATTCCTGATGAGCAGGGCGGCTGGGCGGCGGCAGCGGCGGGCGGACACCAGCTGCTCTTTAGTTCCAGCAGCGGGGGTCAAAGGTCAGGCGGGTTGCGCTCTGTTGCCGAAACATGAAAGGAAGTCATCAGCCGAGCATCAGGAAGGGGTGTTACCTGCCGCTAGTACGTACTGGTTCAGGGTCCCTCCCAGTAACCTTCGCCCGCGATCCGGTTGATGTTTGTTCCAATGCGTCTTAAGGACTCACCATTCTCAAAACACTAAGCAAGCTGGTTGGTAGCCTGGCAGTCGGACGCTCACTGACATTTGACGATTCTGAATACCTCATTATTAGGAAGTGTTCTTTTTTACTTTAATTCCTGTACTGTAAAGGCCATTTTTTTTTTTTTTTTTCAGTCTCTCGTTCTATTTTAAGGCTTAAGACTTGACTAGTGACAGTAATGCGTTCTGGTGGCTCTGTCCTTCCCTCCAGCCCCGGCTGTCAGGCTGCAGGTTAAAGAATGGCTTCATGAAATCGTTTTAGACCTTTCATGAACGTTATAAAAATGTCCCCAGTTTAGAAAATAACTTTCAACTTCCTGTATGACATTTCCAGTGTCGTCGGGTCGTCTTTCTTTCTGATTATTTGACATTTTCATCGAACAAATCTCAACAAAGGAGTTAAAATGAAAGGAATTTTTAGTTAACACCTGGCAGAATTAAAATTTACGGTGACATTCAGACTGGAGGTGACATTTTGTTTGTCTTTTACTTGAACTTCAGAATTTACTCACATACAAAACTAATAATCGCAGGTGACGGTCGAGCGAGGAGAGAAAGAGTCACAAAAAAATTCGTCAAGTGGAAAGAACAATTAGTGCAGTTACCGGGTGCGTGGACGTCAGCTTTGTTCCTCGCTTTGGCCGCCACCGCTCACCAGCCCCGCTGAAATGTCACAAGCTGGAGTTAATTCTTAGCGTTGATACTCTTACGACGATACTTCTCTCTCTCTCTCTCTCTCTCTCTCTCTCTCTCTCTCTCTCTCTCTCTCTCTCTCTCTCTCTCTCTCGCTCTCTCTTTCTCTCTCTCTCTCTCTCTTCAGCCTAATTAGTCTTCAGTTACTCAGCCTGACCTGAACTGCTTCACCTTTACGCCGCGGCCGCCACACTCGCCGCTACTAGCCGTGGAGGCAGCGGCGGAGGCACCGGCGGTGGTGGTGGTAGTAGTGGTGGTAGTGGTGATGGTGGTGGTGGGTGACCCTATAGTGCCCAGCTTGTCGTCCCAGCACCAAGGCACAGAACCTGCCCGGCTTTATGACTGTACCCCTAACATTTAGCGTGCTGAGTTCGTGCTAAGTTCTATCCCAGCCACGACCCCCGCCACTCTCCACTCGGCCTCCGCGCCTGTTGGTGCCGCCTTGCTCCTTGCTGCTCCATTTCACTGTCGGCTGTTAGAATAACGGATATTTAATGAGGTGAAGGGCTTAATTAACATGGTCTTCGTTACAGGATAACGTGAAGTAAGTCTTGTATTTTAAGGTATTAGTTTCCGGAAAGGTTTCAATTGGCTCTTTAAGGAGAGTCCACTACGAGAATAGAGATGTCCATTGTTCACTTGAGGTAATGAACTTGGAGAGAAATGCCGAGAATCTCTTTAGAAGCAAGAGAACAAGAAAAAAGTATGGAAGGTTTGGAGAGTTACGAAGACATGCAAGTGAGGAATGCATAACCAAGGACATACACATTGTTAAAAGAATACAAGATGTACAGTACATTTGGTACAGAAAAATAACTAATCATGCAAACAAATAGATTGTCAGATATTGCCACTCCCGTGTACCATGCAATCAAAATAGATGTGTCTTAAGGTGTCGCCAGTAAGGACACGTTTGCAGAAAAGTAGCAGTTTTAGAAAGACGAGACAACGTTCAGCTGAGAGAGAGAGAGAGAGAGAGAGAGAGAGAGAGAGAGAGAGAGAGAGAGAGAGAGAGAGAGAGAGAGAGATCAAGCTGCGGTTCAAGGGGGGGGGGGGGGGGAAGACTGGCTGGCTGGTTGGGGAGACACGAAGATGGTCATAGCGTGGCGTGTATGATAACATCAGCTCGTCCCACCCCGACCCTCACCCGCGGGGCACTTTGGTAACCTCTGGCCCTTCGCCGCGCGCCGTACTAGTTCCCCGGACCTCCCCTCCTGCCGGTGCCACGGATAACCCAGATGGTCAGATAGCCATTTGATAATATCGGGATGCGGGTGTGTCCAGCGGCCCGCCACGAGTCGTAATGAAGGGTGGTGGGCCGCAGGGGTGTTGTTATTCCCGACCGCCCTCACTTCCCCACACCGAGTCCCGGTAGTCGCCTTACCTTTAACCTACCCAGATTCTACATCTCACAGTATTGAATATTCGCTGAAACACTTATCCCGTATTCTTTAACACTTTGTTCTTGTACTAGGACGACTTTTCCAGAGCCTTACATGTGTTTAGTCAGATTTTCATGTAGTTTTCCCATTAATGGCACCGAATCCCTGCTAAAACGTAAGCCCGTATTCCCTGTATGTTTTATTTTCTCATACGGAATATTTTTAAAAGGTAGAAATATACTGAGTCAGATTCTCATGTAGTTTTCTCACTGATGATGCAGAATCCTTTACTTAAAATCGCACAGGTGACGGTGTGATCGCGTTCTCGTTCTGCTTTTAGTTCGTAAAGTGCATAGTAAGCAGGTGTAGTTCAGACAGCATTTCTCCTTATGGCGGCGATGGATCAGCTATGAAGGAACAGGATCGCGGCGCAACAATGGCGGCTTGGAATTGAAACGTGAAGGCGTGACCAATGCGATGATGCACTTACGGATTTATGCTACTACGTCTCTCTCTCTCTCTCTCTCTCTCTCTCTCTCTCTCTCTCTCTCCTCTCTCTCTCTCTCTCTCTCTCTCTCTCTCTCTCTCTCTCTCTCAGTAGAAGAGAGAGAGAGAGAGAGAGAGAGAGAGAGAGAGAGAGAGAGAGAGAGAGAGAGAGAGAGAGAGAGAGAGAGAGAGAGAGAGAGAGAGAGAGAGAGACTTTGAAATATAATTTATTACATATTACATATTGGTTATGAATGTGTGTGTGTGTGTGTGTGTGTGTGTGTGTGTGTGTGTGTATATATATATATATATATATATATATATATATATATATATATATATATATATATATATATATATATATATATATATATATGTGTGTGTGTGTGTGTGTGTGTGTGTGCGCGCGCGCGTATTGCCCTGTCTGTCATTATACAGATGGTGATGCTGTGTGCGTGTGTTGCCCTGTCCTTCACTGGCCAGCCCTTCAGGCTGTGATTTATTAGCTGCATATACTAAAAAGTAAATCCAATTTTTTATCTTGATAGTTTATAAGTTTTGAAAATGCAGTTTTCTTCCCAGAAATATTAATTTTCATACTATCTTATACCCATGGGGAGGCTGGCAGGCTGCGCCGTCTTCAGGTGTTGTACTTCTATATACAACAATGCACCTATCTTTTAATTAGTCAATTTAAGACCCCATAGCGCAAGCAAGTAAACAGAATAGAAATTTTATTTAAACAAATAAATTAATTTAAAAAAAATCCCTTAAAATAACAAAAACACTTAAGAAAATATTTAAAATACCAAATATACAAAAATGGGCATGAAACATTGAAAACCAAGGGAAAATATCATGAAACCCCTTTAGAAAAATCAAGATCAGAAAAATCAAGATCAGTAGTAGCAGCAGCATCTGACAAGGATGCATTTTATCACTAACCCTTTTTAGCTTGTATAATAGAGGAGTTAGCAACTAGAATGAGAAGAATGAATGTTTGAGTGAGTGTGGGAAATGATATGTGTGTTTTTTTTTATGCAGATAATGGTCATGAGTGAATCGGCAGACGAGTTTCAAAGTTTGTTTGATATTGTAGATGTGTATGGAATGAACTTTGGTGTGAGATTTGAGAGTGAGAAAAGCAAGGTAATAATAGTAAATAGATAAGAAGATGGAAAAAAATGAAGTGCAGAGACTGGGAGGGGATGAGTTATAACAGACAGATGAATACAAGTACCTAGGGAGGTGGATGAGTCCGAATGGCTGTGTGAAGGCGAAGAATGAAAAGTGGGTGGATCGACTAGGAAGTGCAGCAAGGATGAGAGCGAGTAAATCTGACGTGCTGCGAGAAGTTTGGAGGAGCGTGGTTGTTCCAAACATTATTTATGGTATGGATGTGATTGCGTGGAATGAGAATGAACTAGATAAGTTACAAGTAGGACAGAATAGAGGAGCAAGAATGGCACTGTATGCACCAAGGTATGCAGTGATAGAGGCTCTTAGGGGAGACATGGGATGGAGTACTTTTAGAAAGAGACAGGTAAAGGCAACCCTGAGATACAAGGCTAGATTAAAGAGAATGGATGATGCAAGACAAGCAAGAAAGGTGTTTCTATGGAATGTTAGAAGTAGCAAGTGGGGAGGAAGAAGTATACCAAGATGGTAGTAAAGAGAGGCTTTTAAACTAGTTGGGCTTTTCAGCGGTGTGAGGGAAGGCATGTTGAGAGTGACTGAAGTATGATTGTTAGAAATGGAGAGGGTTTAGATAGATATGAGGAAATAGAAAAGTGAGATAGACAGACATGCAGACCTACGTCCACTCATTCTCCCTATCCAGAAATGTATCTAATATTCTTAAGTTCCTCATTAATTAGGCACTAACAATGGATTACTGTTTCTATCTAGTCACACACGAACATGCCCATATTCACGGGCAGGAAACATGCAAGGTACACTCTGAATACTCTGGAGCAAAGTTGCCTCACTTTGTTTCATTGATCAGTCGACTCTTGCACACTTTCAAACCAAAGCCCTTTTTTTTATTTACCATCGACGATTTTATATTCGGATCAAAATTTAAATGACGTTTGAGAACTTTCGGCCAAAATTCGTTGAGGGCCGTGATGGCCTTGGGCGCCGCACGGGGGGAGAAGATGGCTGTCGGGTCCAGCCTGGGGCCCAAGGCAGAGAACTGGCAGCAGATCCTTCTTTTCCTTTGTAGCCCCAAGCTTCAATAGTAATCGTCCACTCGCAGTGCCTCACACTAGGCAAGGGGTCGCCATAAGCAAGAGATCAATGTCTGCCATTCACCAGATGTTGCCAGGAGGGGGAGTCCTTATGGGGAGTAAGGGCTCTTTCCATAGAGTCTGGTGGAGGGTGTGTACGGGTCCTTTGATTATGATGACATCGGGCTGAACAACTCGCCATGAATGAGGGCACGCTGTGCACCATGCACCAGACACTGACAGTACGAGGGGTCCTTTAGGGGAGAAAAGGGCTTACTTCATGATAGTGGTTAGGGAGTGGTGTGTGGTGGGTCATTGCTCATGGCGAAACGTGTGAGGCATCATCACTGCCCTCACACCCACGGGACTGGGGTGGACTCTTGAGGAGGAAGGGTTCGTTCTGGTACCTATGTAGGTAGGTAGTCTTCAATGTTGTATAGCTATCGTCACGCCCGCATCGTTATCGTGAAAATTCGCATCGTTATCGTGGAAACTCGTATCGTTATCGTGGAATCGCATCGTTATCGTGGAAACTGGAATCGCATCGTTATCGTGGAAACTGGAATCGCATCGTTATCGTGGAAATTGGAATCGCATCGTTATCGTGGAAATTGGAATCGCATCGTTATCGTGGAATCGCATCGTTATCGTGGGAACTCGTATCGTTATCGTGAAATCGCATCGCTATCGTGGAATCACATCGTTATCGTGGAAACTTGTATCGCTATCGTGGAATCGCATCTTTATCGTGGAATCGCATCGTTATCGTGGAATCGCATCGTTATCATGAAAACTCGTATCGTTATCGTGGAGCATCGCTATCGTGGAATCGCATCGTTATCGTGGAATCGCATCGTTATCGTGAAAACTCGTATCGTTATCGTGGAGCATCGCTATCGTGGAATCGCATCGTTATCGTGGAATCGCATCGTTATCGTGAAAACTCGTATCGTTATCGTGGAATCGCATCGTTATCGTGGAAACTCGTATCGTTATCGTGGAAACTCGTATCGTTATCATGGAATCGCATCGTTATCGTGGAAACTCGTATCGTTATCGTGGAATCGCATCGTTATCGTGAAAACTCGTATCGTTATCGTGGAACCGCATCGTTATCGTGGAATCGCATGTGGAATCGCATCGTTATCGTGAAAACTCGTATCGTTATCGTGGAAACTCGTGTCGTTATCGTGGAGTCGCATCGTTATCGTGGAATCGTATCATTATCATGGAATCGTATCGTTATCGTGGAAACCGAAATCGTATCGTTATCGTGGAAACTCGTACCGTTATCGTGGAACCGTAATCGTGGAAACTGGAATCGCATTGTTATCGTGGAATCGCATCGTTATCTTCGTCAAGAGCATCATAATCATCGATATTTATTTATTTATTTATTTATTGTAACATCAAGTGGCTTTGCCTTGCTCTCTGAGTTTTCTCTGAGTTTTGTGGTTTATATTTCTTGCCTGTGTGCTGAAATACCCTGAAAATGGTGATGAGCGCGTGTGGTTCATGCGAGGAGAGTGTGGCGAACAGGCAAAGGGCTGTGGCATGCGAGAGATGCATGGCCTGGTTCCATATAGCCTGTGTGGGCATGAGGGAGGCCAACATGAAGGCGCTGGGGTTCGAGCTTCTGGTGTTCCTCTGCAGGGAATGCCTGAGCAAGAGCCTCAATGAATGGAGGAACCAGGATGAAGAAAAAGAAGAGAGAGTGGAGCAGAGCACCCAGACAGAAAACCTGATGAAAGAGGCAGAAGCACAGACGACGAAGACTGAAGAAAGAAAAGACCAGCAAGAAGTGGTGGAAGTGGCCAGAACAGACAGACGCCCAAGGAAGAAGAGAATGGTAGTCAAGAAAGCCCCAGTACGTGTCATTGGAGACAGCATGGTAAGGAAGACTCCCGACTTTGTGAGAAGGGAAATTGAGTGCACCAGCATGGGAGGTGCTAAGATCCAAGACATCAAGAGGAAAGTCAAGGAAGAAGTGCAAGAAATGGAAGAGAGAAGCCTGCTAGTTGTCCAAGGAGGAGGCAACAACTTAGTAGAGGCAGGTGCTGAAGACACGGTAAAGGAAGTGATAGAAGCAGTGAGGGCAGCAGAAGAGAAGAAGATGTGTGTGGCTGTGGTGGGGGTCCTGCGGCGCCCACGGGAAGGAGTGCAGTATGAGAAGGTTAGAAGAGAAACGAACCGCAAGATATGCATGGAACTCATGAAGATCAAGATGGAATGGATGGCAGAGAAGAAGGGCAACGTGAGCTTCCTGGACATGGATGGGATCCTTGACCAGGACAAATTCTTCGGGAGAGACGGGGTCCACCTCAACCACAACGGGAATGAGAGGCTAGGACGTCGACTGGCTGAGTGGATGAGGGCGAGGCAGGTGTGTTGTGTGGACGATGCATGACGAGGAGGACCCACTGATGTCAGCAAACATGGAAGAAAAGAGACTAACCAGGCAAGTAAATGTGTGAAGATTGGCTGTATGAATGTGAGAGGATGGGGTGTGGGCAAGTTTGAGGATGTATGCAAGGAGCTCAGGGAGTGGAGGTTCGACTTAGTCGGGCTCACTGAGACTCACCTGAGAGATGATGTACGAATGGAGGGATGCGAGTATGTTATGATTGGAAAGGGGCGTAAGGCACAGGAAACACTGGGAGGAGGCGTAGCCCTACTCTACAAGAAAGAAAGAGGACTGAAAGTAGAGGAGATTGATGTGGGGGAGTGTACAAGTAGTGAGGATGTGCTTGCAGTAAGAGTGGAATGCATGGATGGTCGTGGCAGACCAGAGAAGGTGGTACTGGTGGTAGCGTACATGACTGTCATGGGTGAAAGAGCAGAGAGGGAAAATAGGAGGAAGTATGACATACTTAAGAAAGTTGTGAGAGAGCATGGAGAGGAGAGAGTGCTAATTATGGGTGACATGAATGCACATGTGGGAATACTGGGGGAACAGGTGAACAGGAATGGTGAAATGCTTGGAGAGTTTGTTGATGAACTGGAGCTGGAAAATCTGAACGTTACTTTGGCAGAGGGGCGTGTGACTTGGAGTGCAAGAGAACAGGAATCGGCAATTGACTACATGTTGGTGAATGGAAGAATGCGTGAAATTGTGTCGCACATGTGGATAGATGAGGATGGTTTGGTTGATATTGTGTCTGATCACAACATGCTGGTTGTGGAGTGCTTGATGCAGGGTGGGAATGAAGTGAAAGTGGCAAGTAAGAGAAAGAAGTGGAGACTGAGAGATGTAGGGTGGGAGAACTTTCAGGTTGATCTGAGTGAGAGAAGCTGGGACGACGAAAGTGTGCATGACGTGGAGCATCTGAATGAGAAACTGGTTGAGGACGTGAGGGGTGCTGCTGAGAACCAGATAGGGTTTGTGAGAGTAGGTAGAAGAAAGAATGTCTGTAAACCATGGTGGAATGATGAAATCAGAGCGGCTAGGAAGGAGCGAAAGAGAAGGAGTAGACAGTGTAGATGGCTGAGGAAAAAGAGGCATGAAAGCGATGAGGCAGAGAATGAGTATCTGAATGCATGGGCAGCGTATGTGAAGCAGCAGCGGTTGACGAGACGAATGATAATGAATGCTAAAGTGAAGAGTGAAAGGAGCGTGATTCAATCTTTAAGGGAGAAAGGTATGGAAGGTGGCCGTGAATGGTACAAGTTCATGAGAGGTGAGAATATGTCAGGCAGTGTTGGTGTGGAGAGTCTAAAAGTGGAGGGTGTAGTTATAACAGAGAAGGATGGAATCAGGGAGGCAATCAAAGGGTTCTGGGAAGAAGTAGGTGGGGTAGGTGAGATGTTTAGTGTGAGAGAAGAATGTGTAACACTGGAAAGGAAGAATGCAGATGAACTGGATGAAAGAATCAGTAGGGATGAAGTGGAGAGGTGTGTGAGAAGGCAGAAGAATGGCAAGGCAGCAGGTCCAGATGATATACCCTATGAGTTCTACAAGAATGGTGGGGAGGTAGTGATAGACAGAATGACTGAGTTATTCAACCGAGTGTGGGATGAAGAGAGAGTGCCAAGAAAGTGGAATGAGAGCCGAGTGTGTCTGTTACATAAGGGAGGATTTAAGAGTAAGAATGAGCTGAAGAACTACAGGCCAATTGCATTAGTGAATACAGTAGGTAAAGTTTTCAGTGCAGTGTTGAATGAGAGACTGTGTAAATGGATTGAGAGAGCTGGAGTGCTGGGTGAAGAACAGAATGGTTTTCGTAGGGACAGGAGAGCTGAGGACAATATGTTTGTGGTGAATGAAATGATTGAGAAGAAAAAGAAGGATGGGGGTAAATTGTACCTAGGTTTTTTGGATATAGAGAAAGCTTATGATAGAGTGAACAGGGAAATGTTAGGTAGAGTCTTAGAAAAGATTGGATTGAGTGCAAAGATAGTTAACGTAGTGCAAAGTATGTATGTGGACACAAGAGCTAGATACAGGCTAGGAGACATAGAAACAGACTGGGTGAAGAGTGAGAGAGGAGTTAGGCAGGGCTGTATATTGTCACCAACCCTTTTTAGCCTGTATACAGAGGAGCTAGCAGCCAGGATGAGAAGAATGAATGTAGGGGTAAGTGTGGGGAATGATAAAGTATGTGTGCTCCTTTATGCAGATGATGTAGTTGTTATGAGTGAATCGGCAGATGAGCTTCAAAGTTTGTTGGATGTAGTGGATGGCTATGGTAAAGACTTTGGAGTAAGGTTTAGCAGTGAGAAAAGCAAAGTAATGATTGTGAATAGATCAGAGGATGAAAGTAATGTGGTATGGAGACTTGGAGAGAATGAGTTGAGACAGGTGCAAGAATACAAGTACTTAGGGATGTGGATGAGTCCTAGTGGGTGTGCAAAGGCAAAGAATGAAAAGATAAGTATGCTAAACCAGTGGGTAGGTCGATTGGGAAGCGCGGCAAGGATGAGAGCAAGTAAGTATGATGTGTTGAGAGAAGTGTGGAAGAGTGTGGCTGTGCCATGTATAATGTATGGTATGGATGTGATTGCATGGAATGAAAGTGAAATTGATAAGTTAGAAGTGGGCCAGAACAAAGTAGCAAGGATGGCACTGAGTGCACCGAGGTGCACAGCAGTTGAAGCCTTGAGAGGTGACATGGGATGGAGCACCTTCAGAGAAAGACTGACAAAAGCCACACTTAGGTACAAGATTAGGCTTGAGAGAATGGATGATGCAAGAATAGCAAGGAAGGTGTACCTGTGGAATGAAAGTGGAAGCAAATGGAGGAAGAGATGCATGAGAATGACAGACAGGAATGGATTGCAAGTTGTGTGGGCGATAAGAATGGCTGGTAGGAATCAAAATGAGCGTGAATGGGTGGTAACAAGAGGAGGAAGAGTGGGAGCCGAATGGGATGTGAGAAAATGGAAGAATGAGATAGACAAAGAAGTGAAATGTGTGGGACTGAATGAATGGAAGAATGAGATGGAAAGAAAGAAGACCCTGGAATGGTACAAGGAGAAAGAGGCCCCGAGGTATGAAAGGTGGTATGATGGAAGCCTGGGCGGTGATCTTCTCTTCCGAGCGAGGGCACAGTGTATGGATGTGAATGCAAGGAGTTACAGGTGGTCTGAGTCCCGCAGCAAAGTGTGCCAGATGTGTGACATGGGAGAGGATGAGACGGTGGAACATGTGGTGCTGGAGTGTGTGCAGTATGCCAGAGACAGGAATGAGATGATGCAAGTGATACTGACTGAGTTAGGGCATGATAGGAATGAAAGAGTGGAGAAGACAGGAAAGGAATGGATGGTGTTGTTGCTGGGACTGTGTAGAGAGGCCAATGAAAGGATGATTGAGGCGGTGAAAGAGTTTCTGGAGAGAATGTGGCGTGCCAGGTGTATGAACAATTAGGATAGAGGATGCTGTTCGTTTCTCTTTTTTTTCCCCCTTTCTACAGGAGTTGCCGATCCAAAGGCCTGGCTCAGGAGTGATCCTGTGCCACCTGTACCATCAAGATCAAGATCAAGATATACCATCAAGATCAAGATCAAGATGTAGCATGAAGACCAAGATCAAGATCAGAGAAGCTGCCGGATCCGTCCGCGGTGTGTACAAGTGGCATTGCCTTGCTCTCTGAGTTTTCTCTGAGTTTTGTGGTTTATATTTCTTGCCTGTGTGCTGAAATACCCTGAAAATGGTGATGAGCGCGTGTGGTTCATGCGAGGAGAGTGTGGCGAACAGGCAAAGGGCTGTGGCATGCGAGAGATGCATGGCCTGGTTCCATGTAGCCTGTGTGGGCATGAGGGAGGCCAACATGAAGGCGCTGGGGTTCGAGCTTCTGGTGTTCCTCTGCAGGGAATGCCTGAGCAAGAGCCTCAATGAATGGAGGAACCAGGATGAAGAAAAAGAAGAGAGAGTGGAGCAGAGCACCCAGACAGAAAACCTGATGAAAGAGGCAGAAGCACAGACGACGAAGACTGAAGAAAGAAAAGACCAGCAAGAAGTGGTGGAAGTGGCCAGAACAGACAGACGCCCAAGGAAGAAGAGAATGGTAGTCAAGAAAGCCCCAGTACGTGTCATTGGAGACAGCATGGTAAGGAAGACTCCCGACTTTGTGAGAAGGGAAATTGAGTGCACCAGCATGGGAGGTGCTAAGATCCAAGACATCAAGAGGAAAGTCAAGGA
This sequence comes from Scylla paramamosain, assembly GCF_035594125.1. Taxonomy (NCBI): domain Eukaryota; kingdom Metazoa; phylum Arthropoda; class Malacostraca; order Decapoda; family Portunidae; genus Scylla; species Scylla paramamosain. The sequence continues at coordinate 16,461,815 of NC_087156.1, forward strand.
AGAAGTGCAAGAAATGGAAGAGAGAAGCCTGCTAGTTGTCCAAGGAGGAGGCAACAACTTAGTAGAGGCAGGTGCTGAAGACACGGTAAAGGAAGTGATAGAAGCAGTGAGGGCAGCAGAAGAGAAGAAGATGTGTGTGGCTGTGGTGGGGGTCCTGCGGCGCCCACGGGAAGGAGTGCAGTATGAGAAGGTTAGAAGAGAAACGAACCGCAAGATATGCATGGAACTCATGAAGATCAAGATGGAATGGATGGCAGAGAAGAAGGGCAACGTGAGCTTCCTGGACATGGATGGGATCCTTGACCAGGACAAATTCTTCGGGAGAGACGGGGTCCACCTCAACCACAACGGGAATGAGAGGCTAGGACGTCGACTGGCTGAGTGGATGAGGGCGAGGCAGGTGTGTTGTGTGGACGATGCATGACGAGGAGGACCCACTGATGTCAGCAAACATGGAAGAAAAGAGACTAACCAGGCAAGTAAATGTGTGAAGATTGGCTGTATGAATGTGAGAGGATGGGGTGTGGGCAAGTTTGAGGATGTATGCAAGGAGCTCAGGGAGTGGAGGTTCGACTTAGTCGGGCTCACTGAGACTCACCTGAGAGATGATGTACGAATGGAGGGATGCGAGTATGTTATGATTGGAAAGGGGCGTAAGGCACAGGAAACACTGGGAGGAGGCGTAGCCCTACTCTACAAGAAAGAAAGAGGACTGAAAGTAGAGGAGATTGATGTGGGGGAGTGTACAAGTAGTGAGGATGTGCTTGCAGTCAGAGTGGAATGCATGGATGGTCGTGGCAGACCAGAGAAGGTGGTACTGGTGGTAGCGTACATGACTGTCATGGGTGAAAGAGCAGAGAGGGAAAATAGGAGGAAGTATGACATACTTAAGAAAGTTGTGAGAGAGCATGGAGAGGAGAGAGTGCTAATTATGGGTGACATGAATGCACATGTGGGAATACTGGGGGAACAGGTGAACAGGAATGGTGAAATGCTTGGAGAGTTTGTTGATGAACTGGAGCTGGAAAATCTGAACGTTACTTTGGCAGAGGGGCGTGTGACTTGGAGTGCAAGAGAACAGGAATCGGCAATTGACTACATGTTGGTGAATGGAAGAATGCGTGAAATTGTGTCGCACATGTGGATAGATGAGGATGGTTTGGTTGATATTGTGTCCGATCACAACATGCTGGTTGTGGAGTGCTTGATGCAGGGTGGGAATGAAGTGAAAGTGGCAAGTAAGAGAAAGAAGTGGAGACTGAGAGATGTAGGGTGGGAGAACTTTCAGGTTGATCTGAGTGAGAGAAGCTGGGACGACGAAAGTGTGCATGACGTGGAGCATCTGAATGAGAAACTGGTTGAGGACGTGAGGGGTGCTGCTGAGAACCAGATAGGGTTTGTGAGAGTAGGTAGAAGAAAGAATGTATGTAAACCATGGTGGAATGATGAAATCAGAGCGGCTAGGAAGGAGCGAAAGAGAATGAGTAGACAGTGTAGATGGCTGAGGAAAAAGAGGCATGAAAGCGATGAGGCAGAGAATGAGTATCTGAATGCATGGGCAGCGTATGTGAAGCAGCAGCGGTTGACGAGACGAATGATAATGAATGCTAAAGTGAAGAGTGAAAGGAGCGTGATTCAATCTTTAAGGGAGAAAGGTATGGAAGGTGGCCGTGAATGGTACAAGTTCATGAGAGGTGAGAATATGTCAGGCAGTGTTGGTGTGGAGAGTCTAAAAGTGGAGGGTGTAGTTATAACAGAGAAGGATGGAATCAGGGAGGCAATCAAAGGGTTCTGGGAAGAAGTAGGTGGGGTAGGTGAGATGTTTAGTGTGAGAGAAGAATGTGTAACACTGGAAAGGAAGAATGCAGATGAACTGGATGAAAGAATCAGTAGGGATGAAGTGGAGAGGTGTGTGAGAAGGCAGAAGAATGGCAAGGCAGCAGGTCCAGATGATATACCCTATGAGTTCTACAAGAATGGTGGGGAGGTAGTGATAGACAGAATGACTGAGTTATTCAACCGAGTGTGGGATGAAGAGAGAGTGCCAAGAAAGTGGAATGAGAGCCGAGTGTGTCTGTTACATAAGGGAGGATTTAAGAGTAAGAATGAGCTGAAGAACTACAGGCCAATTGCATTAGTGAATACAGTAGGTAAAGTTTTCAGTGCAGTGTTGAATGAGAGACTGTGTAAATGGATTGAGAGAGCTGGAGTGCTGGGTGAAGAACAGAATGGTTTTCGTAGGGACAGGAGAGCTGAGGACAATATGTTTGTGGTGAATGAAATGATTGAGAAGAAAAAGAAGGATGGGGGTAAATTGTACCTAGGTTTTTTGGATATAGAGAAAGCTTATGATAGAGTGAACAGAGAAATGTTAGGTAGAGTCTTAGAAAAGATTGGATTGAGTGCAAAGATAGTTAACGTAGTGCAAAGTATGTATGTGGACACAAGAGCTAGATACAGGCTAGGAGACATAGAAACAGACTGGGTGAAGAGTGAGAGAGGAGTTAGGCAGGGCTGTATATTGTCACCAACCCTTTTTAGCCTGTATACAGAGGAGCTAGCAGCCAGGATGAGAAGAATGAATGTAGGGGTAAGTGTGGGGAATGATAAAGTATGTGTGCTCCTTTATGCAGATGATGTAGTTGTTATGAGTGAATCGGCAGATGAGCTTCAAAGTTTGTTGGATGTAGTGGATGGCTATGGTAAAGACTTTGGAGTAAGGTTTAGCAGTGAGAAAAGCAAAGTAATGATTGTGAATAGATCAGAGGATGAAAGTAATGTGGTATGGAGACTTGGAGAGAATGAGTTGAGACAGGTGCAAGAATACAAGTACTTAGGGATGTGGATGAGTCCTAGTGGGTGTGCAAAGGCAAAGAATGAAAAGATAAGTATGCTAAACCAGTGGGTAGGTCGATTGGGAAGCGCGGCAAGGATGAGAGCAAGTAAGTATGATGTGTTGAGAGAAGTGTGGAAGAGTGTGGCTGTGCCATGTATAATGTATGGTATGGATGTGATTGCATGGAATGAAAGTGAAATTGATAAGTTAGAAGTGGGCCAGAACAAAGTAGCAAGGATGGCACTGAGTGCACCGAGGTGCACAGCAGTTGAAGCCTTGAGAGGTGACATGGGATGGAGCACCTTCAGAGAAAGACTGACAAAAGCCACACTTAGGTACAAGATTAGGCTTGAGAGAATGGATGATGCAAGAATAGCAAGGAAGGTGTACCTGTGGAATGAAAGTGGAAGCAAATGGAGGAAGAGATGCATGAGAATGACAGACAGGAATGGATTGCAAGTTGTGTGGGCGATAAGAATGGCTGGTAGGAATCAAAATGAGCGTGAATGGGTGGTAACAAGAGGAGGAAGAGTGGGAGCCGAATGGGATGTGAGAAAATGGAAGAATGAGATAGACAAAGAAGTGAAATGTGTGGGACTGAATGAATGGAAGAATGAGATGGAAAGAAAGAAGACCCTGGAATGGTACAAGGAGAAAGAGGCCCCGAGGTATGAAAGGTGGTATGATGGAAGCCTGGGCGGTGATCTTCTCTTCCGAGCGAGGGCACAGTGTATGGATGTGAATGCAAGGAGTTACAGGTGGTCTGAGTCCCGCAGCAAAGTGTGCCAGATGTGTGACATGGGAGAGGATGAGACGGTGGAACATGTGGTGCTGGAGTGTGTGCAGTATGCCAGAGACAGGAATGAGATGATGCAAGTGATACTGACTGAGTTAGGGCATGATAGGAATGAAAGAGTGGAGAAGACAGGAAAGGAATGGATGGTGTTGTTGCTGGGACTGTGTAGAGAGGCCAATGAAAGGATGATTGAGGCGGTGAAAGAGTTTCTGGAGAGAATGTGGCGTGCCAGGTGTATGAACAATTAGGATAGAGGATGCTGTTCGTTTCTCTTTTTTTTTTCCCCTTTCTACAGGAGTTGCCAATCCAAAGGCCTGGCTCAGGAGTGATCCTGTGCCACCTGTACCATCAAGATCAAGATCAAGATCAAGCGTGATCTTTATGTACCAGCTGCTCCGCGGTGTGTACAAGTGGCTTTGCCTTGCTCTCTGAGTTTTCTCTGAGTTTTGTGGTTTATATTTCTTGCCTGTGTGCTGAAATACCCTGAAAATGGTGATGAGCGCGTGTGGTTCATGCGAGGAGAGTGTGGCGAACAGGCAAAGGGCTGTGGCATGCGAGAGATGCATGGCCTGGTTCCATGTAGCCTGTGTGGGCATGAAGGAGGCCAACATGAAGGCGCTGGGGTTCGAGCTTCTGGTGTTCCTCTGCAGGGAATGCCTGAGCAAGAGCCTCAATGAATGGAGGAACCAGGATGAAGAAAAAGAAGAGAGAGTGGAGCAGAGCACCCAGACAGAAAACCTGATGAAAGAGGCAGAAGCACAGACGACGAAGACTGAAGAGAGAAAAGACCAGCAAGAAGTGGTGGAAGTGGCCAGAACAGACAGACGCCCAAGGAAGAAGAGAATGGTAGTCAAGAAAGCCCCAGTACGTGTCATTGGAGACAGCATGGTAAGGAAGACTCCTGACTTTGTGAGAAGGGAAATTGAGTGCACCAGCATGGGAGGTGCTAAGATCCAAGACATCAAGAGGAAAGTCAAGGAAGAAGTGCAAGAAATGGAAGAGAGAAGCCTGCTAGTTGTCCAAGGAGGAGGCAACAACTTAGTAGAGGCAGGTGCTGAAGACACAGTAAAGGAAGTGATAGAAGCAGTGAGGGCAGCAGAAGAAAAGAAGATGTGTGTGGCTGTGGTGGGGGTCCTGCGGCGCCCACGGGAAGGAGTGCAGTATGAGAAGGTTAGAAGAGAAACGAACCGCAAGATATGCATGGAACTCATGAAGATCAAGATGGAATGGATGGCAGAGAAGAAGGGCAACGTGAGCTTCCTGGACATGGATGGGATCCTTGACCAGGACAAATTCTTCGGGAGAGACGGGGTCCACCTCAACCACAACGGGAATGAGAGGCTAGGACGTCGACTGGCTGAGTGGATGAGGGCGAGGCAGGTGTGTTGTGTGGACGACGCATGACGAGGAGGACTCACTGATGTCAGCAAACATGAAAGAAAAGAGACTAACCAGGCAAGTAAATGCGTGAAGATTGGCTGTATGAATGTGAGAGGATGGGGTGTGGGCAAGTTTGAGGATGTATGCAAGGAGCTCAGGGAGTGGAGGTTCGACTTAGTCGGGCTCACTGAGACTCACCTGAGAGATGATGTACGAATGGAGGGATGCGAGTATGTTATGATTGGAAAGGGGCGTAAGGCACAGGAAACACTGGGAGGAGGCGTAGCCCTACTCTACAAGAAAGAAAGAGGACTGAAAGTAGAGGAGATTGATGTGGGGGAGTGTACAAGTAGTGAGGATGTGCTTGCAGTAAGAGTGGAATGCATGGATGGTCGTGGCAGACCAGAGAAGGTGGTACTGGTGGTAGCGTACATGACTGTCATGGGTGAAAGAGCAGAGAGGGAAAATAGGAGGAAGTATGACATACTTAAGAAAGTTGTGAGAGAGCATGGAGAGGAGAGAGTGCTAGTTATGGGTGACATGAATGCACATGTGGGAATACTGGGGGAACAGGTGAACAGGAATGGTGAAATGCTTGGAGAGTTTGTTGATGAACTGGAGCTGGAAAATCTGAACGTTACTTTGGCAGAGGGGCGTGTGACTTGGAGTGCAAGAGAACAGGAATCAGCAATTGACTACATGTTGGTGAATGGAAGAATGCGTGAAATTGTGTCGCACATGTGGATAGATGAGGATGGTTTGGTTGATATTGTGTCCGATCACAACATGCTGGTTGTGGAGTGCTTGATGCAGGGTGGGAATGAAGTGAAAGTGGCAAGTAAGAGAAAGAAGTGGAGACTGAGAGATGTAGGGTGGGAGAACTTTCAGGTTGATCTGAGTGAGAGAAGCTGGGACGATGAAAGTGTGCATGACGTGGAGCATCTGAATGAGAAACTGGTTGAGGACGTGAGGGGTGCTGCTGAGAACCAGATAGGGTTTGTGAGAGTAGGTAGAAGAAAGAATGTATGTAAACCATGGTGGAATGATGAAATCAGAGCGGCTAGGAAGGAGCGAAAGAGAATGAGTAGACAGTGTAGATGGCTGAGGAAAAAGAGGCATGAAAGCGATGAGGCAGAGAATGAGTATCTGAATGCATGGGCAGCGTATGTGAAGCAGCAGCGGTTGACGAGACGAATGATAATGAATGCTAAAGTGAAGAGTGAAAGGAGCGTGATTCAATCTTTAAGGGAGAAAGGTATGGAAGGTGGCCGTGAATGGTACAAGTTCATGAGAGGTGAGAATATGTCAGGCAGTGTTGGTGTGGAGAGTCTAAAAGTGGAGGGTGTAGTTATAACAGAGAAGGATGGAATCAGGGAGGCAATCAAAGGGTTCTGGGAAGAAGTAGGTGGGGTAGGTGAGATGTTTAGTGTGAGAGAAGAATGTGTAACACTGGAAAGGAAGAATGCAGATGAACTGGATGAAAGAATCAGTAGGGATGAAGTGGAGAGGTGTGTGAGAAGGCAGAAGAATGGCAAGGCAGCAGGTCCAGATGATATACCCTATGAGTTCTACAAGAATGGTGGGGAGGTAGTGATAGACAGAATGACTGAGTTATTCAACCGAGTGTGGGATGAAGAGAGAGTGCCAAGAAAGTGGAATGAGAGCCGAGTGTGTCTGTTACATAAGGGAGGATTTAAGAGTAAGAATGAGCTGAAGAACTACAGGCCAATTGCATTAGTGAATACAGTAGGTAAAGTTTTCAGTGCAGTGTTGAATGAGAGACTGTGTAAATGGATTGAGAGAGCTGGAGTGCTGGGTGAAGAACAGAATGGTTTTCGTAGGGACAGGAGAGCTGAGGACAATATGTTTGTGGTGAATGAAATGATTGAGAAGAAAAAGAAGGATGGGGGTAAATTGTACCTAGGTTTTTTGGATATAGAGAAAGCTTATGATAGAGTGAACAGAGAAATGTTAGGTAGAGTCTTAGAAAAGATTGGATTGAGTGCAAAGATAGTTAACGTAGTGCAAAGTATGTATGTGGACACAAGAGCTAGATACAGGCTAGGAGACATAGAAACAGACTGGGTGAAGAGTGAGAGAGGAGTTAGGCAGGGCTGTATATTGTCACCAACCCTTTTTAGCCTGTATACAGAGGAGCTAGCAGCCAGGATGAGAAGAATGAATGTAGGGGTAAGTGTGGGGAATGATAAAGTATGTGTGCTCCTTTATGCAGATGATGTAGTTGTTATGAGTGAATCGGCAGATGAGCTTCAAAGTTTGTTGGATGTAGTGGATGGCTATGGTAAAGACTTTGGAGTAAGGTTTAGCAGTGAGAAAAGCAAAGTAATGATTGTGAATAGATCAGAGGATGAAAGTAATGTGGTATGGAGACTTGGAGAGAATGAGTTGAGACAGGTGCAAGAATACAAGTACTTAGGGATGTGGATGAGTCCTAGTGGGTGTGCAAAGGCAAAGAATGAAAAGATAAGTATGGTAAACCAGTGGGTAGGTCGATTGGGAAGCGCGGCAAGGATGAGAGCAAGTAAGTATGATGTGTTGAGAGAAGTGTGGAAGAGTGTGGCTGTGCCATGTATAATGTATGGTATGGATGTGATTGCATGGAATGAAAGTGAAATTGATAAGTTAGAAGTGGGCCAGAACAAAGTAGCAAGGATGGCACTGAGTGCACCGAGGTGCACAGCAGTTGAAGCCTTGAGAGGTGACATGGGATGGAGCACCTTCAGAGAAAGACTGACAAAAGCCACACTTAGGTACAAGATTAGGCTTGAGAGAATGGATGATGCAAGAATAGCAAGGAAGGTGTACCTGTGGAATGAAAGTGGAAGCAAATGGAGGAAGAGATGCATGAGAATGACAGACAGGAATGGATTGCAAGTTGTGTGGGCGATAAGAATGGCTGGGAGGAATCAAAATGAGCGTGAATGGGTGGTAACAAGAGGAGGAAGAGTGGGAGCCGAATGGGATGTGAGAAAATGGAAGAATGAGATAGACAAAGAAGTGAAATGTGTGGGACTGAATGAATGGAAGAATGAGATGGAAAGAAAGAAGACCCTGGAATGGTACAAGGAGAAAGAGGCCCCGAGGTATGAAAGGTGGTATGATGGAAGCCTGGGCGGTGATCTTCTCTTCCGAGCGAGGGCACAGTGTATGGATGTGAATGCAAGGAGTTACAGGTGGTCTGAGTCCCGCAGCAAAGTGTGCCAGATGTGTGACATGGGAGAGGATGAGACGGTGGAACATGTGGTGCTGGAGTGTGTGCAGTATGCCAGAGACAGGAATGAGATGATGCAAGTGATACTGACTGAGTTAGGGCATGATAGGAATGAAAGAGTGGAGAAGACAGGAAAGGAATGGATGGTGTTGTTGCTGGGACTGGGTAGAGAGGCCAATGAAAGGATGATTGAGGCGGTGAAAGAGTTTCTGGAGAGAATGTGGCGTGCCAGGTGTATGAACAATTAGGATAGAGGATGCTGTTCGTTTCTCTTTTTTTTTTTTCCCTTTCTACAGGAGTTGCCGATCCAAAGGCCTGGCTCAGGAGTGATCCTGTGCCACCTGTACCATCAAGATCAAGATCATCAAGATCAAGATCAAGATGTTGATATACTAGTGTGTGCAACAAGCCATGGGACGTTACTCCAGTGATTCAGACAGTGACAGGGTGAGCAGAAGGCGACGGAGGAGTAGGTAAGGAAAGAATGCAGTTATCAGTTTTCCTTACTTATTCGTATTCATGTGGTTGGTAAAGCTGGCCTGAGGTGGTGTCTGGACAATTTCAGTGGAGGGTAGCATTGTTTCGATCAATTCCTCACTGTGACAGGACGTTAACTTGACTATCTCAAGTAATTACTCATGTAAGGAAAACAAGACAAGTAAAGTATTTACTGATAAAATGCAAAATTAGCCCCCCAAAAATCATTTCTAACTAAAACTGGAAACATTTTCTCAACAACTTCATATTTTAGCATTATTTATCTTAATTCACTGGTAGTTTGATATTCTTACTAGCGGGAAAGGTATGGGCAATATTCTTCATTGATCAGGAGTACCAAAGAGAAAAGTGCAGTGAAAGAAAATGAGAGGAAATAGAGAAAGTGAGCAAATGTGCTTCTGCTCAAGTGGTTGTGTATTAATTTCGAAGTCCATTGTAACAAATTAAGAATTCAGCACACATACTCCATCTGCTCCAGAGTCAGCCAAACACTAAGGCCCTTGATAAAAGCTCTTAACGGCAGTACCTCGAAAACAGGCCCAGCTTTTGGTACCACAGGTAGAATTTTTATTTTGAATAACACCACTGTAGAGATTCATGATTTCTGATGGCTTCAGATCCCGAAGCAGCAGCAGTACAAGTTCTAGAAGCCGCCACCGCCACCACAAGAAGTCAAGGCGGCGGCGACGACACTCATCCAGCAGATCCCTCAGCCACTCCCGCAGTTCCTCACCAAGCAGGAGGTTAGTGTTGTGAAGGGTTTTCGTGTTGTGGTAGAGGATGCAAAAATACAGACCAAAGCAGAACTGGCCTGATACATTATGTTCCAGTCAGCTAAGGCTTGTTCTCTTGTCCTCTCAGGTTTGTCCACCTTTCTGATTTATAACAGATTTAACTTTTCTGTGTTTAGTAATGGACCATGCAGTTCTTCATCCATTCATCACATTTGTAGTTGGGGAAATCACATCACATAATGTCTTTTTATTGACTATACTATAGGAGTGATTCCCAACATAGGGCTGTATAGGATAAGCTGCCAAATGTGAAAGCCTTTAAATACTGTGGCTCTTCCATAGCAGTGGATGGGGGCCCAGAGAGAGAGAGATTGACCACAGGATCCAGGCAGCGTGGAACAATTGGATGAGAACATTGGGGATGTATAAACCATTAGTAAGGCCAGTGTTGCAATGCAGAGCAGAGATGTGGGCATTGAAGAGGGTGCAAGAAAGGCAGCTGAAATGAGGATGTTGAGATGGATGGCAGGGGAGAGTGACAAAGGCAGACAGGATATGAAATGACTGGATCTGAGGTATAGTGAAGGTGGTGGAGGCATCAGTGAAAGCTCAGGAGAAGAGATTTCAATGGTTTGTCCATGTGAAGAGAAGAGATGAAGCTTACTTGGGAAGGAAAGTGATGGAGGTGCAAGGCAGGCACAAGCTGGAGACTGAAAGGGGACCTCAGGGAGAAGCAGCTGGAGGAGGAGCAGGTGGCAGGCCACGACCAGTGGAGACAACTAGTGTGGAAATTGGAAATACCAACAGAGGAAAGAGAACTGTATAGGATGATAAATTTGATGTGCCTTGTTAAAGTGGATAATGAGTTAATAAAAAAAAAAGCTATGGAATCCATAATTCTAAAGCCTTAACTGAGTATGACAGTCATGGCACCAGATTCAAACATTTAGAGATTTTCATAATGCATACTTCATACCTCTAAAGTTTTACTTTGCATGTGTATTTCAGATGGTTTAATGCCAAATTCAAAGTCAATAATTGGGTTTTCTGTTTACTTATAATTTAGTTAACTTAAAAAGCTGAGTATGCTTGCATCAGAAGAATTAGTTTTAGTAATCAAAATTCCAGTAGAGCAGAGAGATGCTGTTAAGTATCTTATCTTTTATGACTTGTTGGCAGGTCTCGATCTGGTAGTCGTGAGCGGTATAGACGCCGCCGCACCCACTCACGCACACGTACACGTTCCCGTTCAAGAGACAGGTCAAGGAATCGCAAACATAAGAAATCTAAACACAAGAGGAGAAAACGCAGTTCCAGGTTTGTTTTTTCCATTCTGTTTATTAATGGTATAGTAAATCTGCCGAAAAGTTGCAGTTGTGAGTAGAAGTGGAGGATGTGAGGGTCTCTTGCTGTAATACACTGTACTCAGTTTGAGAAATATAAGTTGCATGGTGGGGCATCTTGTTCTCACATCTCATTGGATGAGGCTTCTCTGTTCTTGCTGTAGAAGGCAGCATCTGGGAGTCACCAAATTCAGGGCAAACCTTATGCCATGGCCCAGGAGGCCCTTACCCAATTGGGGTGTTCACTATGGGCTGAGTTACCAGTGATCACCAGCTGTTTTTATGTAGGGGTCAGTCAGTGGGAGGGCTTGCACGAAGGAAAGTCCCTGCACATGCGCAAGAAATCTCACCTCATGATTATGAGTATGTGGAAAATGTGTGGGTTGTGGCCTATGAGTGACTCTCCAAGATAAGAGCTTTCCCAAACAGGTAGCAGACTTAGATCTCATTATAATAGTACTATGCAACTACAGCCAGTGTCTGGCAAACCTCCCAGTTCTGTTTCCCACTAGTGTCACATGAGATTGTTACAACAGGGTGATGATTGAAGTTTAGCAAGAGAAGAAACCCCTGCCTTTTCTTTTCCCCTGCTTTTTCCATACCAGCACCTATGCACACACCTGAGATAGGTCCCAAGAACCTCACTGATTATGAAGACAGATGTATTCTTGCCTTTCACAAAGAAAACGTGCCATTGAAAGAAATCTTTAGGATAACAGGAAAGGGAAAACTACTACTACTACTACTATTACTACTACTACTACTACTACTACTACTACTACTACTACTACTACTACTCTACTACTACTACTACTACTACTACTACTACTACTACTACTACTACTACTACTAGTACTCTACTACTACTACTACTACTAGTACTTTACTACTACTACAGTAAAATCCCTCTCATCTGGCATTCGAGTATCTGGCAGCTTCAAGTATCCGGCACATTTTTCCCCAAGCCTTAAAATCAATAAAAAATCAATGTGTATTCATAAAATCGATTAAAATTCCCGCGCGAGGCATACTTTGTCCCTCCGCCACCAGAGTGCACTGCTTCACGCCACCCACGGCCCACTGCACTGTGTTTACTCGGTGACTCAGTCCCGCATGTGCACTGTTTATCGCCTGACGCCTTCATCATGCCTAAAGTTGTAGAAAAGAGGAAGCGTGTTGTGCTTACACTTAAGCAGCTGATCAGATCAGCTGATCTTTGTTATGGTAAGATGCATGAGTGTAGGGTGGTGATTGTGGACATAATTTCACTTCTATTCAAGTATCCGGCATGTCGGCGGTCCTGTTGGTGCCAGATAAGAGGGATTTTACTGTACTACTACTACTACTACTACTACTACTACTACTACTACTACTACTTGCTGCTGCTGCTACAATTACTACTACTATTTATGGGTCATCACAGCCAATCTGGACAGGATTTTGGGTCGCAGCCAAAAAAAGTATATATATATATATATATATATATATATATATATATATATATATATATATATATATATATATATATATATATATATATATATATATATATATATATATATATATATATATATATATATATATATATATATATATATATATATATATATATATATATGCATCAGGTCGATGTTTGGATCGCTTGCTGCAAAGGAAATTTTTTTATTATCACATACCTTTTTATTACTATAATTGATTCCCTATTAATTGGATCATCAAACTTATTTGCTCCTTGACAGCTCTGACTCCGATCGGAGTGACAGATACACCAAATCACGCTCAGCCAGAAGCAGCATTGATCGGGGAAGTCGAGGCTCAACACGTGATCGTGACCGCAGAGATCGAGACAGAGACAGAGACAGAGATAGAGAGAGGGAGAAGGACCGAAATCGAGACAGGGAGCGCGACAGTGAGAGAGACAGAGAAAATGAGAGAGATGTTAAAGTACTATCTCCAGTACCCGAAGAAGGTCCTGTAGTGAAGAGTCAAGGTGAGGTTTGCCTTTTGTATTCATGTTAACTCCTAAAGGACTAGAGGTGGCTATAGCTACTTTACCAGGTGAGGACCAGAGGCAGTTGTAATTGCTTTGTGAATTTTACGCAAAATGTAGCTTTTTTTTAGCTCAGTCTATAGTAATACTGCCTGTAAGTGAGTAAGGCTAATCTGTCAGTCTCTGCCCCGCTGTCACTATGGCTAATCACAGTGATAGTGATTCTGATGAATCCAATTCCCTGTCCACTTTCTCCTGCCCTCAGACCTGCTCTTACTCGACCATTTGCTACATGTCTTGGAGAGTGCAATCGGGCAGGAACTTCATAAAATGTTTAGCATGTGTGAAGAGAGCTCAGGGCACCTGTTCTCATTAGACACTAGCTATATGCAGTCAGGCAAAACAGATACATGGTAGGCAAGGGACCCACTCCTTCCAGGAGTCTCTCCTTTTCAACTCAATCTATATAATCATTGCACATAAAGACATCTGGATGGCATTGTTAGAAAGAAAAATCTTGATCTTGAGTACAAAGTCTACTTCATTTGCTCTTCCATTGCAGGCTAAGTTTAAAGTGTGTGTGAATACAAGCTATTTTTAACATTTAACACTGGAGGGCCAGTCCTAGCAGAATGAAAATTACCATCACCACCAGCCCTTTAGGGATTAAGCAAATATTCTCAGTGAATGTTTGTGGGAGTTGTACATGACTCAGACATGTATGTATGAGTTTGTGAATTGTTAAAGATAAGAAATTGATTGGGTGGCAATAGTGGATACAATGAAGAATATTGATCTTCATTAAAGTGAGTATCATTGCAGAATTCCAGTGACTTGAATGATAGAAAGTAAAATCTGACAATCATGTATTCCTTAAGTAAAGCAAAGACAGTGTTCCCTGTGCTGAAAATAATGGGTATGTATTTTAGATAGGACCATTATAAAGACCACTCCAGGAACCAGCTAGCATTATTTCTAAGTGTCATTTTCATCTTATCTCTCAGGGTTCTATGAAAGGAAGATACTGATCTCCTTATGGGTTCTGCTGTAGAGAAATGATGTACAGTACATAACTCCATTAGTAATTGCTCCTGATGAGGCCAACAAAAACAACAGCAGAACTGCAGCTTGATGTATAAATTGTATAAATTACTCAGTTAACTCAATGCTCAGTCTGCAGCTGGTGAAAGTCTTGTCACGTCAATCTGAAGCTCTCTTGGAGCAAATTATTTTATTTGTGACTTGATGACAGTTATTATAGCATTCATAAATAGGATGGAAAATGTAATAGCTAAACCAAGTTGAGAATCATATTTTGGTGTATTTCACAAGGTTTTTTTTCAACAGAAATGACAGAATCTGAGAAGCTTGCCTATACTCGAGCGATTGAAGAAATTGACGAGGGAGGTTTTGTGCAACAGAATTTTAAGTCAAGCCGTGAGGATAAAGCTGCCAGCAACAAGGACAACAAAGAAGATGGAGAATTCAATTTTGGGACACAAGCTGAGCTGTCTGCAAGGGCCAATAAGTTTATTCCTCTCAGCGATGACAGTCTGTTCAGTCCTCATGTAAGTCCTCATGTTTCATAGATGATTTATTGCCTCCAGAAATATTCTTTATTTTTATTTTATTTTTACTTATTTTCTTTTAGAAAAGAGATCTGTTTCCATCCAAGCACTTATTGGGTGTATACCAAGTCTTGTAATCTTTCTGATTTTTACTTTCTTTTTTTTTTGTTTTTCATCTCTTTTTCTGTTTACTGTTTTTATGTCAAGCTTCTTCTCTTCTTTGTATTAATTTCCAATGTTTTCCTGTTTTATGGAATCTAATGATTTTTTTTTTGCATAACTATGAGTTCCTATACTGTTTATTAATTCTTAAGTATACAGTAAGTAGCAAAGACTGCCTGATCATGGGTTTTATCACTTAGGTAAAAGAAGATATCAATAGAAAACAGGTCATGTATAAAAAATGCATTGTGCAGAAATTCTCCTAAATTTTGAGTGTTTTGTTCTTAACACAAGAGGAAGGATAGCCTTGACATGAAAGCTATTGTATTTCTGGCACCTAGCTAAAAACATCTCTAATAACTTTACTTCTTCATCTCTCTGTTCTTTATTTCAACTTGATAGCACCATTTCCATGTCATCTATCCCTAAAGCTGAACTCTTTGCCGAAACTTTTGCTAAAACCTCCACCTTGATGATTCAGCGCTTGTTCCTCTCTCTCCTCCACCCTCTGAATACTTCATGCTACTCATTAGAATTCTTCACAGCGATGTTTTCTGTACCCTCACTGGCTTTAACCCTCAGAAGGCTTATGGACCAGTTGGGGTCCCTCCTATTGTTCTCCAAAACTGTGCCTCCATGCTTGCACCTTGCCTAGTCAAACTCTTCCAACTCTATCAGCATCTACCAACATCTACCTTTCCTTCTTGCTGAAAGTTTGCTTACATTCAGACTGTTCCTAAAACAAGTAAGTGGTCTAATTCCTCAAGCTACCGTCCTGTGGTTTTAATTTCCTACCTGTGTACAGTTTTTTTTTTTTATCTATCCTCAACAGGAAGATTCTTATACATCTGTTACTAATCTTTTATCTGATTGCCGATATGAGTTTTGTTGAGGCCACTCTACTGGTGATCTGGCTTTCCATATTGAGTCTTGGTCATCCTCTTTTTAGGGATTTTGGTGAAACCTTCACTGTTACCTTAGGCATATCAAAAGCTTTTGATAGAGTCTGGCACAAAGCTTTGATTTTCAAACTACACTCTTACGGCTTCTATCCTCCTCTCTGTAACTTCATCACAAGTTTCCTTTCTGAGTATTCTGTTGCTGCTGTGGAAGATGGTCATTGTTCTTCTCCTAAGTCTTTTAACAATGGTGTTCCTGAGGCTTCTGTCCTGTTACCCACTCTCTTCCTATTATTCATCAATGATCTTTAAACCAGACTTTCAAGTCCTGTCCACTTCTACACTGGTGATACCACCCTACACTTTTCCACATCTGTTCATAGATGTCCAACCCTTCAGGAAATAAACAGTTCTCACAGGGAAGCCACAGAATGCCTAACTTGATCTCTTTAAAATTTCTGATTGAATCAGGGCAAACTTAGTAATGTTCAATGCCTCAAAAACTCAATTCCTCCATCTGTCAACTTGACACAACCTTGCTGATAGCTGTACCCTCTTCTTCAGTGACACAGCTGTCTCCTTCTTCTACACTGAACATCCTCGGTCTGTCCTTTACTTATAAATTGAACTGGAAACTTCATGTCTCATCTTTAGCTAAAACAGCTTCTACGAAGTTAGGCATTCTAAATCATCTCTCCCTATTTTCTCACCCCCACCCCAACAGCCTTATCCATCTATGTAGGGAGTATGCTGCACATGTATGGGGGGCTTCCACTCATACTGTGTTTTTAGACAGAGTGAAATAAAAAACTTTTCATCTTATCAACTCCTCTCCTCTAATTGACTGTCTTCAGCCTCTTTCTCTTTACTGCAGTGTTGCATCTCTTGCTATCTTCTGCCACTGTTTTCACACTAATCACTTTTATGATCTTGCTAACGCCTGCCTCCCCTCCTCCCATGGCCTCGTTGCACAAGACTTTCTCCTTTCTCTCATCCCTATTCTGTCCACCTCTCTAATGCAAGAGTTAACCAGTATTCTCAATCATTCATCCCCTTCTCTAGTAAACTTTGGAACTCCTTGCCTTCTGTATATCCTCCTTTCTATGACTTTAACTCTCAAGAGGGAGGTTTCAAGACACTTATCCTCCATTATTTGATTTTTCTATTTAGAATTCTGTATGGGACCTGGCATTAAGTGGGCCTTTTTTTTACAATTTTTTGTTGTCCTTGGCCAGTGGCCTTCTTTCATAAAGAAATAAATAAATAGATTTTCTGTACTTTAACAATCCTCATACCTAGCTGGTTACTCCCCAGTATTTGAAGTTGTCATGAGGTAGTGATACATGTGCTTTAGATTCTCGTTTAAAAGTTTAGTGATGATTGTAATCTCTGAAGAATGCTGAATAAGAAATTTTAACTTTATAGTATTCAAATGTTTGTCACTGAAAAATTATACAAATTTCTATCCAGTTTTCAGCATTCTCCACTTATTCATAATATTTTTCAGCTGTTTGGAGACCCAGAAGAGCGGGAAGAAAAATATTTGAGAAGAATTTTTTCTCTTCGTCAGAAGGCTCTCCTTGGAGAGCCAATTTAGTGAAGTTATAAGCATTTTGGAAAGAGAAAGAAAAGGTAAGGATAGAAAAAGCATCATGAGAAATACTCACTTTTAGAACTGTTACCAGTTTGGTGCAGTAGGAGGATGTAAATGATATATCTGTCAGTACATAATGCATGTACTGAAGAAGTTTCTAAGAGGATGGTTGAGACAGAAGAGTCAAAATTTATTTCTGGCCTTGCATATTTCATTCCTCTTGCCCTTTTCTCTCGCATACTCCTGTACTCCATCCTTTGAGTTCACATGGTGTTGTCCTCCTGCACTCAGCACATCTATCTTATTTGTACTTATTCTCTTAGTCATCTTGCATTCTGCTTTTCTTTCTTTGTGGTTAAACCACTTTAGGATGCTGCAATTGATCTCCTTTACTGCTTCAAGTCTCATTCCTTCACCTTTATTTGACATAAATCTGTTATACATATATTCAGTATTTCTGCCATTCATTCTTTGCACACCAAAGACTTTTCTCAAGTACCTCATTTCAGCTGCTTGGATCCTTTACCTTTTCCTTCATTCCATACTAAAGTCTTGCTTGCTTAATTATCATAGTGTTGATATAGTTATTCCATAATTCAGATTCTTTCTTCCATGTGTAAATAACTTGTATGATCTTAAACCTTGTAATAGGCAGAATACCAATTATTTTTAATTATAGAAGAATGTTGAACTAACTGTTTTAAGTGTTTGAAGTATATATTACTTTTATATGCCATATTGACAGTATAAAAAAATTACCTGGCTATAGAATGTACCTTTGTTTTCTGAGAGACATTTGTGCTTTGGATCAGATGCCAAGTAGATTGTTCTTTTGTGGAAAAAAACAATTTTCACTGCCATTGAATAAACTCTGTTTGCATGTGTGGCAATAGATACATTATGTACAATGTTGTTCTTGTGTTCTTGACATTCTCAGGCCATAAAGAAAATATCTATATTTGCAATTTCTTTTATTATGAATAGTTTTTAAAGGATGTAACTCATTTTTTATCTTTTTTTCTTTTACTATCCACCATTTAAAGGTACTATGTTATTAATCAGAATACTGGACAAGCTCATGGTTATGTAGTTCACTAGTAACATCTTTGCTCAGTAGGCTAGAAATCAGCACTATACTGTATGATGATGTAACCAGATCCTAATATCTATTGACTTATTTTAGCCAGATTTTCATGACAAGAGGTGCATCTTCAGTTTGGTAGTTTGTTTTAATGGAAGCTTCTTGTCTGGCATATACTCACCTGATCTCCTCTCCTTATCTTCACACACATGTTGTATGTTGTTATAGGAACTTTCCCTGCAAATTCTTCTTAGGCCTACATGATCCTTTGTCCTACTGTGGGTTCATACAATACAGGCTTACAAGTGAAAATCCTTTGCTGGAAGATGTGTCTATTACTTAGGTAATTCAGATATGTGTAAAAATAATGTATAAAATTTAGTCCCTGTTATCAGGGTTCTTTAAACTGATTGTAGTAGTCTTCCCTGAATGTGCCATTTGCTTAAAATTGATTTTCTTATTTTAATATGGTACAAAGCTCTCATATCCTGTGTAAATCGTGCTTAGTAATTATTTTTATTGATTGACATTCCAATTGTGCTTATTGCAGTAATGACTTTATATCAAATGCACATCACTTGATCCAGGTCAAAGGAGTTTATACCAAACAGGCATTATGTAGTTTAATCACTTAATGTGACAATAATGTGCTTGTCTGTTTGGCATAGATAGCTGCTTTATAGGTTTGTGATTGCTTATGATCCATAAAAGGGACAATAACATCCTTTTTTATAATAATAATTATTGCACTGTCTATTATGACAAAGGGAAACATGGTACAAATGTAGTAAAGAGTAAGGGTTAAGACAGAACTCCATTTCACAGGCATTTTAATAACACTTTTTAACACCAAACTAATGTCAAATGTTGGGGAATAAAGTAGATCCTTCTCAATCAAGTGCGAAAAATCAAGACTAAAATATATACATTATGATAGATATTTACATAAATCATAGGAAATATTTCTCCTATGTAAAAGCATTGGTGTTCAGTGTATTTAGCCTTAAGGTGGATTGGGGGCTGGAGTGGGTACAATATTTCATCAGAACACACAAACATAGTATGCTTTTTATCATATATGATCATTAGGCATCATTCACAATCCCATACTTAACAAAATACTGTACATAATGTATTTTTTTAAATAAGTACAATAATAACCCTAGCATATGGAATGTATCATACACACATTTATAATGGACGGCTCTGCTTCATTATAAAATAGACGTGTCCTTTCATATGAAATATTTTGTCAATCAATGCCTCTAGAGGAACAATATACTAATGTGGTATAAATAGGAAATTTGTTAACTATAAAGTAATCTGGGCCGTTTCCAAACCAAAAAGTTTTAGCCCTAAAATATCACTTCTGTCGTGTAATAATTAAATATAACAAGTCTAAACATTTGTGTAAAAATATATTATACTTCTCATCTACATGGTGCATTGAAATAATCAGCTTTTTATCCCATGCAGTAGTAGTCACAATACCTTTGACATTAGAAATTTTAATCTCATACTTATTAACTATTCGCCATGAGCTCAGCACCATGTCTGATTGGAATATTAATGTAAAAAAAAATTAGATGTACTGCAATAATTTTTTTTTTTGTATTTTTTTTTTAGAAATAGAATGGCAACAATGGATATTTTTATGTTGGATCATTCACACGGGGCACAGTAGTTGCATGTATTGATTTGGTAATTTATTACAGTAAAAAAAAAATCACTGTGGGACGGTATCCCTAAGCACAGGTAGTGGTAGGTGCCACTATAATGGCTAATAACAAGTTCTGCATATAACACAACAGCATACAGTCTTAGCATTCAGAGTTATCATCCTCCACTACCAGTTTCTGAGTATCCTTGCCAGTGTCATTACTGGATGGACTTAGCTCCTTTTTACGAATTTGTATGTTAGGGGAAGCTTTTTGCATCATAGCTGATGGTGAGAGGACAGCAAGAGCAGGAGGCTGAGTTGTACCATTACTACTCTCTTGGGTTTCTAAGTTGTAATTCTTACTCTTGCTGGTGTCTAAAGGCACTTCATATAGACCTTTGCTGTTTGTCTGTTCTGGTGCAGCTCCTTCCATGGATCCCATGGCATCGTACATGGGGTTGCTGAAGTTGTGATTCTTGTTGGCCATTTCACCAAGATTTACATCTCCTTCTATTGGCACCTGTTGAAACAAAGTTTTATTACAATCAGACAAGTTGAAACAGTTTTCAACAGGATTAATCTAGTGGTAACTTAAGGATCCTTGAGAGTAGGAAGTGTCTTCTTGTTTATATTCTCTTTGTAGGAATTTTGTGCCTTTCTTGTCTGTTTTTTGCACAGTCAGTAACTGTGGTTCATACTGCAAGTGAGAGAGAGAGAGAGAGAGAGAGAGAGAGAGAGCAACAAGAACAAAATTTATATTTGAAAGGCTGCATTAACCATAACAACTGTGATTTTATCATATTGTGGAAGACATACTGCTGGTCTGTAAACTAGCCTGCCCCATTTTCTCTCTCAGCTTATAGACCGACAGTATGTTAACAAATCATTTGCTTGCCGTAGTCTTTTGCATACAGGTTTTAACACTAGTTTCTGTTGGTATTGCTTGAGGTGAAAGTGCAGGTTATTCTGAGTTGGAAATGCTATATGTACACAGGCGTTTTGAGGCCTGTGTACATGAAATTCAAGTGTGGGAGGACAACAGGCAGGACTGTTGGATATCCAGGGCAAGATGCATATATGTGGATGTCTGTTGGTGAAATTATGAATTTCAGGTTTTGATAATGAGACTAGTGGTATTAATAATGGACAATAATTAGCAGCAAATACATAAATAATAGGCTACATGGCACTGTGACTGCCTGGGCAGAGAGGGTGATGAAGGAGTGTGAGGCTAGCATCAAATCTGCTGATTGCCAGTGTGTCACTTGCAGTTTCACACTGAGACTGACAGAGAATATATTTAGATTGTATTGGATTATTGTGAGAGAAGAAAACTGCCACATACTGCAGTAATGTGGAATATGTGCCACACACTAATGTGCAGTAATGTAGAATAAGTGATGTGTTTCTTGAAAACATCATGGATGCCCACTTGTGTCTGTTGCCTGGCTACACTTAAATTTCTCATTACGGCTTAACATGACCACAAAATGCATGTAACCAGTACTTTCACCTCTTGCAATATTCACAAGCTCGTGTTTACACCCTGTATATATAGGTAAACTCAGCTCACTCTCTATGTGTGAAATGCTATGGTGAACAGTTGTGGTTTCCAAACATACTATGATAGATATACTGTAGGTTATGAGCTGTAGTGAAAGGGAGTGCAATAACACAAATGCCTTCATCTCAGTTACATTCATCCTCCTCTCACTCTATGGAAAGTATTTTCTCTTACAAAACTTAAGATGAAATAATTACCCCATTAGATCCCTCAGCAGGTGCCATAAATGAGGGTGGTCCAATTTCTACATTCGTTCCTTGTCTAAACACTACACTGGAACCAGGAAGGCCACGGCCCTTCAATGTTCTGGAAGGTAAAAGTAATTGGGAACTCGGTGATTTCATTGAGTAAGAAGAGTAATTAGGACATTTGTAATGTATTACATGGATAAATAATGGTTAATAAAGGTGTTGTCACCTTGATTACGTTACTAGACTGACACCTTGACTATGGGCAAATTGTTGTTGCATTGATAGTATCCAGCTATTTTCTATGGAGTTGGATCCTGTCTTTCAAATTTTTTTTCTCAGAGTGGGGAAAAAAGATTTCCAAGCAAATTATTAACCCACATGAGTACTCTAATTCTTAATATATTTCAGTTCATAACAACACTAATAGTAAATACATGACTTACATGTGTCTGCGGTTGAAGAAGACATAGAGGGCAGCCAATGCTGCCAACACTAGGACTATTAGAATAATGGGGACAACTACAGTTGCTGCTGCCCAAGATTCTTGAGGAATGTAGCTTCTAGCCACATAAGTTTCACAAAGTTCTCCTGAATAACCTTCTTGACATGTGCACTGAAGGACACTGGTATTGTCCAGCATACAGACACCACCATTTAAGCACCTACATCCCAGAGGCCTTGGTTTAATGGGCTCGTGTGCTGAAAACCATAAATAAGGGATGAATGATATGGTATTGATGTAAGTTCATGCTAAATAATTTTCCCAGATCAGGTATAGGGTAAAACTGCTAAAATGTGCTGCACCTTGTAACTATAAATGGGGAATATTTTCAAAATTAAGTATATGATTGTCCTTCCTTATTAGAAACATGACAATAATACTTACGAGCATCACAATTTGGGTATGTGTTCTTAACACCCTTGTTGTCTGGGCAGGCACATTTATAACCGCCAGGTACAATGAGACATAGGTGGCTGCATGGTGTATCTCTGTGGCATATGCTCATTGTGCTCGTGTTGTATCTCATGTCAGCAAAAACTGCAAATTTCATACATTAAAATTAAACTATAGTAAGTTACTAATCATGTAAAGGAAAAATAGTCTTCTCAAACTTTACATGTTCATTTCACAGATTGCTCAAGTTTCATACATTTCATTAAAATTGGCTTGCCTTACCTTTGATACTTGATGGGTTTGCAAATTCTCCAGGAAGCCTAACTGGAACCCCTCTACCAAATTTGTCCATGCTGTATATTTCTCCTGAGTCACGGGTTACCCAGTATATGCTTGCTTCAAACACATCCAGGGCAAAAGGATGTTTCAGGTAGTTTCCAGAAGCCACAAGTGTTCTCCTAGTGCCATCTTCACGCATCATTTCAATCTTGTTTAGTTTTGCATCTACCCAGTATATTGTATGATCCATTGCAAAGTCAATTGAAAGACCTGTAGGCTGGCTGATTGCATCTGATACAAGAATGCGTCTTTTGCTGCCATCCATCCATGAGGTTTCAATTTTGGGAATTGAACCAATATCTGTCCAGAACATGTACCCATGCTCTGGGTCAACAACAACAGATGTAGGAACTTCTAGACCAGTAGCAATAACTGAGTGACGATAGCGTCCATCAAGTGTAGCGACCAAGACAGATCCCCTTGGTTTATTTCCTGTACGATCTGTCTCACTCCAGTAAAGGTTCATGCCTGCCCAGTCAACTGCTAAGCCAGTTGGTTTAGCTCGGCTTTTAATTTCTAAGTTCTGAGCATAGCCCATGGTAACATTTGCTCTTTCAGGAGATCCTGGAAGGTATGACCTTTTGATTGTCTTTCCATAGGAGTCTGTCCAGTATACTATACCAGACTTTGGCTCATAATCTAGTGATTCAATACTATCACCCTTAATAACATAATTTGCTTGGTCTGATGTCACATTGAAGGTACGGATTTCTGGGCTATCAGAGTAAATCAGTGTCACAGACCCTTCCTTCAGCCTGCATACTCCATTAATCTTTGCTTCAAAACCTTCACGGCAAGAACAAGCATGTGTTCCATTGAGATTGGTGCAGAGCTGTGAACAGTTGTTTGTAAACTCTTCACATTCATCAATATCTAAACATTTCTTTGGGTTGTTTGGAGCAATGCGGAATCCTCGCAGGCAGTGACAAACATAGCCATCATCATCAAGCTGCATACATTTCTGCTCACATCCTCCTACAGTGCAATTTGAGGATGTATCTGCAAAAATTACATTGTTTAGATTCAATGAGCTGAAGGCATAGTTGTAAAACTAAAATAAATATACAAAGACAGACTGTGCCATTCACTGTTGATCTCTAAAGCTAGTTACTGCAGTTACAAAATTTACAGCACTTTAGCCATTATATGCTTTAACTATTATACAAAATAACATGACCACTGTGAAATGTAATGTAAATATAAAATAACATGACCATGAAATGTAATGTAAATACTAAAATAGTCACTTACGGCATCCAAGTTCATCTGAAGAATCTCCACAATCATCAGCATGGTCACAGACTTTGCTCATATCAATGCATTTTTCATTGGCACAGCGGAATTCATCATATATGCAGGAGCGTGGACGACGAGAGCATATAGTCATGTTGTTTTCATCAGAACCGTCGCCACAATTGTCATTTCCATCACACTTTTGATACAATGGGATGCATTTGTGATTGTTGCACTGGAAACGTCGCAATGTATTGCATGTGTAGTTGCCTGGAGAAGTAAAGAGTTGAAAGTGGATTTCATTATTGCTGTTGCCAGTGATAAATGTATGTATCATTACCACAAGGTATGGAAAGAATTGCCTACTATAGAATGTGTGAATATGTAATGAATTTGTGTGAAATAAATCATGCAGTTACATTCACAAGTACTGAAGATACCGAGGAAAAGTGGACTTCAGGACCTGAATGAAGACTTGCTTGCCTATTCTAATTCTTTTCCCACTTACCAATGCTCTAAATTTCTCAGTGAACTAGTACTTCTCTTATCCTGGTAGGTCTTACACTCATACAGATGAAGCTATTCTAATTCCTTAAAATACCAAAAATGAATTATATATTCCATTACACAGCAGGTAGTCCTTGTAACAAATATGCCTTGGTACTTACTGCACAAGCTTTCACGCTCATCAGAATTGTCATAGCAGTCATTACTTCCATCACACAGATCACGCATCTCCACGCAAAGATGGTTATCACACTGGAATTTTTCTGCTGGGCAGTAGCGCTCACCCGGATAGCGAGGAGGACAATCTAATTCATCACTTAAATCATGGCAGTTGCGCTCACCATCACAGCGGAAATGACTTTGAATACAGTGACCAGAAGAACACTGGTATTGACCATCCTGGAAAAAAAAAACATTCAAACTATAAATAGTCATGCTATATAACTTGTACTTAATACAAGTCTCCCTATCAAAGAGCAATTAATGTACATAAATCTTTTTAAGATGGAAGCATAAAGTTTCGACAAATTTGGCAATTCTTACCCGGCATTTATGTTCACCACAGTTTTCTTCATCAGATTTATCACCACAGTCATTATCGTGATCACAGCGCCACCGACTGGGGATGCATTTGTTATTCCCACACCTGAATTCACTCTCAGAACATTCTCGATACTGGCTGCGACACATGCTTTCTTCTTCATCTGAGTTGTCACCACAGTCATTTTCAAAATCACACAGCCAACGCCTGTTGAAAAAGAAAGATGTCATGTACACAGCAGTTCTTTGAGATTAAAACTGGTCACATGATAGCATGGTAGGTAAGAGCCACATAATAGAATGAAGTGGTCACATGAGTGTGGTAGGTAGGAGCCACATAATTGAATGAAGTAATATGAATGTTTTACTGATGAAGAGGCTATAAAGACTTAATCCTGGAGTAGGAAACAAGGAATACAATTGCTGGACATTAAAATTACTAAAGTAATGTTATGAAAGTTGTACTAAAATTACTTCAGTAAATGTTATGAAAGTTGTACTGATCAAGAAATTCACCACAGTAAAATTCACTACATTTCAAGGAAAATTATCAATACAGCTTGTTCCATAAAGAATACATACTTGGGAATGCAACGCTTGTTCTTGCATTGGAAATCTCCATTTTCGTGACACTTAGGGCAATGCTCGGGCAGTTCATCAGTGCCGTCCCGACAGTCATCTTTCCCATCACAGAACAGCCACTCAGGTATGCATCGGTAATTTGTCCGGCCAGGACACCTGCAAGAATGAGGTGTCAGGAAATATGCAATTCTCAGTTTTTATTACACCAAAAAAGGTCAAACCAGTAAAATGATATAAGCTAGCCACCATGTTTAAAATTCAATAAAACAGGCAGAGGGGCATGCAATTAGCAAATTCAGAAATGTAACTCTGAGTATGAGCAACTTACCTTCGCCATCCTTCTGTGCAGTTTAATTGGCGGCAGAGGAATGCTGGTTCATCTGAGTGGTCACCACAGTCATTATCCAAGTCACACTTCCATTGCTTGGAGATGCACTTCCCATTTTTACAACTGAATTCTCTTTCTTCATCGCATGGCCGATTGTCTGTTGTGAAGAAGAAATACAATATTACTAATTTGATATGACCAAATTTACATCATGGTCAAAAATAGTAATAGGCTTATTCTTAAGTATATATCACTAAAATGCTTTCTGGAACCGACCTTTTGTAAGAAGGAAGTGAAATATAAAAATATGCCACAGGTTATTTAAATATTTAGGTAACTATTACAAGGAAAAGTGAAGAACTTACGACAGTCATCTTCATCTGATCCATCTCTGCAGTCCTTGTCACCATCACACTTCCAGGCTATGTTAATGCATTTGCCAGTTGTCTTGCACTTAAACTGTAGCTCAGTACATTCTATCTGACAGTTGTTTTCATCAGACCTGCAAAGTCATATATTATACATAAACTGTAAGAAGTGGATGACAGCTCTACATCAATATTACTCCATCAGAAGCTTGAACTTGACCCACTGGCAAGTTTAACCTTGAACATTTTCAACACATATTAGGGTGATATATGAAAAGGATGAAAGATAAATATTTGAGGAAGGGAGGGAGAGTGAAATAAAATGATGGTGCATGGATGCAGATACAGTGTACAAATAGCAGGAAATAGGAATAATCTTGCTGTTGAAGGAAAATGCTACATGGAGATTAGGAAGGACAAATACAGTGTATGTGCACAACTCACCCATCACTGCAGTCATTCTGTCCATCACACAACTGTGTGGCAACAACACAGCCTCTACCATCCTCACACTGGAACTGTCCAGGGCGACACTTTCTCTCAGGACAAATGTCACCGGGTGGCTCATCAGTTCCATCTTTGCAGTCCTTCTCACCATCACACCTAAGAGATTTACAAAGTGCAGTTCCATATCACAGTAATTATTGATTCAGATGCAAAAGTTTAATTTGAAATAATAATGACATTACTCTTCTACAGAAAATGAGAGATATTTACTCAAGAAAATATGAGAGATTTCTTTTGACACATTTTTCTTCGCTGAAACATATATAAAGATGAACATTGGAAACATTATCTTCAAATATTAACCAACTGATAAATCAATCCCAAATGTATGTCACTCACCTCCAATATATAGGTATACATTTATCATCGTCCCCTGAACAACGGAACTGTCCTCTTGTGCAATTGGCAATACATGTTTTGTTGTCTTGAGCAAGGTAGAACTGGTCGGGACAAGCACATGAATATGATACTGATCCACCATGAATGGGTTTCAGCAAACATAGATGTGAGCAGCCTCCATTATTATCTCCACAAGGGTTATGGTAAGGTATCTGCCGTAGAGGATGGTAGATGTGGAGATCATATGGCCGATGTGTTGTGTTGCGAAGGAACTGGAAATCTTCACCAGTAAATTTATTGGCTTTGAGAATGGCCTTGAGATTCCAGTCTGTCCAGTACATATAATCGTCAAACACAGAGATGGCGAAGACATGAGGCACTTTGGCACCATGTATTATTTCATGCTTATTATTACCATTAAGGTCTGCATATGCAATGTAATCAAGGTGAGCATCAGCCCAGTATATTCTGTCTGTAAAGAAGTCAAATGTGAGGGCATTGGGCCAGATGATCTTGTCATCGAAGTTGAGAATACGAGAGAAGTTTGATCCATCCATACCAATGCGGCCAATGTATGTTTGGAGGTGCCAATCTGTGAAGTATACGTAGCCAATACCTGGGTGGACAGCAACTGCTCTTGGGTCATTGATTCCACTTGACTTTAGAGTTTTCCTGTTTGTGCCATTTAGTTCTGCCACATCCAAATGCTTGCTGTGCCTATCTAACCAGTAAATCTTTCGTCCAACCCAGTCAATTGACAGACCTTCCAAACCATGGGTGTCATGTTTAAGAACCTCCTCCTTCTCAGTTCCATTTATCTTGGCTCTATATATAACCTTTGCAGTTACATCAGCAAAGTATAACATATCTTCCTTATTATCAAAGTCCATGGCTACAACATTTCTCAGATCTTGATGCATCAATAGGTACTGTGAGCCATCTGTTGTCAGCCTGCGGACATAATACTTGTTGGTAAAGAACACCCATGGCTCAGCATTATCGCGTCGTTTGCAGGTGTGGCCATCGGCATCCCGATCATAGTAGGTTTGATTACACTTGCAGCTATATGACCCTGGTGTGTTGAAGCATTTCTGAGAGCAGACTCCAGGTACTTCTATACATTCATTCACATCTTGGCATGCCTTACCATCAGCCATTAGCCTGGAAGAAGAAATAATAACAATAATAAAACCTATTTAATGTAGTTGTCTTTCCTTGTATAACAAAGTAACAATAATAATTTAGCTAAGGTCACATGCTAATACTCACTTGTACCCTGTGTTGCAAGCACACTCGTATCCGATGATGGTGTTGATGCACTTGTGTCCACACTGATGCATCTCTACTTTGGCACATTCATCAACATTACAGTGAAGTGGTTCGTCAGATCCATCTGAACATTCATCAACTTTATTGCACACAAGCTTCATAGCAATACATTCTCCATTTTTACACTGGTACTCTCCTGCTCCACACTTCTTTTCAGGTTCTGAAAATTAATATGAATTAAACACAAATATTTGTAAAAATTCTGCATTTATATACATAAGAATAATATTTAGAGAATGCTTTATATATATATATATATATATATATATATATATATATATATATATATATATATATATATATATATATATATATATATATATATATATATATATATATATATATATATATATATATATATATATAGTTTCTGTGAACTTGTATGCCTTAAGTAGATTTATTAAGATTACATTGAGGTTATAGAGTTGGCAATCAAAGGGTAGAACTTGTATAATAATCCATACATAAAATAAGAGTTCTAGTTCCAAAAGAAAAGTGTCTTCCTAAATTATATTCATAGTATTTCTCATTCTTCTCCACTGGTTATTAACAACAAGGACTTGGATTTCAGAATCCAGCAGACAGTGAGTTACCACAGCTAGCTTCATCAGAATTATCTCCACAGTCATCTTCTCCATCACACTGGTAAGACTTGCGGATACACTTGGCATTGCTGCAGTTGAATTCATCAGATGTACATTCCCGATACTTCTGGTTGCACGATATACCTTCATCTGAACCATCTCCACAGTCATTGTCAAAGTCACATTCCCAGTCCTGTTTGTGAATTAGTGATGATAAGCTGTTGTAGAATATAAACCCACATATATGACAAAAGTATTTCTATGTATGACTATACAAGTACCATTTCTTTTATACATATTTTCACTTGTATTTTCATGATTAAAGGTACATAAAATAAATTTGTTTTTAATACAAACCTTACTAATACAACGTCCATTTTGACATTGGAACTCATTTTCATTACATTTCTCTAGTGGAGGACAGTACAGAGCAGTGGAGTTTTCATCAGCACCATCAACACAGTCAGGGTCACCATCACACACCCATCTCTTCAAAATGCACATAGCACGGCCCCACTGCTTGTTGGCATGACAAGTGAATTCAGTCTCTTCATCACACTTACGGTTGTCTGGAAGAATAAACATGTCATTTATAGTTGTATTTTATTATTTTTTTATTCCATTTCCTTTCATATGGATTACTACTTCATAACAATACTGTAATATGGAATGCATACTATTCTCTTATGGAACTGGGAAGTTGTATTTTATTATTTTTTTATTCCATTTCCTTTCATATGGATTACTGCTTCATAACAATACTGTAATATGGAATGCATACTATTCTCTTATGGAACTGAGAAGTGAACTCTCCTTCCACACAGAAAGGAATGATACATTCCTTTCCCCCAGCTCTATTTACACTTCAAAACTAATTTCTGCTTTCCAAAAATTACTCTTGTAAAATGGGTGCATCTTTAGTATACCAGTAAAAACATTAGATTGTAAAAGATGTGCAAATGTACTACTTACTGCATTTGTGTCTCTCCCCTTCATCAGAACCATCCAGACAGTCGTTGTCTCCATCGCAAATGTAGATTTTTGGTACACAGTTTCCGTTATCACATGTAAAGAGGTCACCGAAGCAGGTGCGGTCTTCCTGTTCACAGTATTCCTCAGGCTCATCTGCACCATCACCACAATCATCATCACCATCACAATGCCATGTACCAGGAATACAGCGATGGTTGGGGCACCTAAATGTGAGGAAAATAGGTTAATTCAATATTATCATGTCCTGTTCATATACATTTACTAAGTTTTTTTTATTTTCTTATAAAAATTATTATGTCAGAATGCACAAAAGAATAATTCAAAGAAATATTTCTTCCACACTGGGCTGCTCTTCATTCAAAATCTATTTAAAAAAATAATAAATAAATAAATAAAAACAAAGGATGTCCTCATTCATAATTACCTGAAGCTGTTTGGAGGACACATGCGATGTGAGCAGTGAAGTTCATTTTCATCAGAATTGTCTCCGCAGTCATTATCACCATCACACAACCAGTAAGGCTCCACACATATGGTTGTGTTTTCACACTTCAGGTGATTGGGTGGGCAAGTAATTTTTGGACACCTATCACTATTCTCATCAGAGGTGTTTTTATCTTTGCAGTCATTCACACCATTGCATACCTGTCAAAGCAAAATGTAACAAAAAAAAACTAATAAAAAGCAAAGGTAAATTTTTCATTCTATTGTGTTTTACTGTGTTTCAAAAGTCTATCTTTATATAAGCCATTGTTGGAACAACAGTTCAGAGGTAATGGAGATGTATCAAAGGGTATGAACAGAAAGGAGAAAGGAAGCTGGAAAGAACATGGATGAAATGCAATGAGTGCATTACTTGGAGAATATCAGAGAAGATGAGAAGGGGAGCACAAGTTGAGTAAGCTGCAACAGTGATAAACAAATCAGATTTCAAATGGTTTGGTCATTTGTAAGAACACCCCATAGGTGAAGAAAGAAAACAGGAACAAACCTGTGACATTGGAATGCAACGATGATTGGCACATGTGAATTCTCCTTCTGCACAGGGAGGATATTCACAACCTTCTTCATCTGATCCATCTCCACAATCATCTTCATGGTCACACTTCCAAGTTGAAAAGATGCAACGACCATTTTTGCAACGGAACTCACTGGGGCTGCATGTGTGATAAGCTGTTTCAAAGATATTAACAAGAGAACATGAAAAGGAGAAGAGACGAATATATCACGAATTCTTCTTCACATGGAGCAAGAAAGAGATAAAATTATCTCAATACTGTAAAGCCTAGTGATTTAAAAAAGTGAATACAAAAAATCCAAGATGCTCACTTATGGCATCAAAGATTTAACAATACACACAAAGATGCAAAACAAGTATATTAATATAAATATGAAAGACTGACAGAAATGCTACATACTAAAATATATGGCTATTCAAAAGTTCCTATGAAAGAAAGTATATTTTCACAAATGTCTGCAGGAACGGTAATCAAGGCATACTTCATAAAAGAAAGCAACTGAAGTCAGTGGTAGGAAGTGTGTACCTACAAAAAGGTGTCTTTCATGACTAACTTTCTTTGAGCAAAATGGTTCTGACAATACTGTGGGTGCATAGGTGAAGGAGTAAGGAAACAATCATGAAAACAGCAGAATAATGGTGAGAAAGATTAGGGTAAGGATGGTTAATAAAAACACGATGCATTAAATTTTAAGTGGAAGAGCTGGATAGGCAAGGCAGACTACCATTAAAATGGGAGGAAAGATCAAGGGAGCACATAAAGGAAAGGGCCAAGAATAAGATTGCATGAAGCAGGAATTCTGTGCATGGGTAAGCAAGGAAGAAAGATTATTTTATAATGTAGTGGTGGTGGTCGTGGTGGCCATTGCTTTGGAGAGGGATTCTGGAGGTATTAAGAGGTCAATCTCAATTTTTTAAAAGTGGTGATGATTGAAACACATCATGCTGTCATACAAATAGTATCATTCACAATAAAAATTATGAGTACTTACTGCAGTAGTTCCTGTTTTCATCAGAGTTGTCACCACAATCATCTGACCCATCACATGCCCATAAGCGGGATATGCACTTTCCATTTGCACAGTAGAAATTGTTTGCATTGCAGCTGTAATTTAGTGGTACACACATCTTGTCTTCATTGACTAGCTTCAGTGATTTATTGCACCTGCACTCATGCTGAAAGGGATGCCAATGATTATGTAACATGGAAAGTAAGTACATAATGTAGGGCATGAAGAAAACATAAACTACTACATAAAAAATATATATCTATATCCATTAAAGGTTCATATCCAATAAACTGTGCAACTGAAGTATACCTTGTTATCAACACTTGGATGACATGACTGGGCACAGCCACCATTATTGATTGCACACACATTTGTGTTACATTTCTGGCGATCAGCTGAGAATATGTGGATGTCTCTTGGTGACTCATCCAGCCGGCGGACCATCTCAATCATGTCCCCACCAGTGTACTTTTCAGCACGGAAAACTCCTCGAAGCTGAAGGTCAGTCCAGTATATGTAGTTCTTGTAAACTGTTATAGCAAAGGGATAGATGGTTGCAGATACAAGAACCTGGAAAGAAAAAAATAAATAAATAAAATACAGTATTCTTTTTTCTTGACTTAGTTACACTCTCATGAGACTTCACTCTTCACATTTTGCAAGTAACTGTATGAAAAATAAGCATCTGTGAGACAAGTATGCATTAAAACACTTAGTCATAAAATAAATATAAGCCACTATTCCTTAGTTACAAAAGGCCAAAATGATACAGAGATGCACATAATTCTCCACTACCATACTGACATATAGTACTGATATTTACAGAATGGTGGCATCTAACCACAGTAGGCAGCCAGCTTCTTGGAGTGCCACTAGGTTACCATAAGAAATGACACCATGGGTAAAGTAAGCAAGCAACATTTAGAAACTATGTGTGTACAGATATACTATACGTACTTCTCTCCCAGTTCCATTCAAGTAAGACCTTTCAATAAGCTCCTTCACAGCATCAGTCCAATACAGCATTTCCTCTTCATAGTCAATTGCCAATCCACTTGGTTGGGCAAGATCACGAACAATCTCTTCTCTGTATGATCCAGCCATTGTTGCTCGATAAATTTTGCCAGCAGTTCCAAACCTTCCCCAGTCAGTGAAATACATATGCCTGTAATAATAGTACACTTTCTTAATATTTCACATGAATGGATTTTTATGCTTCTTGATCAAAGAATGGTTTAAACTGATGTTATGCATGGTGAACACAAAAAGACACAAACAATAATGGAGAGGACACCTTATAAAAGAACACACAAGAAACTCTTACCCTCTGCATGGATCCAAGACGATAGCACGAGGCCGCTCCACCTGGATGATCATGACCACGTGTGTGCCGTCTGTATTCATGGAATAGATGCTGTTGTTGGCTGAGTCAGTCCAGTATATCTTCTTTGATGTCCAGTCATATGCTATGCCTTCTGGATTGATTCCTTCAGTTAAGATAGTCTCACATTTAAGTGGGAATGTGTTTGAGATTTTAGTAATTTTGGTGTTAGGTCTAATTTGTGTGTAGAACATTTCCTTTGTTTCATAGTCAAAGTCAATTCCTACGACATTTGTCAGATTATCATTAATTGTTTCAAATGGCACAGTGTGCTCATCAGGGTTCAGGGAGAGGCTGCGAATTTCTGTTCTTGTTGTGAAGATGAGGTATTCCTTAGACTCTTCGCAGCTTTGTTTATCAGCAGCCAGGACGCCTGAGGCACAGGCACACCTCATACGCTCAGATTGTGTGGCCTCATCAGGGAAGGAGAAGCATAGCTGAGCACATCCTCCATTGCCCCGAGTTGTGCATGGAGTTTCAGCCTGTCAACAAAAATGCATGAGTAAAGAGTAAAAAATAAGTACTAAAAAGAAGAATGATGTTCCAAACTACTGTAAATCAAATCTGTATAATGTAATATCACAAATCAAACACATCTAAGTGAAGGAGATACCAAAAGTAAAAATTACTCCCATCTCTACAATACAATATGTACATTTGCATCCTTGAAATTTAGGACTTTGGTAAGTCTGAAGGCTTAAATGTTAAGATTTTTTTTACTTAACTATAATATGTTGAAATAAGTACATGTTGCAGCATTCATACTAGTGTATTAAAAAATGGTGATATGAATGATCTAAAAACAATTGCTGTACACTTTTAAGTTCAGATATTTCAGGATTTCTTTGTTGCATGCTTAGGAACATTCACGGTCAAGCACCTAACATGCCAAACTCTCTATTCAATAATATTAAGCATTTTCCTCAATCTTCTGATTTACTAACAGTCTCCTTACAAATCCTGAGAACTGATACATTCTAGAGAAATCAGAGAACTTGAGATTGAAGAAAAAAGAAACACAGTAGAAGAGAATGTGGTTACTCCCTCAAATTCTCAATTTTAATGTACCTTGGTGGGCTGGTTACTGTCATCAAAGATTGCAATATCTCTCAAACTCCCCAGGTTGGTCTTGAAGCGCTCAGGAAGAGTTGTGTTGCCAGGATGTTTGGAGGCTCGGAAGATGGTTCGGAGGTTACGGTCAATCCAGTAAACATAGTCTTGGTAAAGTGCAAGGCCCATTGGGTTTGGCAAGTTGCGACGAATGTATTGCCTGTTTCCTCCATTGAAACTGACCTGTAAAAGTTATACCAGTGGTAGTGAAACTCGTATTGTTGAAAAAGATTACATCCATTGACAGAGAGACAGAGAGAGAGAGAGAGAAAGAGAGAGACTGATAAGTGAAGTATATAAAAAAAGAAAAAGAAAAGCCAATGCAAATTCAGGTGCATCTGCCATAACCACCATGTGAGAAACTAGAGATATTACAATAGTTTCATCATGAAGAATATCATTTCATATTTTACATTTTCTGATTGATAATGAACAATGCCATTTTGTTTACAGCTTAAGCAAAATATTAGTACTGAACATATGTTACAATTAAACATCCAAACCTTGTTGATGGCATCCAGAGCAGAGTCCACCCAGTACACGTCATTGCTGAACATGTCAATGGTGAGGTCACGGGGATTACTTATTCCAGATGTGACCAGCGGTTTCCAGTTTGAGCCATCTAGATAAGCTCTTCCAATCATGGGGAACTGTCCATAATCAAGCCAATACAGATACCTGTACAAAACAAAAAATTCCATTATGAATTATAGTTAGATATCCTATGTATCATTAGGAATTCTACTGTTTCCATGTTTGAAGTATATACACATGACTATATGGAATTTATTTCTGGCCAGTTTATTCTCCTCAGCATAGTTCTAAGGAGCACATCAGAATAAACACAGTAAAAGTTTCTTCCCTTTCTACTTTTCAATGAGCTACAAGTTAAAAGTATTAAAACTAGTAACATGTTATATAATCCTTACTTCTTCACTGGATTTACAGCAATTTCTCTTGGAGAATCCTTTGTCATACTTTTCAGAACCATTCGGTTAGTTCCATCAAGCCAAGAAACTTCAACAAATGTCTCATGAGGGAAAACATTGGTGAAGTACATGTTGTTTGCAATCCAATCAATTGCTATTCCTCGGATCCCATTGGAACCAATGCCAGTAACAACAACACCTTCCTGATCTGAGCTATTGGGTCTTGAGCGGTAGATGCCATTGAAGCCACCTTGGTTGAATTCAACCCAGTATATGTATTTCTTGGAATAATGGAAGTCAACATGGAGAATATTGTGACCTGAAATAATGTAAATTTGAAAATGTATAATGAAATGTTGTCATCACAGTTTTAACGATAAACAATCAAAACAAGATAATTATCAAAAGCCAGAATGTCAAATCCTAACCTGTGCCTGCCACGGGGCTCATGGCCTCCCCAGCCCCATCAAGGCTGTAGCCGCGCATCATCTCCAGCTGAGACACAACGACAAACTTGTTATAAGGCTTGCATCCATTCTCACCATCGGCCTGGTAGCCTGTGGTGCATCTGCAAGTCCTCTGCCAATTTTTTTGCTTGCTTATCATTGGGATACAGATGTGATCACAGACGCCATTGCCAACCAAACAAGGATTGCTGGATGGAGCTGAAATGAGGGATAATGGGTCAAAACCAAAGAAAAGAAATAGCTGACAAGTTAAAAACCAAAGCTTGTAGTGAGAAAAGGATGGCAAGAAAATAACATCTATTCTATTTACATCTATTCTATTTACATCATTAACTAATATTCTTTGTTGAACTTTATACACAGCATTACCAGTTCTTTAAGTACAGTTGATATTTTCTTTATATTCATTTGGTTATTTTTCAAACTCATAGGATGGCACCTGAGAAACAGCAGAGTCCAGCAATACAATTCCATGCAAAGAAACTTAAGATGCATGATTATAATAATTCTACCATATATTATTCAATAGATGCCTTACTGTACATTCCCTTAAGATAATAAAATAAGGCTTCACTCTCATCTTACTTGGCCGTGTGTGGAACACCTTCAGGGACCGGAGATCAGCAGTATTCTCAACAAGCATTTGTGTGTTGCTGCGATTAAGAAGGTTCACACGCACAACTTTTTCATACAGCGAGTCCAGGTAATACAAATCTGGCAAAGGGATATTCAATTAATTAATTTTTAAAAAGTTGAATGGAAATATGAATGATGTTAGTAATCCTACATAACTTCTTTATATTATACTTCTTGATTTAGAAATTATGCCCTACTCAAAAGATCACACATGCAAATTCATCTATATATATATATATATATATATATATATATATATATATATATATATATATATATATATATATATATATATATATATATATATATATATATATATATATATATATATATATATATATATATATATATACCATATATATATATACCATATATATATATATATATATATATATATATATATATATATATATATACCATATATATATATATATATATATATGTATATATATATATATATATATATATATATATATATATATATATATATATATATATATATATATATATATATATATATATATATATATATATATATATATATATATATATATATATATATATATATATACCAGGTTGGCAATCCTATACAGGGTAGCCCAGAAAAAACACCACACTCGTACACACACATCATTCACACTCTTAATTCCATCAGCCCCAGGTGGAAAGGGATATTAATTAACGGTTTTAAAGAAAAAAAATTTGCAGCATATAATGATTCTAAAACTGCAAAGTAAAATAAATACTCTTAAATGGAGGATACTTACTATCATTAAAAACTGCAATGGCTTGAGGCTGTGCAATATGGTTATCCTCGCTCAGTATAGTTTTCACATTTTCACCATTTATATCACTGGACATGATCTGTAAGGATGATGCACTTGTCATTACTTCATGAATATAAAATGTCAAACTGTTCATCTTTTCTTATCCTACTGTAGTATTGTATCTACAAAATTCACAAAAGGTCTCTTCAGCATTACCTGAGCTTTGACATTCTCATCTCCATGTTGCTTGTAAATAAAAGAACATTTCATAAATAAGCAGCATATATAGAATTTTTTTTAAATAAAATAAAGAAGCCAGAATTTCAAGAAATTTTCTTACTAATTTGTGATAAATTGCACTTTCCTATCAAAATACAATGACTGGCAATAATAATAATAATAATAATAATAATAATAATAATAATAATAATAATAATAATAATAATAAAGTAATAAAAGATAAGGAATACAAATAAATATCTACCTTAGCTCTATTACTGGACGACCAATACAGTTTTTTCTTTGCTAGATCAACAGTAATGAACTCTGGTCTTGTGTTTGTAAGCAGATGCAGGATGGTAGGATTACTGCCATCCATTCCAACTCTTCCAACCTTCATAGGCACAATGGCACCACCATCATCCAGCCAAAATAGGAATCTGTGGTGTTCAATGTCTCAAGTTAGGCTTCACGTTTGTCACAAAGCATGCCAAATACTTATTTACTCCAACATGCAATATGACAGCTATGAATCCATAAACTGTGAGCCACAGAATACTTACCCTTCTGATGGTAAAAGACACATAGATCTGGGCCGAGCTACACCAGTTTCTGTGCCATTATTGTCAAGGATAACACTCTGGTACTTGTTCTTGCCATCCAACTTGAGAACTTCAATGTTGTTGGCTACACGATTTCCAATGTACATATTTTGCCCCACCCAATCCCAGGCCATTGTGTAAGGAGAGCCATATATTCCAAGATCCACATAGGTTGAACGGTTTCCGCCTCCAATGGCCATTGTATAGATTGTGCCCTGTTGAAATTAACATAGAGATAACAATAGCAATCTGAAATATGTACATTCCTACTTTGAAATAAAACATATAATATACAATAAATAACTACAAATGCTACCTACTAAGCCACACTTTAGCAGGAATAATCAACCAATTAACCATAATCTTTCAAAAGTCACTTGGCACCACAATATGGCTTACATTTTCACTGTCCTTTGTTATGGCCTCAACCCAGAATATGCGTCCATTCTTGCGGTCATAATCAACCTGTATTCCATGCTCTATTCCCACAATTGGAGTCAGGAATCCTGCAGAGCCCTTGTCATCAGGCTTGTTCAGTGCAATATCCACAATCTGGCTTCCCTTCATCACCATCAGGTATGGGGTGTCCACTGCAAATGTAAGAAAAATTTTAGTCCTACAATTTTGTAATATAATTGCTGCCATTTCAGTTCCTGACACAAATCCTAATTTACTCAAGGACAAGTTATTTTACAAGAGCTTTACTCAATACAAATTTCAAAGATGTATCAATAAATTGCTTCTTTTACTAGTTTTTTTTACCTTGCCATCCTGCATTGCAAGATACATTGGAATGTCAAGAGATAATGCAATTTCAGTTATCAATATTCATAAAGTAAATCATATCAGTGATATATTTTTTTTTTATTTTCTTATTAGTGGATATTACAGGTTGTTTAGAGGGAAGAATTAATGTGAAAAATGTATTGAGCATTCATCCTGTTATTATTATTGCATTTATTTAGGCTGTTATGGAAAAGTAAAGGAGTAAGTCAGTGAAAAAAAAAAAAAAAAATATATATATATATATATATATATATATATATATATATATATATATATATATATATATATATATATATATATATATATATATATATATATATATATATATATATATAATGTTAGATCTATCCTATCATAATTGAATATATTTTTTGGGACTTCTAGTGATGACATCATAATTATTTAATGAACTTACTTTTTTGTAGGATTTTTTTTTTTCACAGACTTGTCCTCATCTAGTCAAGACAAATCCAATCATCTCATTAATGTTTTCCAAGAAAAAACTTTCATTGTGTAATGAAATAATGCCAAAATGTTTGTTAGTGTAGGTACTACTTGTGCCCTTGCCATGGTTCCAGAGTATGCCCAAGAATCACATTGAAACAAATTATTCAGTACCTGCTGTGAAGCATGTAAACGTTACCCACCCAACAGACTCTAATGTTATAAAAACAATGCTTACCAGTAGCACACTTTCCTCCTACAGCACGGTATCCAGGGCGACATAAGCAGGAATATCCAGTTGGGTTTTTCAAGAGGCAAAGGTGTTCACATGGGTTAGAGGCACATGGATTTTCCTCACTGGGCTGTTAAAAAAATATATTCTTTTATCACTGCTTTCTGTTAAAAGTATCTGGTGAGCAGTCATTTCTATATTGTTAGGCATCAATTAAATTGCACAAGATTTACCAATTATAACTAAAAAAAGTTAATATCATCTTATCATAACTTTCTGGAGCACAAGATAACCCTGACCTCCATTTCTAACCATGAGTGAAGGAACAAGGGTTGACTCATAAGCAATAGGCCAGTAGAGTGAGGGTAAAAATAAAATAGGCCATAAAATCTAATTACATACTTGTCTTGAAGCTGTTACCTAATATATTAACAGGCCTGCTGCCTGTTCCTAAAAAGGTGCAAGTAAATTGATTTTGTGCTTGTTTCATTGTGATCAGGTACAATCTTATAATATTAGCTATGAGCATGCAGCTAAAACACTGCAACTTCAGCTAAAACACTGCAACTTAGTTAACATTAATATCCAGTTTCTTAACATTAGGTAATTCACAAAGATAATAATCACTATTTCTATCCTTGTTTCATAATAAAAAAAATAATGAACACAAAAAATTAATTCTTACTTCTAAATTCATTTCCTTTTCTAAATCACTGAAATCTAACCCTAATTGCAACCATATGTACTGGAAAAATGTAATACCTTTTTCTCCTTTCACAAAACATTTAATGATTGTATTGTTTTGTGTCAAAAAGATAAGTACAGTTTTGTTTTATGGAAAATAAACATTGCAACACTGCAATGCACACTGGATGGATTATCATGCATTCACAGTAAGTGCAGCATGCTTCTTTACCTGTAGCACTGGATGGTGTACATGTAGACTCAGGGGTTGTGACACCAAATGTGACACAACAGATTCATTGTCGCCACGGAACTTGTGAGCTGACAGGACCCTATTCAGCTGACGGTCTGTCCAGTAAACATAGTCCTCAAAGATTGACAGGGAGTGAGGGTGCAGTAAATAATGACTCTGTGCCAGGACCTAAAATGAAAGGAGTACATTGTTATTTGTTTCTTCTTTTTCAGAAATGTAGAATGGGCAAGCATTAGTACTTCATCTATTTCTTTTTCAGTCATTTAGTTTTAGTTAATGACTTACTTGCTGCCTTCCACTTCCATCATAATAACAGAAATCAATATAGTCAAGCTTTGAATCAGCAAAGTATATCCTCTTGTTGGGAATGTCCACAGTAAGGCCATTGGGCCAGAAGATCTTGGTCTGGATGATGACAGATCGGTTTTGTCCACTGAGGCTGACTCTTTCAATTCGAGGATTTTCACCCCAGTCTGTCCAGAACAACCAGCGAGCTCTAAAACAGAATAAAATAAATTCATATCAACATCTTTACATGAGCTACAAGGACAATCTGCTGCATTAACTACTTTATCAATCAATTTTCCATTTAGGTCAGGAATGCATCACTGAACATGCTGATATGATTTTTCTGTTAACATCATACAGTGATCTACAATTACTGATACTACTGTAGCACATACTGGTTTGAAAACATAAATAAGTAATACTCCTAGTACTTGAAAATTTTCAGGTTATAAAAGTTTGTAGATTTTAGAATTTCACACAAGGGATTCTCATTCTGTCTACTGTCTACTAACCCATTCAGAGGATCAAGGCTTAATCCTCGGGGCTGAGAGATGTTTTTATTGAGCAGGATGATGCGCTGGGAACCATCACGCCGCGCCACTTCCAGGGCATTGAGGCGTGAGTCCACCCAGTATATATTGCCAGTGATCCAATCATATGCCAAGCCTTCTACCAGATCCAGGCCACTTCCAATAAGCTGAAATATGTAGTGCAAAACTAATCATCACCATACAGAACTCTTTTACAGCTCTGGTCAACTATTGTTTACATTCAAAGCCCTAAAGTTTTTGCATGGACACCGAAAATATGAATGTGAGGATAATTTTGCCTTTCCAAACTGCAGAACTATTTAAGTAACAGTAATAAAAAATGACTAAAAGATTATAGGTAATTATGGAAAGATTATCTAACTGTAAAAGGGCTGAACAATGAATAAATATGAAGCTATGAAATATAATGAACAATGAATAAATATGAAGCTATGAAATATAATCTATAGGTTATTATGGAAAGATTATCTAACTGTAAAATGGTTGAACAATGAATAAATATGAAGCTATGAAATATAATCAAGAGTCATTAGGAATTCAACTACACTTCAGTTGATTGTTATAATTTATACTCCTTTACTTCTCAGATTCACTCCCCATGTACAACAAAATTTCCACCAATAGCTGAATGTTTTCGTAAAGAGCAAATAAAATTTCCTCACAAAACTGCATATTTATTTGAACACTTGTGCTTATCTTGCTTTCTTCTTACTTACCACTTCAGGCTCATTGCTTTTGCTTCCTTTATCCAGCTTGACGATCTGCTTGGCCTTCATGTCAGACCAGAACAGTGTCCCATTCTTCATGTCAGAGGCAGTTGCAACGACATTTTCAACAAGCACTGGTACTCGTTCCAAACTATGCTGTTGCAGGTCTGCTATTAGTATGCTGCGTCTGTTGCTGATGATCAAGAAAGCTTCACTATGGTCTGGAAACAAAATACATGCCCAGATTCAGTAAAAATGAGAGGAACATCTGGATGAAACAACTACAAAACTAAATATTTTTCTCTTGAACAATGCACTTTTAATCTTGTATAGTAAAAATATTTCTAATCACATATATAATTTATGAATAATCCTGAACAAGGCCAACAATAAGGTGTTCTTCATGGTGAAACATTACACTTACTGTTAGCTTTACAGGTTCTCTTGTCACTAAATAAGGTATATCCTTCAGCACAAGAACATTTGTAGGACCCCTTCAAATTGGTGCAAGTCTGGGAGCACATTCCTGGAGGATCACATTCATTGATATCCTCACAGTCTGTGGCACTGCCATTCACCAGCTTCTCACCTGAATTGCATATACACTCTCTTCCCTGAAATAAAACACATGTTTAACATCATAACAAATATATAGGATCCTTTAGACTGCCATTTACAATCAGGGAAAAATCAATTTACAAAATTAAGTGAGACTACATTTATAGGTTTTTAAGCCAAATCATCTGAAAATGTAGTGCAGTCAGACAGTAATGTATGGTAATGAAATAAAGATTACATGGGGTGCAAAAACAAATAAACATATAAACAAACAAATAAATCAATCAATAAATAAGTAAATAAATGAAAAAAATTACAAAAAGAAAAGATAGTAAGTAATGAAACACTTACATTTGGGGTTTGGAGACACCTTACAGAGCATTCCAGTGCCTTGTCACCTGCACAACTGTTTTCACTACAGCCAGGACCTTCATCAGCCCCATTAGGACAATCTCTCTTGCCATCACACACTTGACTGATATTAATGCAGGTGTTAAGCACTCCTTCACACTTCCACATTCCAGATGCACACCTGCAACAGAAATCAGCATTTACAACCAGTGGCCTTACATTTGCCTAACAATTACTACTATCACACACACATCCTCTCCATTAACACAAAATTAATAGGTTCTGTTAA
This sequence comes from Scylla paramamosain, assembly GCF_035594125.1. Classification (NCBI taxonomy): domain Eukaryota; kingdom Metazoa; phylum Arthropoda; class Malacostraca; order Decapoda; family Portunidae; genus Scylla; species Scylla paramamosain. Next base: position 16,505,169 of record NC_087156.1, read on the forward strand.
TTTGTAACTGATTGTAAATGCATTATATATTAACATAATGATAACTTTCACTATCTTTCACTTAATTTTTCTTTGATATAGATTTTCTCCCATACACTATTTGATAGCATGATAACCACACATTAGCCTTTTAATATGTTTATCTATCCCATCCAATAAAAATGGAAGAACAAAACTTCAGCACTCTGTGGTTTCTCTCTGTGAATTGCCTGATATATATTGTTACAAAGGAGGAAGGTGACAGCAAGAAGAGGTGCACATTTGCACTCTGTTGTTGTATTTCATGAAGACAAGCAACACAGGTGTACAGGTGAAAGCAGACAGGCAGGAGCAGTGAGAGGTCAGGTGATCAGCTGCTCTCTGCCTTCCCAGTGTCAGCAGGTTTGGCTGTCACCTTACACATCCTCACTTCTCTACTTTCACACGCCTCAAATGAATCCACTCATTACATACATACTTATCCAGCAATTATCACTTGAATATGTGCAAATCATGCCCACTACTCTGCTTGTTACAATATTAAATGGTCAACTTAGGCACAAGGCATTCTAATTTGTCTCACCTGAAAACTGGCTGTCCACATGCCTCTACATTATCTTCATCAGAGCTGTCACCACAATCATCTTCACCATCACATAACCATGAGTGGAATATACACTTCTTATTTTTACACTGGAAATGGGTGCTTGGACATGACACCTGGAAGAGAAATTACTTCAAATAATTTCATGAAAAATATATATCAAAAGTACTAATCCATATCAACACTGTACTGTTGCTAAATGCAAAAATACCATGAAACACATACACACCATAATAATTAGAAATTATCATCATTTTGAAGAACTTAAATAGATATACCTGTCCACATGTTTGTGGTTCATCAGACTTGTCTTCACAATCAGGGTTTCCGTCACATTTCCAACTTTTGGGAATGCAGATTCCTGACTTTTCACATCTAAACTGATTTTCTTCAATACACCCATCAGGATCAACAGTGGGACAGCCAAGCTCATCAGAGGCATCATCACAGTCGGGGATCTCATCACATTTGTATGATTCATGAATACACTGCTTCTGGTTGTTGCATTTGAACTGAGCTGCAGTACAAGCAATTGGTGGACATCCCTCTTCATCTTTGTTATCATAGCAGTCATTATCACCATCACACACCCAGGCTTGTGGTATACAGGCACCTGTACTGGGACATGTAAATTGGAAATATGAACAGGTTTTATTGGCACAAAAGTCTCCTTCATCAGAACTGTCACCACAGTCATTTTCAGAGTCACATTTCCAGTTAAGTGGGATACAGCGGCCATTATCACACCGGAAGTAAGATGCTTCACAGGTCATATTCAGGCAGCCTGTCTCATCTGAGAAATCTCCACAGTCATTGTCCGAGTCACACCTAAATGTATTGGGAATGCACTTTCGAGAGAGACACTGGAACTCTTCCTCTCGACAAGTAACATCTGTACAGTTCTGTTCTTCATCTGAATTATCAAGGCAGTCATCATCTCCATCACAGACCCAAGACTTCTCTATGCATCTACCATTGGCACACTGGAAGTCCCAAGGTGCACAGGAAACTTCTACAGGGTCAGCATCAGGATCAGGTCCACAGCTCTTATTGTCAGCATTCAATTTTTCTCCCATTGGACAATCACATTGAGCTTTAAGCTTTCCAGCTCCATCAGGAATCGGGAAGCAGAACTTCTGACATGTATCACTGCTCTCACATGGGTGATTGGGTATTATTTCTTGAGCCTTAAAGCTGTATATACGAATACCATACAGGCGATTGCTTTCTGCAACCTCAGCAACAACCTTTTCTTGCGAGCCATCTGTCTTGTTCATCCGTAAGATGGCATCTCGGCGCCAGTCAGTTACATACAGCCAATCTGTAGAAAGATTACAGATTCTAATAAAAAGGAAAAATATTTGCAACTCTGAAAACTATTGCAATTACAAAAAAAGAAAGGATATCACATATGCATACATATATGTTTGCTGTATACATTTCCAAGAATATTTTCATCATGCATACAGAAAAAAGTACACAACACTAACCATTATATATAACAAGGGAGAAGGGATGCCTGATACTCTGTGAACTGATGGTTTGCACATCAGTGCCATTGAGGTTTGCATGCTGCACGTGGTCTAGCAGAGCATCACACCAATAGATGCGGTCTGTGATGTAGTCTATTGATAGGCCATTTGGCCAGCCAAGAAGCACATTACGGAACACCATGACATTAGTTCCATCAAGGAATGCACGACTGATATTAGCCGGACGGTCCCACTCAGAGTAGAAGACATATCTGCAAAAGAGTTATATACATGATGAGAATCAAAAACACATTTTTGGCTATAGCAAACAGAAACCGATGATTCTCGTGTGTGTGCATGCATTGGTGCACCCACACAAGATTCAACCTAGTCTATTATATTATACCAAAATGGGTAAATGAGCAAAGACATGAAAGAATTTAAAAAAGAATTTCCTGAAGACAGACCCTCTGTTGGGATGAACTACAATAGCTCTTGGGCGCCTGAGGCCTGTCAGTAGGACCTTCCTGAAGTCAGGGTTTTCTGTGTGAAGGACATTGAGGGTTCCCTTGCGGCTATCAATGTAGTATAGGTTCTTGGAAACCCAATCAAGTGCCAGGCCCTCAACACCTTCATTTTGCGAAGCTAACAAGTTTTCACGGCCTGAAAATAAAAAAAAAATAAATAAGAATATTATAAAACTTCAATTTCTTGACAGTTTTATACATTCTATATGTGTATTGGTGGGATAGAAGACTAATGAATGTAAACATAATAAATCTTGGACAAACATATATCATCTATCACCCTATATACTTACCAGTTCCTTTCTTCTTCACTCTATATATGACATCCAGGCTCACATCAGAGTAGTAAATATAATCATTCCGATAATCAAAATCAAGGCCCACAAATCTTGCTGCCTTGGACACAATTGGGTTGATGGCATCATTAAAATTCTCAGACACAGGATCCAAAACTTGACCTTTGATGAACTTTTGTTGTGAATACATCAGGAACTCTGTCACCACTGGAATGACAATGAAAACCATAAGCTCATGATATCATTCATTAGAAAAATACTTAAAACAGTAGCTAGTACATCTATCTATAATATCATCATACTACATCAGAGCAGTAATCACTACTAATCTAATAGCACTTTACATTATACAACGATAAACTTACTTGAGCAACTCTTCTGATCTTCATTCAATCTGTAGCCAATGTCACAGGCACAGCGGAACCCAAGATTGGTTGATCCGTGAGTCACAATACACATGTGATCACACCCTCCATTAGTCTTTCCTCCACCATTCGTACATGGATTTGGGACTGCAACAGTTCAATTCCTTCTTCAATACTGATCTCACTAAGTAGCTACTAGTTCTTAAGACTGAACTGAAACTGCATTACAGGATCAGCATTCTAAGTGATACTATTAATTCTGCTAAAATTAATTTTGTCTCTGTTTATGGCTTTTGAAATTTGTACAAGGATATTCATATTAGACTGACCAAGAGAATAGAAGAATGATAATCTAAGACACCTTATCAAAAGGAAGGGCATATACATAAACTCAAGGGATTATGAATTTTCTTTTTCATCCTCATTACCTTTTAATCACTGGCAAAGAAAATTAACATTTTCATTCTCATTACCTTCTAATCACTGGTAAAGAAAATTAACATAACTTACCTGCAGGCTGCATCAGTGCATGAACTGCTTTAATTGCTTTTGGATCTTGTGTCTTTCCAGAATCTCTATAAACTGCATGAATACTATTAGCGCCATCAAACTTGGGTACACGAATGACTCCCTGCCGAGTGCTGTCTGTCCAGTAGACATTGCTCTCAAACATTGTCAGCCGATTAGGAGCAGGAACATTAGGTGATCCTACAGAAAGAATCAATAAGTTAGATGTAGCATAACCTGACTATCAAATATACAAGTACAGTAATAAGTATCTTATATCAAAGCTACTAGGGTCAGAAATAATAGTGAAAGGCATAATTCATTTAAATTTCATAATAAAATTCCTTACCAGAACATTTCCTTTCCAAACATAAATATTATAGCATAAGTGATGAAGTGCTGACTGATCACAACAGCAAATTTATAAAATTACACACAAAAAAAAAAAAATAAATATGACAAGTATTTTGAATACAATTATTTTCATAGTGTGCATAATGATAAGTACACCTGGTCTGTAATTGTTCAATCCAAAAGTTTGAATCCCAGGTCAGAGATTATTTTAGGCTGTTTTTCCCTCTGTTGAAGATCTGATCACATAACAAAATGAACTTAAGTCCTACATCAGTGACCTCACACTCATACAAGAATGGTGCTTTCAGCCCTTTCTCTATATGTAATCTTTCTCTGAGTAAGGAGAGTAAGGATGCTTGCTACAAGATAACTAACTGCTTATGTCACCTCCCAGGAATTCCAAATGGGACTTCAGATTCACACAGTCTGTTTACCTCGGACAATGGCAGTCCTTCCTTTGCCATCATATGTCACCGTTTCAATATAATCCAAAAGAGAGTCACACCAGAAGATTCGCTGACTAATAATGTCAACAGCAATTCCTGAGGCCTTGTAGATTACATCCTTTATTAGTTCCTGCAGGTTTGTTCCATCCATGTTGGCACGAATGATGCGGTCAGTGTCAGCTACAAACATGAGGCTAGAAAGAGAAAATGTTCTTATATGTATGTATGTATGTATGTATGTATGTATATTCTCTCTCTCTCTCTCTCTCTCTCTCTCTCTCTCTCTCTCTCTCTCTCTCTCTCTCTCTCTCTCTCTCTCTCTCTCTCTCTCTCTCTCTCTCTCTTATATGTAGATATTGGAACCACTGTAAATAACTTTCAGATTTGAGTATAGTAATAAAAGCAAAATTTCAAGATCTGTGTTTCTTTTCTAATACATCAAGTTAATTAGGAGATCACATTCCTTAAACATTTTAATTTCAACTTACTATTCTTCATTGCACATCCAAAATCATAAGACAACTTTGGTATTTTACTCATTTTAAAGAAAAGAACAAAGCAGTGTATAATTTCATACCCAGAAGTAGGATCAAGTCCAATATCTTGAGGTGCAGTGATGTTGTTGGACAGGACAATAGCATGATAGCGGCCAAGGATCTCAAACACATCAATCTTTTGTCCCAGGATGTCCACAACATAAAGCTTATCTCCCACCCAGTCCACAGCCAAGGCCCCAGGCGTCAGGGAACCAGGCAGAGTCAAGGTGGTCTCTACAGAGTTTCCAGACCCTCGTAGTCTTTGAGAATATATCTGTGAACATCAAACTTACATGAATAAAAAGAAAATAAAATCTTCTACATGTTGTCATCATTACCATCACAGGTAGCTGCAACAAACAAGAAGTCTGAAGATTAACTTGTTCAAAAACTATTGAGCTAAAAATATTGTCATAAGGGTACTGCCAGTCATCTACATCATTTCCTACATGTAAAACATGAACTCAGCACTTCATGTATAAGATATGTGGTGACTTATAAAGGTAGATGTTGCACCATAAGAGTGTAGTGAAAACAGTTTGGCAAGATGCATGTAGTGTCACTATCCATGGGAAACTGTCTGACAAGTGCAGTACTGAGAGGAAATGTGTGGCATCAAGTAAGAAAGATATGCAGACACAATGAGTAAGATGAGGCATATTAAATGTTACATAAAATGGCAGTAGGAAGGGTGACAAAATCATTAACATCACAGAAACATGTACTATATATTCCTTAACAAAGTAGTAGAGAATAATTTAGATGGACTATACACAAACTAAAGTAAAGATGAAACTATAACTAAGATGACTGACATATGCAGTGATAAACTTGTAACCAACTCTTTCACATACTCACCTTTCTAGTCTCAATATCAGACCAATACAAGAGGTCCTTTTTGTAGTGGAAGTCTAACCCTGATGCTGATGAGGCATTGGTCACCACCTCAGGATTGCTGGCATAGGAATCTGCAACCTGAAAAGTAAACATAATTGAATTGGTCATCTAAGTTAACATATTTCACTTGATATTTGTGCAGTACCTCATGTCTGCTACTCTTGATTACTTTCCTTGGAGGGATAAGCAAATGATAGGAGTGATGAGATATGGTAATAATAGGTAAAGAATTGTGGGAATGAAATAATATGTTCCTAAAGTGAATTAAGGATCTTAATCTTACTTTATACAAGTCCATACATATAATTGTTACAATTCATATACTATATACACCCCATACCTATAGGATGTATATATCCAGTAATGTACATTCTAGAGGTGACATTGAAGAAAAGACCCCTCCTTCTTTTACAAGTTAAAAAGCAGAGTACAACAACACTGTCTAAACGAATATATGTAATATTACATAATATATGTGCCATCATACCTTCAAAACTTTATCATGGTAAGTAAAATAAAGCATCATCTTGCTCTTCCCAGACCCAGTAATTGCTCTGCAGTTAGTCTTGCCTTCAAGCTGGAAGCCTTCAGTACACATACAGTTGTAGGAACCATCAGTATTGAAACAAAGCTGGTCACAGTGGCCCCATTCCTCACACTCATTCTTGTCTGTTAAAGGAAAATAAAACATTTAAAAATTCTGTCATTTGTATAAAAATGCTGATATCATTATTTATATGAAGAGCTTGAGGATGAAGTAACTGGATAGGATTAAGTGAGAACTGTTATGCTCTGGCCATCCTACATGGTGCAGATACACAAACAAATTCTTACCAATGCATGTTCTTGTGTCATTGGAGACTTGTTTTCCAACTGGACAGTAGCACTCTCCACCTCCCAGAGATGTGCGGCAGGCATACTCACACCCCAAACTTGGACACAATTCTGCAGCTGTGAAATTAAACAAGTAATAAATTAATTTCACAAAATGTGTTGGTAGCCTAAATTAGTCAGTCTAGAAATGGCATATTTCAATACAATTTAAATAATATTACATTTCTAAATATCACAAGAGGAAGCAGTATTCAAGAAAAGAATAAAACATTAAATCAACTGGATTAATCACACAACCAAAATAAATCTACATGTCCAATTTCTTTTGATTTTGTGACACTGTGATCATCTGAAGATGAGGTTTCCAACCAACTTTATTTACATACATATTGCATTTTATACTATAGTCAAGCAGAGAGAGAGAGAGAGAGAGAGAGAGAGAGAGAGTTATAACCAAAACACTTATTCATAGGAAAGAGAAGAGGAAATACTTACAGCATGAAGTAGTTTCATCTGAGCCATCAATACAGTCTCGGTGACTGTCACAAAGCTTGGTCTTTTCAATGCAACGATTTTCTTGTGGACATAAGAACTTTGAGTCTGGACAAGCAATGGCAGTACAATTTTGCTCATCAGAGTCATCAGGACAATCGCTGTGGCCATCACAGTGCCAGCGGCGTGGAATACACAGAGCATTGGCACAGCGGAACTGGTTCTCATGACATGCTGGGAAATCTATCAAAATAAAAATTGAAGTTTAATCAACACTAGCCTGTTTAAGCATCATCTACATCTCATATGAATGCTAAAAAATACAGTTCCAGAAAAAAATTTTCTTGATTATCAAAAGTCAGAAGAAAGTTTGACTTAATTTCATTAGAGGTTTAACAGACAGTATCAATAATGTTTACTTCATCACTGTTATAGAAAACTTACCACAGTCTTCCTCATCAGAATTATCATCACAGTCTTTCCTATGATCACACTTCTGAGATTTTTCTATGCATTTGTCATTACATCTAAATTTGTCTTTTGTGCAAGAGGTCATGTTGCACCCAGCTTCATCTGACTCATCACGACAGTCAAAATAACCATCGCACTTTCTAGTTGGTGGTATGCACAGCCCAGAGCCACACTTGTGGTCTTCAAATAAACATTCTCGGTAAGCTGCAGAGAGAGAGAGAGAGAGAGAGAAAGAGAGAAGAATAAAAATTACAAAACTTATCTCTATAAAATTCAGTCACTTCATTATTATGCTAATTAGTAAATTTATTTATGGTAAACATTTTCAACAACTGTTGAATGTTTTTGTTTAATGTTATCACATGAATAATGTAACTTTAACCAAAATTTCATGCAAGTAAAATGTGACCTTTAACTTTTTCACTCCCCAGTGCATCATTTGTTAACACTTCAAGCACTGCACAGAGACTTGTTGCAATGTGAAAAAATAGAGAGGATTATATGGATAAATGTTGTCTGTTTGTAATAATAATGACAAAGCAATTTAAAGTTACTGTTGAGCTAAAGTGAACTTTATAGTTATTTGCAAAGAAGAAAGGGTTAATACCATATCCAATATTAGACTGGCAATGAGAGGCACCAATGGATCAAACCCACAACAGGACATTCCAGTGATGCACAAATCCTTATCAAGTGAGCCATAATGATTACTGTGGCCAAGGTGAAGTTAGGCCACTACATCAATAGAATACACTGCACAACCAAGACAGAGCACCACATAAGTGTGCACATGGTTGAAATTTTACACCAATTTTTATTTATGGTGTAATGGGGGCAAAATAAGATAGTAGCATTCTTACAGCATCCACTTTCATCTGACTTGTCTGTGCAGTCATCTAACTTGTCACAACGTTGGTGGACAGGGATGCAGTAAGTATGATTCCATTTGTATTCATTGCATGCAAACTGTTCCTCCTGACATTCTGGTGGTGCTGCAATGTAACAAAACATAATACAAGTTTAGAGAATATAAGAAATGATTAACAAAAACTAATCTCACTGTAATCAAGATCTTAGCTACAATTAGGTATAAATGAATGATGAAATTGCATTTTTTTTTCTTCAAACTGTACTAAGTGTTAAGATATCTGAAGTCTGACAGATGAGAAACGAGCAAGTGCCACTTACGACAAGACTGCTGCTCATCCTCTCCATTCTGACAGTCCTTCTGGTAATCGCACACCCACTTTCTTGGGATGCAGCGACCATTGTTACATCTAAACTCCGCTGGTGTACATGTTCGCGAGCCATCTGAGGAGATAAGAGGGGGTAATTAATAATACACAATGAATCAATAAAAATATGGTCATAAAAATATCAACATGTGCCAGGAGTTGATGCAAAAAGGTATCATTCTGTCACTATCTCCAGCTCGCTACACTGCTGGAGAGAAATAAAAATACAAAAAAAAAAAAATGTCAGGCCACTTAGTTTAAGTGGACAACCAGTAATTAACCCATCATATATATATATATATATATATATATATATATATATATATATATATATATATATATATATATATATATATATATATATATATATATCAATGGACGACGCAGTGAAAATAACACTGCCTTCCAGTCTCACATAGTACTTCTACAGAGCCAAGAACTTCTGAGAACTTCATCTTGCACCTGGCGGTGTTTACCTTCACCCGCCTCATCTGCACCTTACTGAGCAAGACTGGCCAGCTACTACGTCTGTGATAATCTGGCAGGACACTATAAGAGTAAATACGATGAACCAGGTGTCACAGTAATTCAAAACCAAGACAACATTGACATAAATACTGAATTACGTGTAAGATGATCAACTTTCCTCACACAAACCATTCTGAAGGTCCGAAGGTAAAAGGAAGTCGTGGAGATGTGTCGAAGCCATGCTCGAGATAGTAAAATAAGCCTGACACACACGTGTGGAGTGGACTGACTGCTGAATGCCAGAGCAACCAAATTCTTCATTATGCATAAATAAATGAATAAAACCAAGACCATGAAATATCACTGCTTTAACACACACAAAACGACAAGTACTTGAGTGGTTGTACTGTTTGCTATGGTAAGTACTAGTAAAAGAGAACTTGAGAAGGCAAAGATGAAGTCAGCGATTCGTATCTCAATAAATATGTTTCTCAGATCTTTCTCCGAAATATGATTTTCAATATGGTTAAATATGGTTTTAAAATATGGTTTTGAATTTCAACTGATGCAACGTGTTGTTACATGACGCTCCTCCACGTACGTTAGAACACTCTAACAAGCACGTAAATATACGAGTACATCTTCTAGAATATAATTTTCCATCCTGCTTCATCTATAATTTTCTTATTCAGTCTGTATTACCATGATGAATATTATTTAGTAATTCAAAACACAAATTCTAAGACCTAAACTAAACAACTGCACCTCCTTAAAAAAAAAATAAATAAATAAATAAATAAAAATAAAAATAAAAATAAATAAATAAATAAATATATCTCTATGAGCTAATATTGGACTGGGAGAGGGGGCGGAGTGATCCATGTGGGGACTAATGGGAGGTTGGAGGAATTAACATGGTCACGTCTGAAGTATGCCTGAAAAGGGTTGGGGGAGAGGGGAAATAATACAGAATTCAAGACAGCCTTCAACTACACCAGCTTGGTAACAATTCCATGCCGTAGAAGCTAGGCATCTGAAATAGTTGTTCATACATACATAGGTGAATGATCAGAGAGAGAGAGAGAGAGAGATTCATACGGGCCTCAAAGCGCTTAAACTAATTAAATAAAATAATAAATAACAGACTACAAGGTTAGATAAACACAAGTCGTGTGAGCTGAAAAAAAAAAGAGAGAGAGATTGGAAATCTGAGTATGGTCAATGAAAACAAATCGCCTAGCTTCACCTCACAAAATTATACTAAAAAGAAGGGAAGAAAATGGAAGTTATGTGATCTGTAGCCGCTTTCTTCATAGGCCCACTCCCCTCAGGACGAGCGTTACATCACCTTTTTCACCTTTACATAAAACAGTTTGGTAAGACTTGAACCCACGTGATGGGGAGACACGTGAACTTCACCACCACGACAAATCCTGACAGACACACGAGATCCCTACTGCCCACACGGTGACACCTGATAGGACAGTTATATCACCATACTGAAAAACACCAAGGTTATGTTCTGGGCCACACCTAATCTTGTTCAAACACGGGAATTCTAAATGTGACATAATGGTATCGACACAGGTTATTGTTACCTCTTTTTAACATGGCCATAAAGACTATTTTGGATTATGCTTGTAGTATTTGAGCCGTGGGCGGATCTGTCCAATGACACCCTTTATTTGATTCTCTCTCTCTCTCTCTCTCTCTCTCTCTCTCTCTCTCTCTCTCTCTCTCTCTCTCTGTGTGTGTGTGTGTGTGTGTGTGTGTGTGTGTGTGTGTGTGTTCGTGTGTGTGTGTGTGTGTGTGTCCTTTCCCTTTACTTATTTTCTCTCCTGTTTTACTCTCCTTTTCCTCAGAAACAAGAAAAAAAAAAATCACTACATCACCACCACCACCACCAACACGGTAGGAAATCAGCCAGCGTATAATACTCGTAATAGTAATAACAGCAATAATAATAGTAATAATAATAATAATAAAATAATAATAATAATAATAATAATAATAATAATAATAATAATAATAATAATAATAATAATAATATCACATTCTCTCTCTCTCTCTCTCTCTCTCTCTCTCTCTCTCTCTCTCTCTCTCTCTCTCTCTCTCTCTCTCTCTCTCTCTCTCTCTCTCTCTCTCTCTCTGCAGGAAGACGTTGGCCATGGGTTATAAAACAAATGGGAGAACAAAAAAATACCACATCCTTTTGACGACCAGGGTACTGTCAGGCCCACAAGGGTATAGTGAAGGTTGGCTGCAAGTTACGTAAGTACTTCTGGCGTATGTTGTCCTAACCACCAAGAGACGAGATGCTATGGAGATCAGAATATTGTTATGGATGGTGTGTGTGGAGGTAATGCTAGAATATGTATTGTTATTGCAAATATTTCATCCGTAATTTCTGGCACACTATCTTATGATTACAAGTAAAGATTGGAACTGATTTCATACTGCTACTGGTGCTGGTGTTACTACTACTACTACTACTACTACTACTACTACTACTACTACTGCTCCTGCTGCTGCTGCTGCTGCTTCTGATAATGATTACGACAAGTGAAGGAGGAAACAAGCGCGGATTATGGGATTACAGAAGGAAGATTTATTTTGAAAAGATTACAAACCACCAGTAACAGAACTTCAGATGCTTGGTAAACTGATTTCGCTACTCTAACTTGAGTACAAGGAGGAGGAGGAGGAGGAGTCGAGGCTCACCAGCTGTGTAAACAAGGGAGACAACAATTCATACAAACTTGGGCACTAACGCGACTGGAAGGGACACACAATCTGGTGTATTGTATGGAAATAGGAGGAACGAACCCCAAGTCTGGAGAAGTTAAGTAAAAGCGAATAGCGTGAATTCCAACACGAACCCTCACGCTTGTTTGTGTCATGATTCAGTGCTGTGTATGCAAAAGTTGAGGTAGTGAAGGATGCAACCAACCGCAAACACAACGACACAAAACCCAAAGGACAATGTGAAAAATAACTGGTTAAATAACAGCGGTTGGAAAGGTGATTTCAAGTTCATGTTTTATGCTGGTGATTTTCCATACACACTTTCCTTGTTAAGTTATGCATGTTTGGGAATATTTCCGTACCTTTCATATGATAAGCAGGTACATGTAGATCACAACAGCAGGTGACCTAAACGCAAGGTCACCAAACCACTCGACAACAAAGACAACACGCGATACACTTCCGTTTATTATACACAAGCCACACGAGCTGCATCAAACAACACGCGTCCTTCCTTCCTTCCTTCCTTCCTTTCTGACGTTCTTCCCTCCCTCACTCATTCTGCTCCATCACCACTATCACAATTACCACTGTCCACCGTCACCACCATCATCATTATCCCCTGTCATCATCATCATACATCATCATTCACTGCAGCAAGTGTCATCCTTATCTACAACACCACCACCACCTCATGTCTTCATCACTATCCACACCATTCATCACCATACATTGCAGTAAACACATACCACATCACTTACTACTATATCATTCCACTTACTTGCAACCACACTGGTCACCACCACTATCACCAACCAACACCAACACCTCTCCTTCCACTCCATTCCTACAACCTACAACCACTTGATCACTACCGCCACAACCACCACGGCCCGGCGTCTAGGTGAGGTAGAATGAGCGTCTTTCCCTCCTTCAGGTATTAATAATTACTGAAGGATCATTTATACCTATTCCCTTAACACTACAGGTAAGTTAACTGGCAGCTAGTTCTACCTGACAAATACATATAATACACTGGGTGGCTGGTTGGGCTTTCCTTTCCAGTCGTATATGGTTCACTGACTCTCCTAAAAAAAAAAAAAGTGTCCAGTATAATGAAGGTGCTGCCATCTGGAGGCATCCAATCGTAATATAAGGAAGATAATAGTAAAGGAGGTCCGATTCTCTAGTTTCGAAGCAGTGTACGGTGCTGCCATCTGGATCACAGAGCAAGATGGAAACACACACACACACACACACACACACACACACATACAGAGAGAGAGAGAGAGAGAGAGAGAGAGAGAGAGACGTTAACTTTCGGGAAGTGAGGAAAATAAATTAATTAAAGATATGTATATAAAAAAAAATAGTATTTATTCCATTTTTTCATTTGAGTTCAGTTCGATAAGACCCGTACCAAGGCTCCTCCAAGCCTCGCTCTCGCTCCAATCGGCCGGCGCGGGGTAAACGTAATCAAGCCTGTCAACAAGGGAAGGAGGGATAGCCGCCTCACGTCTCGTCTCACGCCTCGCGCCACCCAGGGAAGGGAGCGTCTTGTGCTGGATACGCTTGACATTGATGATGATGGTGATGATGATGATGATGACGGTGGTGGTGATGATGGTGATACTACTATTACTACTACTGTTACTACTACTACTACTAATAATAATAATAATAACAATAATAATAATACTATTGCTACTACCACCATCATCACAGATATTGCTAATTGTACTACCATATTCTCACCATTATCTTCCTTCTCTTCCTCCTTCTCCTCATCATCATCATCATCACCATCACCACCACCACACTACATTTCAAATTACCTAACCAACCTCACTAAACTCATAGACTAGACTAAATTCCTGCAACTCCCTTAAAAACTTAAAAAAGAAAAAAAAAAAAACTTCAAAACGACGTAAATTCTGCTGCAGTTCTTGGCGCCGAGATTGCATGCATGAAGATATTCAGAGAGGAAGCTGCAGAAGTTACGAGATACGAAGTTGGTTAGGCGGAACACTGGGAGAGAGAGAGAGAGAGAGAGAGAGAGAGAGAGAGAGAGAGAGAGAGAGAGAGAGAGAGAGAGAGAGAGAGAGAGAGAGAGTTATGTTAGTGCTCCAAAGCGTTACCAGGCGCTGAAAGAACACACAACACTACTTAAAAATACCAGCACAACTCAGTTAAAACGAAGACCTTATACATATCTCATCAGAGCATATCACTAGCGTACAGGCATTACAATTTAAAAACACCGTTACGAAAATACTCAATCCATTTAAGTGAACGATACTAAAACAACGATACTCCGTTCATTCGGAAAAGAAAGAGGTACAGAAAAAACGAAGCTTGTTTGACTGAAAAAAAAAACGAATATTCAACACATAAAAAGAAAAGTACTATGAATATTATACCAAGGCAGAAATGTTTTTATCCTGCCGGTGACTTTCTCTTGTCAAGGGTTTTAATTTGTTCATGTGAAAGGATCGACTGAAGATGCAACATTAGTTTAATTAAATTGGAACAGGAAGCTAATAACGTATCGAGAGAGAGAGAGAGAGAGAGAGAGAGAGAGAGAGAGAGAGAGAGAGAGAGAGAGAGAGAGAGAGAGAGAGAGAGAGAGTAAATAGCTTTCATCACCACCTTGATTACAATCACCAAAAAGTCTCATATTTAAAAACAAACCCTTCTACCAATACAACGCCATAAAACACATGAAACAGCTTGATCCTGATCTTGGAAACTGAAACACTGCCTACGTTGTACATAAACAGCGGAGGCAACCTACTGTAGGACACGTGCAGAAACCGAATGCAACTTCAATTTCTTTACAGATCAAACGCTTAGTCTTTGAGTCCCAACGCGACAAGTGACCCGGGATAACCTGAGCGACGAGGGGTCCTATCCATCATGGCCGCCGCTGCGTTTCGGTGGTCGGAAAACATCCCCGGAATTAATCCATCTCAAAAGCTCCGACGATAAATCTGCCACTACCAGCTGCCCGGTCCCCTTCTCCTACCCTTCCTATCTCCCTCCCTCCCTCCTCCCATTTTCCATTCCTCCCCTCCTGCACCCTTCTCCGTCAGCTCCCACAGCCTTCTCCTCCTGCTCCTCCTGTTCCTCCTCCTTCTCCTTTCCTCCTCTTCTGTGATTTATGGCTTCTTTAAAAGGCCACGATGGCGAGGATGGACTGATCCACGCTATACCCTCTCCTACCCTGATGGTTCTCCTCCTCCTCCTCCTCCTTCGTGTCACTCTCCTCCCTCTCACCAATCTGCGTCCTCCTTGCCAAAGTGTCACCATCAATACTCCTCCTTCTCCGCCTCCTCTTCTTCCATCACGTTACTCCGTCGCCTACTAAGATTGTGTTATCTCACGAGTAGTTACTGGTGAATGAATCAGTTAGCGGGCAAGACTGTTGATGCAAGGGAGACGTTGTTCAAGAGAGAGAGAGAGAGAGAGAGAGAGAGAGAGAGAGAGAGAGAGAGAGAGAGAGAGAGAGAGAGAGAGAGAGAGAGAGAGAGAGAGAAGAGAGGGGGGGAGAGAAAACCTGGAACACTCGATGAATGGAATGCGGTGATCCATGATGTGTGTGTGTGTGTGTGTGTGTGTGTGTGTGTGTGTGTGTGTGTGTGTGTGTGTGTGTGTCACTAGAAAAGAACGCCGTCTCTCAAAAGAACGAAGCCAAATCACCATATGTTTTTTTCTTTCTTTTCCTTTATTTTTTATTATTGTTACGCTTAAGTCTCTGCTAGTTTTCCTTCCATTCATTCATCCACTCTCTCTCTCTCTCTCTCTCTCTCTCTCTCTCTCTCTCTCACACACACACACACACACACACACACGGGCACATCAGTGGAAGGAAAGTAATTACCAAGGACAGGCATCTGAGTCTCCCATAAATACTGGCTAGAGGTGACGTGTCCTTCAGAGGCACTCAGAACTCACCCTGCCCTCCTCTCACTGACCCGACCTGACTCACCTTTCACCCATTTTCCTCCTCCTCCTCCTTTCCCTCCTCTTCATCTTCCTCCTCCCTCTCCTCTATCTCCTCTGTGTTTTGTTCCACTTTGTATCCTGCCGCCTAAGCTCCTCCGCCTTCCCTGTCTTCCAATTCCATCTTTCTCTTTCCTCCTCGTGCTGCTCCATCCGTACTATTAATACCTGCTCTTTTTTCTTTTCATCCTCCTTCTCTCCCCGCCTTCCTTAGCCTCGCTGCACCCATCAGCTTCAATCAGTAAGGGCGCTGGTTCATTAAGTCCCAGGTAAAGAACTGTGTAGACTTCCAGCGAACAGAGTGAATGGATGTGCTTATATTGAGAATACGGAGAAACCTGCCACGGGGCTTCAGTCTTTAGTTACGACGTGGGTGAAATGTGCTTGTATGCCTCGATTCATTAATTTTTTTCAATGCTTTGGTCTCTCGAGTTTGATAAAATGGTCTCACTGGAAGTTTAGCATATAATTTCGAATGATACCAATGATGCGGAAAGGATTGATTGAGTAGTTCAAATGTTTTAGTGCCTGTAGTTATATTTTCACTTAGTTAAGTCCTTAAGAATTGGTGAAATGAAGTAACAAGCGCCATACTGGTAATATTGGTAAACTCTGGAAGTCTTGGCCTGTTTTTGATAATTTTCCTTCTTTCTACTCGCAAATGATGAGACTCGTCAACAGCTGATCGTAAATTCCTCATGCTGGGTGATGAATGAACGACTCAATGATTGACTGAATGAATGAGAAAGCTCGTCTATCCCTGATGAGTTATTAACGATGAGTGATGAAAGAACGGATGAAAGAATAAGGAAACTCGCCATGTCACTGATAAATAACTAGCGATGAGTCATGAATGAATGAATGAACGTATGAGAGAATGAATAAAGAAACTCGTCCGTTGTTCGTGGTGTTATGGGCGTGGCATCGGTTCCTTGGGTCCGCCTGTGCGTGTCCGTATCCTTGAATCCCGCAATCACCACCACTACCATCACTAATGCCTCCTCCTCCTCCTTGCCTACTTTGCAGCCTCCCGCCACTCGCTGCCAACCGTGACGTGGCTCGTGACTCACCTGCAATAATGAGAGAAGGCAACATTAATAACAGTGGCTCAATGTCAACGTGTTAACAATGCATTAAACAAAAAAATTATGATAACATTTTTTTTTCTGTGTGTATGAGTGTGTGTGTGTGTGTGTGTGTGTGTGTGTGTGTGTGTGTGTGTGTGTGTGTGTGTGTGTGTGTGTGTGTGTGTGTGTGTGTGTGTGTGTGTGTGTGTGTGTGTGAATTCCAGCACGTAGCTACATGTACAAATTTCAGATGAACACACACACACACACACACACACACACACACACACACACACACACACACACACACAAACATCAAAAAGTCACTTATAGACTCAAAGATTTTCCCTTGCTACATACGAAGAGAGAGAGAGAAAAAAAAAAAAAAGAAAAGGAAAAGAACAGGAAAAAAAGGAAAAAGAGAAACTTCCACACAAACACACGGAGAGGGAGAGAGAGAGAGAGAGAGAGAGAGAGAGAGAGAGAGAGAGAGAGAGAGAGAGAGAGAGAGAGAGAGAGAGAGGAAGCGAGAAAGACGAGATGGAACACACAATAAAAACACAGCTTAAAAAAAGAACTCCAATTTAGCAGTCAAACATTCAGTAAGTAAGAGAGGCTCGGAGTCAACACACACGGAATGTATAATGCATCCTTCGCTCCCTGGAGGTGGTGACGGCGCACAGGCGAGACAGGGAGCTGGGACTGGCTGGCTGAGGATGGAGGAGAGGGAGGGAAGGGACCATGGAGGGAGTGCTGGCAGGGTGAAGGAGGCGAGGCGGAGGGAAATGGTTGACTCTTGGAGATAAGGGGGAAATGGAGATGAGAGGACGAGGAGACAAGGGCAAGGACGGCTGGTGTGGAGTGAGAAATATGAGAGGCGGTGGTGGTGGTGGTGGTGAAGGAACTGAGGATAAAAATATCAAGAAATGGAAGAAAAAACGATGATAATGAAGATGAGGACGACGCAGACGACGGAGAAAAAAAAGAAAGAAAAAATAGAAGAAGGAAAATTAAAATGAATAAACGTAAATCTAATGAAGGCAAGTCCCCCGGAGCAAACAAACCATAACAAAGGCATAAGAAAACACTAAACAAAAGACAAATATAACGAGTACAAACACACACACACACACACACACACACACACACACACACACACACACACACACACACACACACACACACATTATTATTATTATTATTATTACATACACACACACACACACACACACACACACACACACACCACGAAACAGCAGCCCTTCCAGAGTTCACCCAGTCAGAGGTTATCACACAGACGACCCACGAAAGGACGCCACCACCATGATATTCTGAATCGTAGCAAACATCTTCAGCCTTAAGCAAAATCTTTACTCCTTCTCCTTAGCGTGCAGAATCACACCCTTATGGCGCCTAGGTACAACGCCCGCCACGAGTAAAGCACCGCCCATCTTTCTCTCTCTCTGGCCATTCGACGCTGCGCCACCAATGTTATATTCATCCACCAGCCTCGTATATTCCACAGAGTAATTCGTGAAAGCAAAACAGTGTGACCGTAGCACCTGATGCGTGACGCTGTTATGGAGTTCAGGGATCGTGTTACCTGGGGAGTGTGGGGGAGGGGTAACGGAGAAAGGGGAAGAGGGAAGGGAAGGGAGAGAGGGGGAAGGGGGGAAAGGGGAAGATAATATGAATGTATTTTATAGTTTATCTTCACTAATCATTTTGATGTATTTGCTTTCCAGGCTAAAGTTATGGTTGTTTACTGAACTTTCTCTCTCTCTCTCTCTCTCTCTCTCTCTCTCTCTCTCTCTCTCTCTCTCTCTCTCTCTCTCTCTCTCTCTCTCTCTCTCTAAGCGGGTATCTATAATATAGTCCTTGGTATTAAACTAGGAATCGTGTTTTTCGTATTCATATAATATACTCAATGCCATAATAAATATCGAATCTTCTCTATTTATTACGAGAAAAAAATAAACAAATTCCATGACCTTAATTTCCAGTGTTTCTCGTCTGGTGTCTTTTAACGTGTCCAGTAAATTTGATTCTATCCTCCGCTCTTTTTTTTACTTCTGTATGGACTCGTGATATTTCACCCTCCAATTAAGTAAGATTTTTTTTCTTCTCTTAGCTTTAGTTTTACCCTCGAGATCTTCTTAATTAAACTTCATTCATTCTTTCTTGACTTAAAAGAAAAGAAAAAAGCCGGAAAAAAGTCGTTCATTATGCATTAATTCACGGCTGAATAAAACACCTGGATTTTCTTATTTTTCTATTTTTTTCCTCCTCTTCCTCATCTTCCTCGTCTTGCTCCTCTCCAGTCTCACTCACCTTTCATGCAGGAAGAGTCGTGCAGCAGGGAGAGGGATTAAATGTGACGTGAGAGCAACGAGGTGTGACACGCAGCTCACGAGGGAATGTGTAAATGAGATGTTAGGGAGGGACGCCAAGAATACTCCACGCTGCTTGGGAATGAGATCACGAGACGCACCGATGGCGTGTGGGAGAGGATGAGTTTGTGTACTCGAGCTAAGTGCAGTACGAAAAATTATAGAACAAGGGTAGTAAGGAGACGTAGTTAAAAGTAATTATAGATTAAATAAATAAATAAAAAAAAAACAAGAAATCGTATTACTGTTCAAACAGCAGGAGTGATATGATGGAGTTAGAATGTTCAACTGTAAGAAATTATGACAAGAACGAAGTGTCCAGTCATTGAACTTATGTCGTTTGGTGGTGAGATGATACGAGATGAAACACAAAGTATTTTTACTTCTAGCGTTCGATTTCTATCATCATTCTTTGTCGAAACGATGGAGGAAATCAAATGCTTCCTCTCCATCTCGCGTTTCCCAAGCAACAATTTTCACTCATTTGTCTAAGACTGACACACACACACACACACACACACACACACACACACACACACACACACACACACACACACACACACACACACACACACACACACACGAAAACAAAAATCGTGATCAGTTTCTTCTGCGTTTCCTTGTGCTCAACGTTAACCCTCAATTATTACAGCCTCTCCTCAGCCTTAATAACATAGCCTTGAGAGAGACTATAATTTCTAGAACACCACTGAGAGCAAAGATCTAGTCCAAACCTTTCAGTGTATATAGTTCAAATTTTGCTCAAAATTATCTTCTAATACTCCTCAAATAAAGTAACAAGTATCATTCTCTCATTACCAGCTTAAGGGTTAAAGGATCTCGTCAATCACTCAAACCCGCTTCAACATTAGAAAGTCATTGGCAGCCTCTACTCTCCTGGCGGGGCTTGCGCATATTCATTCCTGGCAGCGAGTCACTAGCACCTTACCACTGTGGGGCCGAGGATGTAAAATGCCAATTGGATTCCATTTTTCCGAGCGGCCGTGGCGGGTGAAGGAAGAGCGGCGGGCGTGGCGGGCGTGAGGGCATTCATAGCCGACAAAGACGCTCATACTCCATGCAAATTGGGGCAAATGTAATTATTCTAATGGACATGGTTGATCCTCGCGCGTCTTCAGAATTTTAAGCACACGAATTACTGGTATTAAGACTCGTTTCTTGCATAGGTTATGATGAATCTGCCCCGGTGACTTAATTCTTTCCTCACTTCCTCTTTTCCTTTCCTCTTATTCCTCTTTTCCTTACCTCTTATTCTAATATTGTGAAGGCAAGGCATGCGTGTCACGTGATTTTGTCTTAAGTGTTAATCTTTTCAGCAATGCACCAGTTTAATTTTATTCCGGATAACATGACAGAATTGTGTCAAATTTATTTATCATAATGAGGGTGTTAAAAATCATCTCTATTAATTGCATTCTCTCTCTCTCTCTCTCTCTCTCTCTCTCTCTCTCTCTCTCTCTCTCTCTCTCTCTCTCTCTCTCTCTCTCTCTCTCTCTCTCTCTCTCTTTCTCATATCCTAACCTAAACTCCTTATCGATCTTAGTATTCTATCCTACTTTAGACTGGACAGTATAGCTTATCACAAACAACTTCGCAAGAGAAAACTTTTCCACCGCTGCTTGTTCTTCATCTGGGTTCCTTTGTGTTCCTTTGCCTCCTCAGGACCCACGAGGAAAAGATTTGTTGTTAAGTAGCAAAGTGTGGCTCGGAAGCTACCGTAATGAGCCAACTTGGAAGCACCGTCCGCCTCCAGGAGTGTGTGTATATGTGTGTGTGTGTGTGTGTGTGTGTGTGTGTGTGTGTGTGTGTGTGTGTGTGTGTGTGTGTGTGTGTGTGTGTGTGTGTGTGTGTGTGTGTGTGTGTGTGTAAAGGAGTCCTGTGAAGCGGCACGAGAACGTACAAATAAAGAATTGAATAAGAAATTAAACTTAGATTATTGGCTCTTTTGCAGTAATTGTCTCGAAAAGAAGTTAGATGGGAAAGAGAAGAGACGGAACTGAAAAGAAATTATAAGTTCTCGTGTAAGTAGATTCTTGTGCCTCTACAAAGGACGACTCGACTCTTTGACTGTTTATGACAATATGACACTCGTTAGTTTACTTGAGTATCCCTAGACAACAAAAGAACAAAAGACAGAACCACAGTCGGTAAAGTCTTTGAACCATTACATCATTCCTTTGTCTGGTATCTGTCACTAGAAATTATACTCAACGCTACATCTGACCATTCTAGTATGGTATTCAGTGATTAAATTCACTCTCGCACAGCTGCTTCCATCACAGCCACGACCACTGCGCCACCGACACACTGAAGGTTGTTCTAGATTTCAAATGTATTATTGATTTCGCAGCAAAGACAAGGTAGATGATATGCTTCGAGTATACGATTCTCTGCTGCACTCTGCGAAATTGTCTTTACTTATTATCCATTCAGCCTCTGCTACTATTACTTCCCGAAATTTCTTTCATATGTTGCCTATTGAGACCTAATTAATGTTCACTGGCACTCTATTGAGTTAATTCAATCACTGATGGAAAATTTCTCTCATAACTACTTAGCTTTTCTTCTATTCTAGTCTGTTAAACAGTTCTGTAGTTTAAGAAAATAACCTTATATTCAGTATTTTCTTCAAGTGACTTCTTACAGTGTCTTGCTATATTAACAAAGAGCAACCATAGCAATAAAAGGACTTAAAAAAAAAAAGAGGTGTTGGGGTGAGACTTTCATGTTGTCCCAAGGAAGCACATGTTTTGATGTGGCTTCACTTCAAGAGAAAACATGTGTCTGGCGGGAGACATGTAGGATCCTAGAGATGGAAGACTTCACGTATCCACAAAGCTACCTGGAAATCTGCTTATGTAATACACGTCGTAACGGAGCCAGTGAAATCTCTGTCCCCACCACCACCAGCACCACCACCACCACCACTTCCCAACACTCTAAATGTCACGGCAATAAAACGAAAAACAGCTCCATTGTATTTTTAATAAAGAAAACTTCTTTCTTTGAGAGGAAGTAATGAATTAATAAAACTGCAGAATAATTCATAACATTACACGCAGTCTGCAGATATGAATTACAGCCGCCATGCAAATTTGTTTTCACCACGACCACTGATGTGATACATGCTATCCCTTTTGACATTCAATTTTTCCTACGTCAGAAAGAGGATTTACGGAGCGTCTGGCCTCCTTCTTTCCTTCTTCCCTCTCTCCCGGCGAACGTTCCCGCCACTTCCAGAGTAAGGCAAACATCAAGACGAGCATTGAGTTGGCACCAACTCCCCAGGACTCACTAATAACACGTCAAACTTTGCGCTAACCATCCAACGCATATGACTAATTATCGACCAAATCCAGTGAGGAAAAATGTTAATACTGGAAAGAAAAAAATCTTGGTCCTCTGCTAAGTGGGAAAAGCAAACTTTGCAAATTGAGTTACAAAGTTGGCACGTGAATTCGAGTTGGACAAAAATGGCAATCAGAGAAGTTATCGAAACTGTAGAAGTGACGGCGCCGCCAGACAGCCAGGGCCGGGTCGTGCTCGGTGTGGGTGTGACAGTGTTATGCTGGCCAGTCGTAGGGGGCTGGGATAGGGTTTGCAGTTCTCCGGTGTCCGTACACCTGTCTAAGCACACCTGGCCACAGCGCTTGTTACTTTCTTTCTGGCACTTCACACCTGACTGCCCCATGCACGGCCTCACGGCAATCCCACAGCCACTGCATACCTGCCTACAGACACACGTGCCGCCCTGACTGGAGGCAACCTAGGAAAACATCGCTTGTCTGCTTCGTGAGTTAATGGTACACTCGTGGTCGTAAGTAGAGTAACCTTTTACACTAATTTTCACTGTGCTTTTGAGTTTTCTTTCAATCATAAGTCCTCTGATCTGACAAAATCTTCTTACAGACAGATTCTAATCAAGTCAGAGAACGTTAAGATTGTGAGAAAACACTCAACATAATGGAAATGAAGGCAGTATGTTATTTGACTTTTGATCATGACTACAAAGCAAAGCCATAAACCTCCTTTAATGAATATTTTGTAAAGGACAACACACAGGAGGTTGTTTCAGCTGGCGGCACACTCGTCCTCTCCAGAGCACCGGCAGGCACAGCTGGATCACGGGCACAGGTGATGCTTCCCACAGGCAGCGGCTGGGCGGCTCTTGCACGCCCTAGCCAGTGAACCTCGGACACGCTGCATCGGCCACACGATCTTTCCTCTTTTTACTGGTGACATTCCGAGAGGTGAGAACCTTTGCCATGACCTCAGAAAAGAGAGACACGAAACTGGCAATCCAATACGTTCACACATAAATTCTGCAGAGAGAGAGAGAGAGAGAGAGAGAGAGAGAGAGAGAGAGAGAGAGAGAGAGAGAGAGAGAGAGAGAGAGAGAGAGAGAGAGAGAGAGAGAGAGAGAGAGAGAGAGAGAGAGAGAGAGAGAGAATGGACACTCGCTCTTGAATATCTTTCCGGGGATTCAGGTTCTCGGTGAGTCCAGTGACGGCAACATGACCTCATAAAAATCAAGATATCTTAGAATCACAGCAGAGGAGGTGAGTTTTCTTCCTGGAGGAGATCCCAATGATGAATAGCTCGCAGTACAACGGGTGATTCAGACGTGCACGGGTGGAGGGATGGACTGAGTGAGGCAGAAAGGAGTATGAAAGCAGGAAAGAGGGAGGGAGACTTAACATAATCCAAGGCGAGGAGCGTTGACCGATTAATACTGAGAAAGATGGACACTCAAGCAGGTGGTTAAGCAGTAAAGGAAGCGGGAGGAGGAAGACGAGAGGTAAAATCGTGAAAACGGTATAAGGAAGGAACAGTAAAGATAAAGGAAGGGAGGAAGAAGAGAAAGGGTGTAAACGCCGTGAAGCAAGGAAGGAAGGAATACTTAAAAGACGCATAAGAACAAATTTACTTCAGTGACCCTCATTAGCCAAGCGGAAAATGGGTATCAAGTGTCGCCTTACTTAAAACATATTGCCAGTTTTACCCACATTGAAAATATAAGAAAAAAAAACACGTATTATTTTTGTAATTATGTTCCTTGTAGTTGTGATGTGTGTGTGTGTGTGTGTGTGTGTGTGTGTGTGTGTAAGGTGGAGGGGGTGGATAAGGACACGGGCACACAGACAGCCTCACAGAATATTTTCCTAAACACTTATGTACTAAGGAGACGTTAATCCTTTCAAAACTAAGCATATTGTTTTCTATAATGACCAAAACTTCTTAGACGCTCATTTTTGCATACACTGCAGTTTCTTAAATAGTTTTTTACCATAAGAGGGACAAAATCAACCTACTACTATACTCTCTCTCTCTCTCTCTCTCTCTCTCTCTCTCTCTCTCTCTCTCTCTCTCTCTCTCTCTCTCTCTCTCTCTCTCTCTCTCTCTCTCTCTCTCTCTGTGTTCCATGAGTCCACACAAAACAAATTTTTACCGTGATCTGAAACTTAACAAAGGACGATCACAGCACTAAAAGGATTAAAGAACCTTAAAGAGGACAAAACTTACCTCCCATTCTCCTTTTTTTTTTCCTTTGTGTCCATGCAAACAATTTTAATTTATCCACATTTTTTTTACCGTGCTCTGAAAGTTAACAAAGGATGACCATAGCAGTAAAAAGGGCGAAAAGCTCACCGAAAGGCTCCTGAAGGGACGATGTAGAAAGAAGCACGGGATGAGAGCAGGCTGTGACCCATTTATACCAGAGCGGTGACGAAGGTCATCAAAAGGCTCCAGCGTCTTGGAAATACCGACAACTTTTCAGGAGAAGTCTTTGAGGCTTTCACATAGCAGAGAAGCTGGTCTTTGTTGAGTTAATGAAGCTGCCTCCTTAATGAAATAGTTCACCAAAGCTTGGGAACAAAAAACACGAATTAAATGAGCGAAATGATGATCTCTATTATGTTTTTCATGTCTCCCTGAAGCTTAAGTTCGCTATAGGAGGAAATTATCTAGTGTCTTTTGCTATTGCTGCCTGATGAAGGGAAGGAAGGAAGGAAGGAAGGAAAGAAGGTAGGATGGAAGGAAAGAAGGAAGGAAGAATGGAAGGAAAGAAGGAACGAAGGAACGAATGGATGAAGGAAGGAAAGAAGGAAGGTAGAAAGAAAACGTTACTGTGTTCCGGCGAGCGAGGCAACGAAGGGAGGGAAAATAAAGACACGAAGAAAAAACTAATTAATATAATTTCATATCGCATTCCAACTTTCATAATTAAGAGAGAGAAAATAATATGAAAGCGTATTAAATTGATTTAGCTTTTTTATGACTTAAATAACCGGATCTGAACGGATACGTAGGTGAGGGGAAGAGAGAGAGAGAGAGAGAGAGAGAGAGAGAGAGAGAGAGAGAGAGAGAGAGAGAGAGAGAGAGAGAGAGAATATGATACCCAGATTATCTTCAGCAATTATTTATATATTTTCTCTATTCCCAGCCATTCCGCCCCGCCACAGCCCCGCCCCACCACAGCCCCGCCCCATCACGGCACCGCCCCTCCCCGCCCCGCCCCGCCACGCCTCTTAGAGAAGACATGAGGCGTTCCGAAATATACGAGGTCGTGAAGATGAGGGAAGTAATTACTAATTGGATAGGGAGAACGAGGTGGAAATGAGTTGAGAGAGAGAGAGAGAGAGAGAGAGAGAGAGAGAGAGAGAGAGAGAGAGAGAGAGAGAGAGAGAGAGAGAGAATGTATATGAATTTATGGCCTAAAACTTCCACTCCTCACCATTACGTAGGATTTCTCTCTCTCTCTCTCTCTCTCTCTCTCTCTCTCTCTCTCTCTCTCTCTCTCTCTCTCTCTCTCTCTCACATTAAACACCCTTATGGAAAGTACTGGTCTTTTTTCTTTTTTTTCCATTACGTCTTCATTTCATCATAATTTTTAGAGCCAAAACTTTCCTTTCTAATTAATATGCAACTTCATCTTCATTCGCACACACACACACACACACACACACACCTGTCTAGTCTGCATCCCTTCTTTTGCGCACGTGTCTTCTTCATCTGCATCTCCTTTTATCAGTTTTTTTTTTATCCCTTTGTCCTTTCCTTTCTCTGTTGCTTCTCGCTTCCTCCTCTCTCACCCTTTCCTTTGCATCCTCACCATTCTTGCTCTCTTTCATTTTTTTTTTGGTCTTTCTCTTCCTTTCTCTCATTCTCTCTCTCCATTCTGTCCTCAGCCCCCTCACCTTGTCTTCGTCGGTCGGGGAAGAGGTAGGCTAGATGATGAGGTACACAGGGCACATTCAAGGTGGTTAGGTTCACAGGGCCGCCGCTGTCTCATAATTAGGGAAATAGAGGAGGTGGGCCTTTGCCTCTCACTGTCAAACGCAGGTCCCTCGCTCCTTTCTATGATGTCACTGGCGTCTGTCATTAGTTTTCCCCAGTGTGTGTTCATTTACTCGTATTTCGTGGAGTGTTATGAAATTTCTCGTTCCCCTCCTCTCTCTTTTCTGTTTTTTTTATCGTAAGGTGTTTTTCCACGTTGTTTTTATTTACTATCGTGAGACCTTTTTTTTTTTTTTTTCTATTTTTTCTCCCTTTCGAGTGCGTGATGTTTTTTTCTGACTCGTATTCTTTTTTTCCTCTGTCTCTCGTTTCACTTTTATGTATTTTCAGCGAGTTTAAAAGTTCTTATTAGGTATAGGTGATGGGAAATGAAAGGTTCTATTGTGCTGTCTGTCTGTGTATTTGTTTCTCTCTCTCTCTCTCTCTCTCTCTCTCTCTCTCTCTCTCTCTCTCTCTCTCTCTCTCTCTCTCTCTCTCTCTCTCCTTGTCGTCTATCCCTCTCCTCCCTCACTTCCCCATTCACTATTTTTCTTCCCTTCGCCCTCGTTTCGTCATTCACGGTACTCAGCTGCTCTTTGTGCGACACACGTCCGTCGACATAACAGCTCACCTCGCTCGCCTCAATCACAGCTCACAGCGGCACACACACACACACACACACACACACACACACACACACACACACACACACACAAACGCGCGCGCGTGTACAATATTGTAGCATTTATGAAGGAAATAACACGTACACATTTCACATTTCCACCATGAATTCAATATACTCAGCACACCAGCACAACAAAGTAAAGTAGTAACTGTACACACATACACACAACAACTACAACAACAACAACAACTACAACAACAACAACAACAGGAGATCATCAGCACAACACAACAGAGAGCACAGCAACAGTCACACTCTCTGTACATACACTCTTTCAGAGTGTATGTACACCACCAGGAACGCGACGGGAATAAACACAAACAGAGGCAACGCATAAACATAGATAACACTGAACCTTCCTGGCTTATAAGATTACGCTAATGGGCAAGACTACGATGATATTCCCAATACTGTTCACCTAAATTTCAGCAAATCACCTAACTAAAAGCAAAAAAAAAAAAAGAAAGAGAAAAGCGAGGGATGGAAAAGGGAAACGTCATCAAAGAGAAGTGGACAACACAGGAATGGGGAGGAGGACGCTGCAGGAAGTGAGCTGGGACGACACGAGTAGGAATGGGAGGAGGGGAGGAGAGAGGAACACGGAGAGAGGAAGGAAGGGGAGTGTGGCGCAGCAGTTAGGGCTCAAGGGAGGAAAGTGCGGAGAGGCAGGATCAGGAAGGAGGGGCAAGAAAGGCAGCATCATCACAATCTACATTACAATGGTCGCTTCTCGTCAGCCAGACAGTCACACAGCCAGTCCAAGACCCAAGACATTCTCCCCTGAAGCTTGTGGAAGGTGGAGGCGGGCTATCCAAGTCTCATTCCACGCTCCCATTAACTTCTTAGTCAGAGTCGCAGTTTTTGGCTCTTCCGTGCTTTCCCTCTTAGTGTAAGCTTGCATGAGTATTTTACGATCACTGGTATCATGTCCTCTCCCTTTATGCTCCCTCTTTATCCCTTTCCTGTCAGTTTGAGGGCCAGGAACAAAAGCATGGTGGTGTAGTTTTAGAGAAGAAGGTCGTTTCATCGTCACACCGCAGCCTGCAGCACGACAGAGACAGGCGCCCACTACCCGGAGCTGCAACATTAGGTTACGGCGGACACAAAGGCACGGCGGAGGCAGTTCTTGGGGTCTTGATGAGAGGCTCTCAGCCCTGCCACCCCGCCTGCTGCACCTCGCCCACTGTCATTATTTAGATTGTTCCTCTTGCCCCCGCCAGGAGAGTACCAGCCTGCATAATGGTAGTGCTGCGTTATGATAATACAGAAAGGTAAAAGTGAGAGAATGGAAGTGTGTGCGGCGGCGGGAGGGCGGGCGGACAAGCGTCTGTTCGGTTGTGTCTTGCCGCACCGTACTTAAGAGGATGCTGCAGTACACTGTAGAGACGGCCATTACCAGTGCAAGTCTCCCAAAAACGCGGCACTCAAGCATAAACGTGGAGGAGAAGGAAAAACTGCTCTTCGTAAATGTAGATGCTATGTATTTGGCAGGACAGTGAGATAGATAAAGGCCAAGAATTTTTACTGAGGAGGCCTATAATGGAGAGACGAGTTTTGAT
The DNA here is from genome assembly GCF_035594125.1 of Scylla paramamosain. Taxonomy (NCBI): domain Eukaryota; kingdom Metazoa; phylum Arthropoda; class Malacostraca; order Decapoda; family Portunidae; genus Scylla; species Scylla paramamosain. The sequence goes on from NC_087156.1 coordinate 16,534,399, forward strand.
ACCCCCTGGAATAGACAGACGAGCTGACAGACATGAATGGAGAACTTTTTGAAGATCCTTGTCCTGCAGAGAAATCATAAAGACGTGATGGTGAGAATGATACCTGTTTCAGAAGGTGCTCTCAGCTGGCTTAAGGTAATATTACATTTCATATAATTTTCAGGTCTTAGCTTTCTTCACCTGCTCCACTAATTATTCCTCTCTGACAACCTCCTCCTCAGACGCCAGGTGGTCGAGGGGAGGAGGAATCACCTTTGTCTTCGAATCTCAGGGTGAAAAATGCACAAAACATCTCGGTTATTACTTAGAAGTTTTGCGATCACGGTTGGAAGAGCAGAAGCAGGACGACCAGGTGTGTGTGTGTGTGTGTGTGTGTGTGTGTGTGTGTGTGTGTGTGTGTGTGTGTGTCTCGATCTATTCTCTCTCTCTCTCTCTCTCTCTCTCTCTCTCTCTCTCTCTCTCTCTCTCTCTCTCTCTCTCTCTCTCTCTCTCTCTCTCTCTCTCTCTCTCTCTCTCTCTCTCTCTCTCTCTCATTGTACTCTCTCTCACGTACTGAACAAGCCTCGCCACTCAGAGCCTCCAAGCGCCAATTACTACTTTGCACGGCTTGCGGCATTGTGTTAGCGGACTCGTGACAGCTGGTATAGTCTAGTGTTGGCCTGGCTTTGTGTCACTGGCTAAAACTTTCCGTCAGCGTGCGTCGGAGAGTGTCAGATTGTCACACTGATTCAAGAACGTAAGAACATGTAACTGCAAAAGACAAGTTGAAATATACGAGTGTGAGAGTTTTATATCTTGTCCTGGTGTTCGGCATCGTAAGGACAGTGGCATATATTCCTAAATGATTCTCTCTTGTAAGATCTGTTTTCAAAGACTATAAAGATTACTGGTCGTGATTTCATGGGGTGTTTTTAGCCTATTGAAATGCAGTATTCTTGTTAAACTATCATTAGAATCATGAAAACACAAATGAAGACCTCAACAATCTCCACTAAAATCTGTTTGAAGTTAAGAACATAAGAGCATAAGAAAATAGGGGAAGCTGCAAGAAAGCACGAGACCTACACGTATAGAAAATGCCTACCTGTTTCCACCTATCATAAAATTAGACTCGGAAACGTGTGAGAATACCATCCTGTGTTCTTTCCTGACATCTCCATTATAGTCATCATCATAAGTAGCTTCTATAGTTCCACTACAAGACAAAAACTTCCCTTAACCTTTTTCACTCATGAGCTGCCCGTCTATTTCAGGTCACTCCATTAACGCGATTCGCTGATGCCGTACAGCGTGATCTAGTCAGACAACCTTTTCATACCGGTACAATTGGAGCCGCTCGTTATCTGAGCTCCATTTACCTGGTGCTCTAGTTACCTGTGTCGCCCCGTGCGGTGTATTTCAGCATTGATCCTCGCCTGTGCATCGCGCGGACGGAAACGCGTTACACCCAATCCTCGGGAAGCGCGGCGTTGTTATCGGTATAATAATTATTCCGAATAAAATTGCGTCGCATCACGTTTCCGAAGCTGTAATTCACTTTTATCGCGAGTATTAAACCGTAAACATCTGCCGCGCTGCCATTAAAACCTCGGGGACAATATTTCGGTCAAAAACAATAGGTGTTGTGCCACATATGCAAAAAAAACACCGATGCTTTGATATGCCGGAGTATTGTCAGCTCTACATTAAATGGGTCAACATGTGTCTAGCTAAGCATACGAGTCCACTCCATCCCCACTCCACTCCACTCCGGCCAGCCAGGCAGCGGCAAGGGACATGGGTTTGTTGTGCGGCTGAAATGTTGGAAAGGTTTAATGAGTTTTATAACAGATGTGGAGGCCTACGTGGAAGTTAAACATTTACATTAACTTTTACGTAGGCTAACAAACTATGTTATTTCAAAGTGAATTATAGTCGTAGTCTACCTGAAAAGCCATCACGAGTGTGAGTGTGTGTGTGTGTGTGTGTGTGTGTGTGTGTGTGTGTGTGTGTGTGTGTGTGTGTGTGTGTGTGTGTGTGTGTATGTGTGTGTGTGTGTATTTTGCTATTCACCACTCACAACGCCACGCAGAGAGAGAGAGAGAGAAAGAGAGAGAGAGAGAGAGAGACTCCTGGTGACTCACTATTTATTTATCTTTTTAAATGGAAATGAACACAAACCTTGAAATAAAATGTAAAAAAAATATATGCAAATAGGAAGAGGAAATTTTTATATGCTACTCCATAAAGGCTGACTCATCCTGCATTTACATGTGGAGTCACACACACACACACACACACACACACACACACACACACACACACACACACACACACACACACACACACACACACACACACACACACACACACACACACACACACACACACACACACACACACACACACACACACACATAAAGGTCACCACCAAAGCCAAGGCAACAGAGTGTAACAAAACAGAAAATGGAATGCATCGGATATAAGAGAAACGAGGAAATGAGACAAAAAAAAAGAAAGAAAAATCCTTTGCCGGTGACGAGAGAGAGAGAGAGAGAGAGAGAGAGAGAGAGAGAGAGAGAGAGAGAGAGAGAGAGAGAGAGAGAGAGAGAGAGAGAGAGAGCGAACACGGATTTCCAGCACAAGGTATAATAATTTTAATTGAGCGACAAAAACAGTAGGAAAGTGAAGTAAATGACGCAGAGAAACAATGAGAGCAACACAAGACAAGGAAAGCAACAAAATGCAATTCACATCGGAAGAAAGGATCACAATATCAAAACTCTCCCTCTCCCTCTCTCTCTCTCTCTCTCTCTCTCTCTCTCTCTCTCTCTCTCTCTCTCTCTCTGAAGCATGCTGCGTTTTAATGGCGGCAGGAATGATGTCTCCTGGCTTTGTTATTATGGACTTTATGGCGCCATGACGAAAGAGAGAGGCGAGAAAGGCGGTGGCGGCAGCATGTGTGAGGCGGCGTGGTGACTGAGGGCGGCCGGTGCAGCAGACGTGCCTTGCAACACAGCACAGCACGCGACAGCACAGCGTTGTTTCATGGCGATGTTGTTTATCACGACCAGGGGAAAGATAAGAGCAAGTGTCCTAGTTAGCGGGATATGTAGTATGATCAGTCTTCAAAGGATGTAAAGCGCAATAGCTACTCGTTTTATATTGTCTTCTTTTGTCGACCCATAATCTATTGACCACAGATATTAATATACATACGTTACATGCTAAGAAATGTCTGGTAATATTAACACTTAGTAATCATTCGCTATGTATAAGGTTAATGTAATGTGTAATCTCGTCATTTCTGCCTCTCAATCGTCTAGAATTATCTGGAATGCTCTGCTTATTCTCACTCCGCATCCCTCCCTGACTTGGACTCCCTGATGAGGCGATATTGTGACATTGTCAGGTTCGCCTCACGAACAGAATTACCACAATTTTTTGTTTATCTGCATGCCTTTGTATATGTAATAAGCCGCGCAGTGGATAACCTGACACAGTTTATTTCTTCCTTCCTTGGCGTTACTGGATTACATTTGTTTTACATGTCAGGTAGACCTGACAAGGTTAAAAAAAAAAAAAAACATTAAAAAAAGGCCACTCATCCTGCTGCTCCCAAAGTGTCAAAGAAATTCAAATAACAATAAATTTTAAACAATTTAGTATCGTGGATGTATTGATCTTTTTTTCTTTTTTGACACGAAGTCGTAGGATGAAGACAGAAAAAAAAAGGAGATGCAAAATTTACCAGTGTGTGGATCTAATAAATAAGAAAGAAAAAATTTATACGCTGAAGCAAACTTTCGCAGCTTATCTTTTCATCGACCAGACCAGAGCTTAAGGATTCACGCCGTAAATAACCAGGCACGGACGCAAGGTGGCGGCGAATGAGTCCCTTCTCTAGCATGACTCGGCTCTCCCTTAGGAAGTTCGGGAAGAAAAAGGGGAGGAGGTAACGTCGCTCTTGTTGGCCCGGGCGGCGCAGGGTCGTAAGGAGAGCGCCAGGGGGACATAATATCATGCAAATTGACGGTGATAGACTCCAGGCGCGGATAACAACATTATTGAGCCACCCGTGACCTTCCTTTCATCCTTGACCATCCAGCCAACCATAGCCGGCCTGTCAACCTGCCTGTCAACCATCCAGCTATCCAGTTGACTTTCAAACCTATCGCAGGTCCGCCTAACCATTATTGCTACTACAATACCACATCATCAGTATGTATTTACTATCCAGAGATCGTATTAATAGTTCCATCATGATTAGCACACCAGATCTTCACTACCACCAGTACCATTACGCTACATCACCATCATCACCACGTCACATAATCACCATTACTACTAACAAGCTATTCCATCCATAGTTTCACCACCACTAAGATTATTACCACTACACCATTCACCACCACCACCATCACCACCACACCACTTCCATATCACCAGCCTCTATAATTCCACTGAAAGACAAAACCCACCCTTAGCCCTCTCCACCCACATCCCTCTGACATCCATCTATTCCGGCCCTTCCTGACAAAACCACCACCACCACCACTACCACCACCAGCACCCATCAGGTCCCCATACCCGGTCACCCTAGCACTGGAAACACAATCTAATTATCCACCACAGTGATTTACGTCCTATTAAAGACTTCCGCCACAAGCAGGGAAGACGAATCCCTTAATCTACATCTTCCTGGGGCGTTCATCTCCGCCGCCCCGCCCTTTACGAGACACAAGATGCAGCCTCCGAAACACGCACGAGAGAAATGCAGGACTTAACACGAAACTCGACCTAGATTGTGTTACTGCTAATGACTTATATGAATATAGTAGGGCAGTAAACATGCGTACGTGGTGGTATGAGAGAGAGAGAGAGAGAGAGAGAGAGAGAGAGAGAGAGAGAGAGAGAGAGAGAGAGAGAGAGAGGAGAGAGAGAGAGAGAGAGAGAGAGAGAGACGAGAGAGAGAGAGAGAGAGAGAGAGAGAGTGTATAGATAACTGCGTAGTTCATTATGAGAGGAGAGAATGAGGAAGGAGAGCAAATTATAGTGAACATAATGATAATAAACATAGTAAAAAACGAGAGAGAGAGAGAGAGAGAGAGAGAGAGAGAGAGAGAGAAGAGAGAGAGAGAGAGAGAGAGAGAGAGAGAGAGAGAGAGAGAGAGAGAGAGAGAGAGTATGGATAACTGCGCAGTGCATGGGAGAGGGGAGAGAATGAGAGAGGGAGGACCAGCAAGGGAGGGTCCGGGGTAGATAATTGTTTCCTGGATATTAAAATGACTGCGAATGGTAAATTACCCTAAAAACGTTTGATTCAATAGAAAGTGGAGCCGTGAATTGTCCCGTGAAAGAAAGGAAGTGGAGGTCGATGTCACAGCCACGGCCGCGTGACGACCGTAACAAACGATGACGACGACCTGCAGCTTGCTCCTGGTGGCGACGCACGCGGAGAGGGTCTCGTCTTCAGGTCTTAGGAGGTTTATAATTACTGTGTTGCTACTACTGCTGCTACTGCTACTGCTACTGCTACTGCTGCTGCTGCTACTACTGCCACTATTACTATTTTAACGTCATTACAATCATCACTACTGTTACTTCGTTACTGTCACTGCTACTGTTCCTGCTACTACTACTATTACTAGCACCATTGCTATTACTTCACTACTGCTACTGTAGCTGCTGCTGTTATTGTTTCTACTACTACTACTACTACTACTACTACTACTACTACTACTTACTACTACTACTACTTCTACTATTACTACTACTACAACTACTACTACTACTACTACTACTACTACTACTACTGCTACTAGTACTATTACTACTACTCCTACTACTACTACTACTACTACTACTACTACTACTACTACTACCACTATCACTACTACCAGAGGACACACATAATGAAATCTACTCTCTCTCTCTCTCTCTCTCTCTCTCTCTCTCTCTCGTCTCTCTCTCTCTCTCTCTCTCTACTCATCACCATGGAAGTGCTAAGTTAAAATGACTTACAAATAGTTAAACAGAATAAACTTGAAGCTCTAAGAAGGAAACCATCATCAAAAGACTTTCTACATTTTTTTCTTTTTTTTTTTTTTTACTCCTCCTTGGCGGCACCGTAACATCATGCCTTCCCTCTACCTTCCCCTCTCCTGCTTGAACATTTCCACCACCAGCTAAAAGGACTTGAAACGTTCCCTTAAAGACCTAATCTCAAGAACCGCCTGCAGAATTATGATGGAGTATTCTCAAAGTCCCAAAGTTTTATATGTAAATGAGATGCTAATACATTTTCTTTGCCTCCCTTGCCTCCCTCTCTCCCTTCCACTGCTCTCTCTCCTTCCCTCCCTCCCTTCCTCCCTTCCTTCCTCCCTCCCTCCCTCCCTCCAAAGCCAAGCAAGGGAACGTTGCCTCAGAGCTCACTTAGTATTTTTTTTACGTGCAAATTTGCTGGAGGAAAACCTTTGATTCTCAAGGTATAATCTGTATTCAGTAAGTCAGGGCGAGTCTGGGCTGAGAGCACGGCTGGAAGAGGCGGCAGAGAGGTTGGGCGAGACTAGAAAGCGGTGAGAAAGAGCAAGCAAGCACGTAGGGCGGCAGTGAGTGAGGCAGGGTGAGAGAGGGACGGCAGTAAGAGCAATAGGAGATAAGCAAGTTAAGAACGGGGCCGTAAGTTAGGTTCGAGTGTGGAAGGCGATGTACAGTTAAGAAGCAAAGGTGGACTGAAGACATGCGCGTGAGAGCAAAAGGAATGAATAGAAGAGATTTCTCAATTTCCACCCAGAATACTGTTTACAAATGGCTTTAGAACAAAAAAAGAAAGGTCTCTTAGAGGTTTGTGGTTAAAGAAACATGTCAAATTGCTAATAATAATAATAATAATAATAATAATAATAATAATAATAATAATAATAATAATAATAATAATAATATATATATATATATATATATATATATATATATATATATATATATATATATATATATATATATATATATATATATATATATATATATATATATATATATATATATATATACCACGTCCTTCTACACAAAATGACAAGCTCAAATTTCCTCATCAATCGTTACTAAGAGCTGAATACCCGAACGTCAGCCAGTGCACCTTTCCTTCATCCCTCTCCCGTCAGCAGGGTCAGGAGCAAAACGAGTGGTCAGCCCTCCTCAACGACCCAGCGAGCACGTTCCTCCCTGACCAATAGGCACTAAAGGCAGGAATCACACGTTCCTCGGTAAATCTCCTGACCCGTTCATCTCACTTTCCGCGGGGCCAAATTTCACTTCTAAACGTTCCATTCGAAAACCAGAATCGGTACCTCACGGATTTTGGCGAGAGAGAGAGAGGGTGGAGGAAAATGAAGAGTGGGAGGGCGGGAGAAAGACGAGGGAAAGGATAATGTGGAGAAGGAAAAGGAGGAGGAGGAGGAAGAACAGGAGAAAATCTAGTCTCCAATAAAGGCAAGAGACAATGTAGCGAAAGAAATTTAATTATTGGTATTGTTAGGTATTGTTATTGTACTCTTTCTAATTTCCGGTTCGAGTTGTATGTGTGTGTGTGTGTGTGTGTGTGTGTGTGTGTGTGTGTGTGTGTGTGTGTGTGTGTGTGTGTGTGTGTGTGTGTGTGTGTGTGTGTGTGTGTGTGTGTGTGTGTGTGTGTGTATCACGATGCTCAAATAAATGCACACGCACACACACACACACACACACACACACACACACACACACACACACACACACCTGCACACCTGCACACCTGACGAGACAAATCACAGGCATGTTATTAACTTTAAAAAAGCAGGTGGAAAGTGCGCGGCGCGGGGCTGAGGGCAAAGAACTCTTCAAGGACTTAAACTTTCTTTTCACCTGCGCTTAATTAACATACCATGAGGTAATTCCTCGGCTGCACTTTAAAAATACTTGGAAATATTTGCCTTAACTTGTATCCGACAAAGAGGAAAGTCCGGAAAACTATGCGTGCTGGGAATGAATTGGTTAAGATTGGAAAGCTGAAAAGCGGTCACATTATAGCTTGGAAATAACTGTAATAATGATCTCCCTCGCCTACGACAAACAGAGCAGAATTAAGCCGTCTATTTTAATGCTAATTATACCTTAACAAAGCCGTGACATTAAGCAGTGCGTAAAAATCTGAACGAGTGGGGTGTTTTTTGTGTGGCGCGAACTTGCGAACTTATAACCGTAACTAAAGCGACAATTCCGGCCACTGATCAGGAGGTGAGGACGTGATTCACTTAATGATTCGGTACACGCGACAGTACAATGCTGCGGTGACTCTCCTGCCTTCCGTCTCCTACTCCGTCTTCATTCCCTTAATTTCGGATAATTATAAAAGGTAAGATAAAGAAATAGAAATATGTAACGTGTTTTTTTCTAGACATCAGAGGTCAATTTACTTTACTACAACGTGATTCTTTTTTGAGGGAATTCTACAATGGTCCTCTCTCCTACTGTGTGGTATGTGCGTCTTTATGTCTTTATATTTGCAATGTTATACATATTACAAAAAACTACACCTCGTATTTTTAAAGATATCAGAGGCTAGTTTCCTTTATTACTGCATGGCTTTAATGAACGAATAAAGCAGTCCTTGTTTTACTGGACAGTGCATAACGTGCTCATCAATAAATGCACCAAACTGGTATGAAGATGATGAAAAATTAACCAAAGAAATAAGACGAACATTTATGGGTGACAAGAGTCAGTAAGCGCACAGATCTTGCCTTGCCGGTGTTGGGGGGGAGTGCAAGTAGTTAATCTTTCCGGACAATGGACCAGGATGGGTGCAAGACGTCCCCGGCGTACTATAATACGTAACAGGAACGAGGCAGCGTGTCTGGGTGAGTTGTCGTCTCTTGATTGGATCTCCTTACACTCAATTGATTAGCGGGTGATCTCATCAATTGCCTCGCTTGGGCCGACTATTACCCGAGGCTGTTCCTTCTCCGGGTGACAGGCCGCCGCTGTGTTACCGGCCCACCTGCCGTTACCAGGCAACCCACGGTCTACGCAGCAACCCGGCGACGCGAGAGTGAGCGACAGGGGACGCGAGTCACGGGGCGCCCCGCTGGGAGTGGTTACCGAGGTGACAACCTTTCCATTATGAACACCGCCTCCACCACCATCACCACCACATTTTTCCGACTTTTGGAATAACACTGCGTAGTTCTTTTTGTGCATTACAAAGGAACATAAACGAAGAACAAACAGATCTCTTTAGCCCTTACGATACTTTTTTTTTTTTTTGGTGACAGGCTATACCACGCGTATCTAAACAATATGAGAGAACAAGGAAACTGCAGAATGTCACTTGATCTACACAAGGCAACTCCTAAGTAAGGGATGGAATAAAAGGTGTACGTACGGTGGAAAAGACGGAACAAAACAATGTTTCCCTTCCTATCCTTTGCTCTTCGTGTAGTTTACGGGTATTTTTTTTTTCTTTTCTTCTTTTACAATTCAGCAGATACCCACGTGGCTCACCTAGTACTTGTTCACTTGCCTATGCATCTCCGCACCGCAACAACATGGAAGACTCACCAGAGGGAAAACCCAAGGGTACTACATAGTACACACTACCACACCGTTTCTTGCACGCTGTACGATACATGTCAGGGATCTGCGGCTCTGAGATATACGACATGCAAAGTCAATTGAAATCCGAGCATCTTTTCGCTGAAGCTCTAACAGAAAGGTAAGCGCTTGGAGGAGACAAAAATCATCCACAGTTTTTTTTCCTCTCTTTTTTCCTCGAGTCGAGTCTGTGGCAACAAAACCTAAACTTCTTTTCGCTGAAACGCTCACACAAACGTAAGGTATCAAGGTAAAACATCAGGCGCATTTTTTCTCTTTCTCCTGTGCCTGAATCACAGGTGACAAAATGTTAAAATGAACTTACATTAAAAATAATCTGCACTTTTTTTTTCCTCCACAAATTCCATCATTAGTGGCAAGCTGCACGTTTTATCAGCATAGCCGACACCGCCAGCAAAGGTTTCTGACACAACGTCTGCGAATGAAGGGCGTGGAGTACAGATCCGCGACGCCTGGGCAGTGCACGCCTCTCACATCGAATTAATTGCCCTCATTACCTCGACTCATAAATAACCTTCTAAATTATGAGGTGAACTATCTCATTAACGCTTCGAAATTACTCCACACTCACATTAGATGACCGCTTATTGTTATTACGTAGTACTAATTATAATGTTGTCCTCATTGATCAAAATAAAACTTGTATAATATGAATAGTTTCCAAATACCTGTGAGTCTCTTAGCCAGTGTCAGCCCTCACTTCTCACTCGTGTGTGTGTGTGTGTGTGTGTGTGTGTGTGTGTGTGTGTGTGTGTGTGTGTGTGTGTGTGTTGGGTGTGCGGATCATGTTGGAGGCAGCGTCGATGTATCACGAGGCCGAGAAATTGCGGTACGTTGGCGAAGGAGCCGCGGGAATTTACGAGCTGAGGGCGGATTACCGGTGATGGAGCGGCGGCGCGGCGAGGGACGGCGGCTTCCGGAGTGGCGACGCTATCAGGCGACGCGGGATGGCAAAACTTCTCTCCTCGACTCTAATAACCGCTCAAACTTCTTACATTACAACTTACCGTTTAATTACGCTCGCGCCACTTCCCCCACCTCAGGCCAGGCGAGTTGTGGCTTCTTAGTCACGATACAGAGATCAAAGTTTAGTTCCGAGTTAGTTCGTCCCTCCCGTAATGCCGCTCCTCGTGCTCGTCTGCCGCGCGTTTATGGCTGAGGGAGCACCTGGCGTCATTAGCGTGTGCTTCTAAGGGGTTATTTTTTCCTGTTGCTGCACTTTTATAAGCAACAGCAGTTTAATTTCAGCCTCCTTCCTATACCCCCCCCTCTACCATGTTGCTCCCTTCCCTACACTCCAGATCCCTGTCATCATACCGCTTACCTTGTCATTGTCAATCTTTGCACTCCGAACCCTGCCTCCTTACCCAATATCCCTCATTTTCCTTACCTGCACTCCAGAACCCTGCCGCTATACCACTGACCCTGTCACTCTCCCCCTCTGGACTGCAAACCTTGTCTGCTCTGCCCTTTACTTTTCCGTTCCCTTTCCTAACAATCTACGCCCTGGCCCCACCTACCGCTTACCCTTCCGTTACCATCCCCCTGGACTTAGTACCTTGCCACCATATCGCTTACCGTTCAGTTCTCCCCTCCAGCTCTCCTTGTACTCTATCCAGTCAGCAGCTCGTGAACATACCAGAGGCAAAAGGGAAAAAAAAAAAAGATTATCGAGACTTGCTAAACCGCACCACGCTCGTTGGAGAGAGAGAGAGAGAGAGAGAGAGAGAGAGAGAGAGAGAGAGAGAGAGAGAGAGAGAGAGAGAGAGAGAGAGAGAGAAAGCACGACTGACGCAAATGACTGAACAAAATAAGTTAACGAGCATAAACACACACACACACACACACACACACACACACACCGTCTTGACCTCACACGGGTAGGACGTGTGACCTAAGACGCTCTAGAGCAGCTTCGGCCAGCATGTTGGCCTTCCCCGCCTCCCTATTGATAGTGACCTCAATTCTTTTTTTCTGTTTTCAACTTTTAGTTTTTAGTTTTAGGCTCGCCTTGGTGGGACTGTTGTACTTGTGAACACATTTAGCGAGTGCGTGTCAATACATAAAGAATAATGTGTGCTTCAGTGCAAACGTACGAACGCAACTACATCCTGCGCCGTAGGCGAGGATCCGGTTACCCACTGCCCAACGTGATACAGTGCCTTAAGACCTTGAAACTATTTCGGAACCGCGGATCGAGAGGAGGTAAAAATGTGGTGCGTCCCATCAAGGTAGTGACCTCCAGTGCCAGAGAAGACCGCAGGGTGGAGAAGAGGGAATATAAACACTTTGAAGTGCCGGGGCCGAACCCCCCACAGGCTCGAGGCCAGACTATCCAGATCCTGCACCATCAGGATGTGAAAGATGAGTAAAGGACAGTCAGAGTAGAAAGTGTTTTTTTGTTCTTTTATTGGTTCAAAGAAGGACAGAGGAAGAAATACATCCGTATAGCGGAGGGACCTACAGTTTTACGTGAGTTCCGAAACATGGATAGTAGTAGAGTGATTTGGTGATGGCAGGGATCTTTATTGTATGATGTAATGTGATGGGTGAACAAAAAGCGGTGTCGGTCCTTTCTGCTCGTGTCCTCTGGCTCGTCCTACAAAAAGGCCAACTTGCTAAGGAAGAGAAAAAAAAAAATCGATTTTTATGAAGTGTGGTGTTATGTGTATGGTGGAGGGTGAAGGTGAGGATGGTTTGTGATAGTGATTGACGTGATGGTAGGATGTGCATTGACAGAGGCTCGAAAGGCTCCCTCACCGCAGCGAGGGGTCAGATCTACCACCATCTGTTTGCACGCGGTAAGTCGCCGGTGGTGGGGGGTGAATGGATTCCTGCATGGATGCTTCCAGGGGCCCGCCCCACCATCTCTTGACTACCTTCCTGCCCGGCACTTGCCGCACCCAACTACCTCTGGGGGGGGGGGGGGGGTGAAGTGGCTTTCACTGAATGGTGTGGTTACCGTCCCCGTCATCAGTACTGGCCGCTCCATAACTGCCACGGGGGGTACCGCTACCGGAACGTCATGCCGACGGCCAGGGGCCCCATTGCCGTGACGTCAGTGGGAGGAGTGCGGTTCGTGCTATCCCCGTCTCTCTGGGAGTGGTCCGGTGCCCCCTTGAAACCTTTGAAACCTAGGCTGCGAGGCGAAAAAATAATGCATAAAAAACAAAAATATGAATACAAAGCCATAAGACAAAAAATATGAAAAAAACACTAGGTGTTGGCACACGAGCCCACTCCCTCGGTCAGAGGCATGGGATGTTAATGGCGGTGTTATTTTGTCGCATCCCTTTTCCAGGAGCGGTCTGGTCCCTCCTTAAAACCTAGGCTGCGAGACAGAAAAATAATGCATAAAAACAAAAATATGAATACAAAGCCATAAGACAAAAAATATGAAAAAACCACAAGGTGTTGGCACACGGGCCCGCCCACGTGAACGAGAGAACGACGATGATGCCACTCAGACACCTTGAGTGGTACAGAGAGAGACACAGTGAAAAGGAGGAGTCCATTATTTGAAAATAGGTTCTGGAGGCACAGTGGGAGGGTCAAGGAGGTTGGAGTGGGGCAGGTGACGGAAAGCTGGGGGGAGGTTGGTTAAGAAATTGTATGTGATTGTATGTCTATCGGAGAAGGAGCTTGGTTGTTTTTCGATTCTGTTGTGGAGTGTTATGTTAAGGTGGGGGATGTTGGACTCCTCGTGAATGGAGAGAGAGGTTTGGAAGTCGAACCATTTCGTCCCAAGAGCGAAACGAATTGCTCGATTTTGAACCCTCTGAAGTTTAGAGAGGTTGGAGGGAGCAGAGAGAGAGAGGGGAAGAGGGCAGTAGGTTAAGAAAGGGAGAATGAAAGCTTTGTAGAGGTGAAGTTCTGTTTTTGTGCTGCTGCCGCGAAATCTTTCCAGGTTGCTCAGGGGTTTGGCAGCTATGGTTGCTTTTTGTTTTATATGTATATTGAAATTGAGGTGCTTATCACTTTGTTGTTGTTACTGATGGGGATTGGGGTGGGGATTGGAAATTTGGCGGGGCTGACTTCTTTTAATGTTGAAATAAGTGACTTTTGATTTTTCGGGATGGGAGAGAATTCACCATTTCATCTCCCATAGGCTAGTCGCCGTCAGTTCCCGTTGAATTTTGTCGGTGAGGAGATCTAACGACCTGGCACGGGCCAATTGCGTTACATCGTCCGCGTATTGAATAGTTAGTGAGTCATTCTGGATTTGGGGGGGGGAGCAGATCAGCTGTATACATGTTGAAAAGGGTGGGGGAGAGTACGGAGCCTTGTGGGACTCCAGCCTGAGGGGTAGAAAATGTCGAAAAGTTGCCCTGGTGGCGGATTCTTGTCTGTCTCTCTTCCAGAAAAGTACACAAGATGCGTTGCATTAGAAAAGGGAGGTTGAAGTTATTACAAATTTTGTATTTTAAACCGGTGTGCCAAATGGTCTCAAATGCTTTTTGACATCTTTTGTCACGAGGGCTGTCTTGTAATATGGCTTGTTGAAATTTAGGTAGGCTACTATGCCGTTAAGGGCGTCCTCCGTTGGGGCGTTCCTCTGGAAACCGAACTGCTGTGGTGGCAGCAATTCGTTACCTTCGAGGAACGCTCAAAAGTTTTTCCAAGAATTTCAAAGAGGCTTATAGGCTTATGGGGCGATAGTTTTCTGGTAGGTGAGAGTTTTTACCGGGCTTGGCAATAAGGGTGATGTTTGAAATTTTGAAAGCCTTTGGGAAGTATCCAGAGGCAACCCACCAGCAAGCCACCCTCGACCTTATATTGACAGACCTGGGCCAGCAGTACTCGCCCCCTTAGCCGCTGCCTCCCATGGGACGGAGCACCCACCTCTCCATACTGTGGACACCCACACCCACCTCCTCGACCCGACAGTCAGCTATCACCAGGACCCACCGCCCCATGCCTGACTCAGCCATGAGGATGTGTGGGCAGTGGGTGATACAACACCCGTGGACCGAGGTGCTGGATGTGGAGGACGTCCACTTAAAATGGCACAATTACGTCGCCACCACCACAGAAGCCTTCCACCGCTACTTCCCAGCCAAGAGCGTTACAGTGCACCCGTCTGATGCCTCCTGGATGACGCCCCGCATTAAAAGACTCATGCGTCAGCGGACCTGGGCGTTCCACTCCTGCCCGGTCCTATACAGGAAAATAAGAAACAGTGATCAGGGAGATTAAGGCTACCAAGGCAAGCTATTACCCGGACAAGATACACCACCTCAAGCCTGCCAACAACAGACAGTGGTACGCTAAGATCAAAGCTTTGTGTGGCCTACAAATGCACACTTCATCTCTTTCTTGCACCTCACACCATCCTGCTAATCTCGCGGCTCAGGAGATGAACGATCACTCTGCCGCTATCTGTCAGACCTTTCCTCCCCTCCACACCACTCTGCTTCCTGGCTATCTTCCCGCTCCCTCCCCTCCCCCCATTGTCCAGGCGATGGATGTTTTTAAGAGAATTCTTAAATTTAAACCAAGATCCACCACACCCACTGACCTTCCTATAAAAATTTACAAGGAGTTTGCTGCAGAGCTAGCAACACCGCTATGCTCCATAATAAACCCCTCTCTCTCCCAACACTCTTGCCCCGCGGACTGGAAGACATCTTACGTCACCCCCATCCCCAAAACTTCCAGTCCACAGTCACTCAATGACCTCAGGCCAATCTCTATCACCCCCATCCCTAACCTTATTTGTGAAGATTTTGTGTATAACTGGGCCTACACCAAAATTTGTAATACAGTGGATATCAAACAGTTTGGAAATATTAAAGCCACCTCCACCTCCCATTACCTGACGAGCTTCCTTTAATTCATCCACAGCCATCTGGACAAGCGAAACACCTCTCTAGCTGTTGCTTTTGTGGACTTCAAAAAAGCCTTTGATCTTGTTGATCACACTGTTGTCATCAGTAAGGCAATAAGTCTGGATCTCCCTCCTAACCAGGTAGCGTGGCTAGCCGACTTCCTCACAGGGAGGCGTCAGGCCGTTCGCTATTAGGGCTCTGTCTCTGATTTCCAACAGCTGACATGTGGGGTCCCTCAGGGGACCAAGATGGGTCCACTATGCTTCCTCCTCCTCATTAACGACGCCCTCACTGACACCCCCCATCGCTGGAAGTATGTGGACAACTGCACCGTGGGCGTCCCAGTCTCCAACAAGAACCCGGACTACTTGCCACTGCAAGCAATTCTGGAGCGACTGCAGACGTGGACGGAGGAGAGCAGGATGACCATCAACCACAACAAAACTGTGGTGATGCATTTCTGTACCACATCTGTACCAGTGCCCCCTCCCAGTTCACAGTGGGCCCTCACCCCGTTCAGGTGGTCCGATGTGCCAGGCTTCTCGGAGTCAAGGTGGACGACAAGCTGACCTGGAAGCGGCATGTCGCCAGCACCGTAAGATCCGCTACTTACAGGCTGTACATGCTGCGCACACTCAGGTCGCTGGAGACGCCGACAGACGAGTTAAGGGGGTGTGTACCTCACCTTCATCCTCCCCAAACTCATATATGCCTCCCCAGCGTGGTCCTCCTCCCCCACACACACTCAACAGCTACAGCTGGAGAGTGTGCAGAAAAGGGCGTGCACGGTCATCCTTGGCCCTGCCTACACCATCTATGATGAAGCCCTGACCACCCTGAGTCTGTCCAGACTATCCACCAGGCACCGAGAAGCTCTGGAGAAGTTTGGAAGGGGACTGCTGCATCATCCACGTCTCAGACATATGCTGCCGCCTGACGCGCCTCGCCCGGTCCGTGCCACCAGACACCACAACAAGATAACGCCCCTAAAGGCGTCGCGCACGGACCGGTACAGACTCAGCGCGATGCCCACCATGGTGCGAGCCATCAATCAATAGTATTTTCCTTCTAGATTAGACTTAGCTTTATGATTAATGTTAAGTATTTCCACACCCCCTCTGTACATTTTCAGTTTGTTAACTGCCTGAATAATAAACCGTTTATTATTATTATTATTATTATTATTATTATTATTATTATTATTATTATTATTACACACACACAAAAAGGTCAGGAACACATGTCAACAACATCGCTTCTGGTCATGCCGTATTAATGGAGCACAGGAATCCTCGCACCGAACAACAAAACTCGCTGCCAAACCTAAGAGTGTTGTAGCTTGGAGTTGTTTCATGGTATTAATTGAATGACGAATTGGTGATTTCTCCAATTCTGTATTCTCTAGCCTCTCTCTCTCTCTCTCTCTCTCTCTCTCTCTCTCTCTCTCTCTCTCTCTCTCTCTCTTAATCCCACAGTCAATTTTGTTTTATTACCGCAGTCCCTGAAGTTTAATCCCTCTTTTATTTATTCATTTATTTATTTATTTATCTATTACCTATTTATTTATTTTTGTATCCAAATCTTGACATCCAACCCTATTATTTTTTAGCAACCCTGGAATGTAGTTTACCTCTGTACTGCAACCTTATAAAATTTTAATCCCCCCTCTTGTTGTTCTTCTGCAACCTTAACTCACAAACTTTATTTCCTTAGGAGTCGTACTTTTTTTTTTTTTTATCGAAACCTCCACGTCACAATACTTATTATTATTTTTTTCTTAACCAACCTGTTTGTGTACTCTCAATCTTCAACTCTTAACTTCAACTATATCTCACTGAATTTTTAAATTTCTTGTATCCTCACTCCCATTATTTTTAACTTCCTGAATACTGTTTGCTATTGCATCTAAACACTTAAATCCCATCTCACAATCTCCATTTATGTAACCTAAATCCACTTCGTTCTTGTATCCCAAAACCTGAACAAGAAACTCCATTATTTTACTTTGAATCTAGTCTATTTTTTTTTGTACTCATATTCCCAAAACCCATCTCAAAACCTTAATGATTTTCCATAAACTCAAACTATTCTTGTATTCCAAACCCTAAACCCCAACAACCTCCTTTACCTTCCTTCAATTCACAATGATCTTTTACCAAAACCCTAAAACCTCCATTACTTTACCCTAAATTCAATCTGTTTATATACCCAAAAATCCTAACGCTCAAGCACACCTTAAAACCTCATAACTCACTCCTTCCCTGTAACCCAAAACCACAACACACACAAACATAAAAAAAAAAAAAAAACACACAAACCCAATCATTTTTTCTTCCATACTCCAGACTCCCACACGGAACGTCATTACCAGGCCATTAGAGTGAAAGTAAAGCTGAAAGGGAGGACTACGAGAAACTACACGTATCAAAGTGCAGTCCAGTCAACAAGCATATGCGAGGGAGGGTGGCTGGAGCACTAATAGCACCGGGATAGCCAGACACACATCGCCATCATCGACTTTAGCACGGGGGAAGCGTTCACCTATCAAAGCCTGCATGCTGAACTCTACCAACTCTCTTTTTTTATATTTCCATTTGCCGGATGTGCAAAAATACAAACTATATGCATAAATAATGAGAGGGAGGGACGGGGGACGGGGGAGAGAGAGAGAGAGAGAGAGAGAGAGAGAGAGAGAGAGAGAGAGAGAGAGAGAGAGGGGAAGGGAGAATCTGCCTCCAATTTACACTATTTTTTTTTCTTTCGTTTACACACACTCTCTCTCTCTCTCTCTCTCTCTCTCTCTCTCTCTCTCTCTCTCTCTCTCTCTCTCTCTCTCTCTCTCTCTCTCTCTCTCACTTTTATTCTGAACGGTTTTCCTCGTTTTACTGTTTATCTATTTCTTTCTTTGGTGTTTTGCATAACTTTTAATTCAAAATACCGTTTTGTTTTTATTTATTTATCTTTTTTTATTATTTTTCTCTCTCCTTTGAATAAGGTCGAGTGTGTGTGTGTGTGTGTGTGTGTGTGTGTGTGTGTGTGTGTGTGTGTGTGTGTGTGTGTGTGTGTGTGTGTGTGTGTGTGTACACCAAATTCCACACATCCATCGAAACTAAAAGCCTCACACACACACACACACACACACACACACACACACACACACACACAAAGTAGCTGAGTGATTCATTAAAATCACTGGCCATGGGAGGAGGGTAAGAATAGAGTTACTCAGCACGCCATTACAAGGAGAAAATCGACGACCATTAGCACACACGTGATCAAAACAATGTATGACTAATGGGTGAACCTGAGATAGAACACGAGGCCTAACCAGAGAGAGAGAGAGAGAGAGAGAGAGAGAGAGAGAGAGAGAGAGATGGAGGTATGAAGAAAAAGGTGATGGTTTAATGCTAATGCCAAATGAGAAGCCAGTAATGGTTAATAGAAAAAAATGAATTAGCGGATACCATAAAATAGATAGATAAATAGATAAATAGATAGATGGATAGATGGATAGACGGAAAAATAGATAAGTAGATACACAGGTAGACAAACAAATAACTAGATAAAGAAACTGGTAATTGATAAATCTACACACACACACACACACACACACACAAACACATCCATCCATAAATACATAAATACATACATTACAGTACAGTAAATATATACGCACACATGAATTAATCACAACTTTTCAAATACATTATACATTATACATAAAACACTCCCTACATCACTAAATGAACTAAATGAAAAAGAAATATTAAAAACCAACATGTGTGCAAAGAGGAGACGAGTGGAGATGATGATATAATGATGATGGTGATGGTGATGATGTGGGTGCAAGACATTGATAAACATGAAGGGAGATGAGTTTACATACGAAAAACAATCTCTCTCTCTCTCTCTCTCTCTCTCTCTCTCTCTCTCTCTCTCTCTCTCTCTCTCCTCTCTCTCTCTCTCTCTCTCTCTCTCTCTCTCTCTCTCGTTTTTCCGTAAAAGCAATCAATTTATATTTTTTTCGTTCCTAATTATCCCTAATATTACCTAGTCTACCCTCTACTAACAGCTAATTCTGCCCTAACGATGCAGCTTGCCTTCCTTTCTTCCCTTGCTCTCTCTTATGGCTTCCCGCGGTGTGAGAAGCGCCTGAGATTGCAGTCCCTTCCCCTTAGCGACTGAATTATTACCACACCCTTGGGAGTTCGCGCCTCATCCCCTTCTCTCCCTCTTCTCTCTCCTTTAGCCACGTCAGAAGCGGCAGGGAAAAGACCCCAAATACTGACTGCGCTATCCCGGTTGGTGTAAATCTGCCTGACCACTTAATTATCATTCATTGCAACTTTTTTTTTTTTTATCGGTTTTAATGATATCGCTTAGTTTATACGTTCACTATTATTCTCTGAGCCGCGAATCCTTTCCCGGAGGTGTCGATGAGGTCGTAATTCTGACAAGCCAATCGCGTCCTCGTGTTTCACCTGATAACGGGAGTTGGGAGTGTGCGGGTCGGGATGAGACGGACTTGCTCATTTACCCACGAGGCTTCAGTATGTGTGCGTTCGTTAGCTTCATGCTTGACACTTATATTATTGTTTCCGGCGTTCAGTTTTATAGTCAACGCAGACGTAAAGGTTGTTTTTTGCGTGGCCGAACTATGTCAGACGCTTATGTTTCAGTCTGTGTACTTAGTAGTGTGTCTATATAATCATGTATTAAAAGGAAATATATTCATAACACTTACGGGTTTACTGCTCGTTTTCTATAAGGGAACTGGCGGGACGAAGACACAACATACCTGGAACAAGAGGATAAACATTCATTAGTGACGGTAAAGGTGCTGACGTATGAAGTAACGTATAAAAAAAAAATACTGCAAAAGGAAGAATAAAAGGAAGAAGGGAGGAAAGAAGAAACTAAAACGATTCATTTAAAGATTCTGAAATCAAGCAGAAACACAAAAAAGAAAAACGGAAGAAAGGAATAAAGAAACCACACAATAAATATGACAAGACAGGGAAGGAGGATGAAAAAGAAAAAAAAAACATGAAAAGTAAATAGTGTACAACAGAGGAGGAGAACGAGGAGGAGGAGGAAGAGGAGGAGGAGAAGGGAATGCTGTTAAATGCAGAGAACAGAGAAAGAGAAAAAAATAACAAAAACTCAAACAATAGTAACACAATAACATTCAAGAAGTAAGGGAAGAAGGGAAGGATTCAAGGAAATGCGAATAATGTGCACACAGAAAAAAAAAACGTGAAAATTTAAGGAAGAAATAAAAGCAAAAAATAAAACGTGTGAAAAACCAGCAATATATGGAAAAAGGATGGAAGTAAAGCGATAATGGAAGGAAGGGGAAGAGGGAAGGGTAAGAGAGAGAGAGAGAGAGAGAG
Organism: Scylla paramamosain; assembly: GCF_035594125.1. Taxonomy (NCBI): domain Eukaryota; kingdom Metazoa; phylum Arthropoda; class Malacostraca; order Decapoda; family Portunidae; genus Scylla; species Scylla paramamosain. Next base: position 16,555,244 of record NC_087156.1, read on the forward strand.
AGAGAGAGAGAGAGAGAGAGAGAGAGAGAGAGAGAGAGAGAAAGGGTCACTTTACTTCTACTCTTGCCTATCTTTCCATTTTCTTTTCATTCTTTCTCTATTTTTCTTTCGTTCATCTCAACCATCCGCCCCCCAGCCCCCCCATCTTCCACGATCTCTCTCCTCACCCTCCCCAACAGACACATCTACACACACCATGAAATAACACCTTTCATTTTTTATATTTTCATTTATCTATTTTTTTTTTTTTTAATGTAATAACCAGTTACGTAATATAGCAAAGTAGCAAATGAACGCACGATGACCAGTTAAAGTACAGGTAACATTAACCGCTCGCACCAACAACACTGCCTCGTTTGCCCTTCATTGCTATTACGCCAACGAGCTCAATTCAATCTAAATTACGGAAAAAGAACAGTGCACCATAAATTGCTAAAAAAGAAAACGTAATTTAGGGTGAGCAGAGAGAGAGAGAGAGAGAGAGAGAGGAAGGGATGGCAGCGGGCGGGAGAGAGAGAGAGTACGGGAAAGAGAGAGGAAAGGGAAGGAAGGGAAGGGTGTTCATGTGAGCGAAGAACTGAATAATTCGGGTAACGAGGTTCTCTCCTGCAGCAGAAGTAGCAACGACAGGAAAATGCTACTTGACTCCTCCTCTACCTCCATTTCCCCCTTTTCCTCCCTCTCTCCCTCTCTCTCTCTCTTCCTCCTCTACCGTCGCTAATAAATGCCAAAGTAAGGAATTCTTCTTACACAATCTACATGTAAACGAGAATCACCAAAGCTCGCTCTCTTTACACTCAGGTGCGCTTCCAATAAGGAGCCTCGGCCGATCAGGGAGCATAGCAGCGCCTTGTCTTATATTAACGCCGTCACTTATCGTTCAGGCCTCCGTCACCTCCCGTTACCCAGATACCGACGATACAAGGTTCTACAGAATTCTCGCCCTTGCACACAGGCGGTAGAGGTTCTGTAGTTATTCTGTATAGTGTTTAGGAGTTAGGTGTGTCGTTGTGTTCTTTCTTTGCGAGCTTAGAGGTGATGTTTCTTTCCTTCATCTCATTGCAATAGATACTGTCTTCGTTTGTTTGTCTGTCTGTCTGTCTCTGTCTCTCTCTCTCTCTCTCTCTCTCTCTCTCTCTCTCTCTCTCTCTCTCTCTCTCTCTCTCTCTCTCTCTCTCTCTCTCTCTCATATGTCCCTCTTTCCTCAGATCCTGTTATTAAGTATCTACACCCAAGTCATGTCTCAGTCTTTTTTCTTGCATCAAACAACGAGCTCTCTCTCTCTCTCTCTCTCTCTCTCTCTCTCTCTCTCTCTCTCTCTCTCTCTCTCTCTCTCTCTCTCTCTCTCTCTCTCTTTGACGGACAGTTTCATCGGGGTCAAGTTACAGAAGCATTTCGTGTTGCTTGATGATAGGAATGGCATGCTTTTGCCCCTAATGTGGCCGTGACATGATATCTGATATTTTTTTGTGGCTTTTTGTAGTCACTTTTGTTATTAGTGGTGGGTAGTGAGCTGGAATGTGTAGATGGAGTTATGTTTATTTTATTTTAACCTAACTTTATCTTAAATTCCCTTACCGTATTGAAGTTACTATAATCTTATTTGACCTTGCATTACCTAACATAATCTAACCTAATTTTACCTTACCTAACCTTACTTAGCACAAATTATCCTGACCTAACGTTACCTTACCTAAGCTAGCCTAACTTGCCTAGCCTGGTTTAACATTACCTAACCTTGCCTTACCTTAACTAATCTTCCCTAACATAGCATAACAAATGATAACACAACTGGAAGAATGTTTGAGAAAATAAACATGAGAAACGTACATCTAACAAGACATAACCTAACTTAAACTTACCTAACAGCACAGGAAGGAAGTTAAAGATGAGAGAAAAATATATACTGGAGAAAATCTATTAATCTATTTTTACTTCACGTTAATTTAGACTCCAATAAATCAGATTAAAACTTAAACCCAATTATTTCACAGGATAAAATGAGATATTCTCCTGAGACGAGGCACATTCTCTCTCTCTCTCTCTCTCTCTCTCTCTCTCTCTCTCTCTCTCTCTCTCTCTCTCTCTCTCTCTCTCTCTCTCTCTCTCTCTCTCTCTCTCTCTCTCTCGAAGTCTACCTCAGGAAACTTAATATTAAGACTCCAGCTATACCTGCCTTGACTTCCTTCGTATGTACGAGATCAGTAGAGTCAATTTGGAACACTAGGGAGGGAGGGAGGGATGGGAAGGGCGAAGGAATGGAGGAGGAGGTGGGGATGAGGCGAGGAGTTCTTTGATCCGCTACGCTCTGACCTGATTACCCCTGCCATCTCCCCCTTCCCATCTCCCCAACCAAAGCCTCCTTGCCTCCCCCTCCCCCTCTCCCCCTACAACTCTAAACTAAAATCAATAGTGAGCGAGATATTGGATATTTTACAGCTCCGGGGTGACTGATAGCAGCTGACTGGTGGTGCTGATGACTCGATGGGGAGCTGGGGAGGCTGGTGATGGTGAGGGTGATGGTAAGGTTGATAGTGTTTGTGTGTGTGTGTGTGTGTGTGTGTGTGTGTGTGTGTGTGTGTGTGTGTGTGTGTGTGTGTGTGTGTGTGTGTGTAAGGAGGATATGAATGTGCAACGCCCTTTTTTTTTTTTTAGAATTCACTGAGTGCTGGACACACACTCTCTCTCTCTCTCTCTCTCTCTCTCTCTCTCTCTCTCTCTCTCTCTCTCTCTCTCTCTCTCTCTCTCTCTCTCTCTCTTTCTACAACGATGGATGAATGGTGAGAGAAAAGGACGTGTGTGTGTGTGTGTGTGTGTGTGTGTGTGTGTGTGTGTGTGTGTGTGTGTGTGTGTGTGTGTGTGTGTGTGAGGCGGAGGAGGAGGGGAAGGCGTGCCAGAAGAGATCCAGAAAAGTGAATGACGCGTCTGATGAAGATCGAACCCAATACATTAAGACACGACGTCACTTCTATCCGAGAAACACAAGGTACATTCAGCGTGAAAAAAAAAAAAAAAAAGAGAACACCAACTTAACATCAACAAAAAACCTACAAACACAATTAAGTACTCGCCTCAGATTAACGTTGACTTACCCCGAAAGGTTCATTACGCAGTACTCGAATCCAGCTTAACAATTAGACTTCATCAATGTTGCATTCTCGTAAAACATTCAACGCTATTTCAGCCTGACAGCAGCTTCATCATCGGCAACGAGAGGAGGAGCGAAAGAAGGCAAACATGTAGAGGAGACCAGCTGTGACCCGTGACTGGTGTTGGTGGTAGTGATGGTGGTAGTGACGTAGGGGAGCACCCATCATCCTGAATTCACCCACTTGAATTTTTCTAAAGGTCTGAGCCACTATTTGATTTACGTTCCCCAGACCAGCAGTCAGCATGGAACAACCCCCATCTCCTCTCCTATTCCTTTACGTTCACATCTTCTAGTTCTTATTCAGCGTTAAACTTTTTTTCTCCTTCATATTCACTGTATCTCCTTCCTCTTTATTGGATTTGCCTTCTCGGTTCTCGGAACTACAACCTAACAAAATATCCCCTGAAGAGCATCATTGGATAGAAAGCTGCAGCACTTACTAAGGATTTATCTTTAAAAGGTTCGACGTTTTATCTCGACTACACTTCACAGGGTGGTGGAAGTGACTAGGATTTCCAAGGATGTCTTCATGATGCAAGTGATAGTTTAACAAGAAATCTACACTGTCAATAGGACTAACATATATGACAAATTGACTAATCATTTCTGTGGCCTTTGAAAAATAGCCTTAATAACAGCCCAGAGCGTTTGGGGATAAGACCCTTATTCTTAAACTCACAGGAATCATTGTACCTTGCTGTCTGTGAGTGAAAGAGAAAGCGAAAAGGTTTACTTGATAGCTCTACCCTTAAGCATTTACTTTTATCATTCACACACACTTTTCTCTACATTTTTCGCAGTATTCCCTTCACTGAGGTGCTCCTTCCTTTCCCTGTCCTCCGCCTCGCGCCCTCCCGCTTCCTCCCCGAGAGCACCATGAACACGAGGGAAAAAAATCAAATTCACCCCACAAAACCAGAAACCGCTCCAATAAATGTCATTGACAGATTGGTAAATGGTGCTGGACATTCTTTTTATGCCACGCGGCGCCCAAACCAGTAAGTGGGAGGGAAGTGAACCACCAGTCAGGCTCTATTCTGTATGTGCTTGTTCTTGTTCTTTCAATAACTAAAGGCATTTCTCCATTTTTCCGGTATTTTATGATACTGATCCTCTCTCTACTCTCATAACGCATGTTTCCTTAACTGTGTGTGCTTGTTCTCTCTATTACACAAGGCATTTCTCCATTTTTTTTTTCCGGTTCTTTATGAAATTAACTCTCCTACGGCTCCATGACACATCTTTCCTTCAGTCTTAGTGATGGAGGTGTTGGAATGTTACTTTAGATTATCAGTCACCACGTTAGCAAGCTCGTAGTGAACATATCATTAACATTACAACCTTTCACTGCTATTTGTTATATTTCTTTTTTTGTACTGGTTAGACATTGGAGCATTTATCCTTTTAATCACTTCTTCCTCGTAGGTGCGTGTGTAGAATCGGTACTGTGCTTTAAGTGTTGTGAATTTAAGTGTAAAGTTAAGGAAGACGTGCTAACTTACATCAGACCTTAAAAGAAATAGTGGTAAAAAAATAACCATGTGAATTTCGTCTTTTTCTCGTGTTAATGTTGGAAAAAAATTATACTGATACGCGTTCATTCAATGAGGACGTTCGTAAATGTATGTTGATCAGATTACATGTCCCAGTAGGTGTGTGAAAGATTGCCTCAAAGAAAATGAAGTAGTAGTGTTTCGAAGTTTATATAAAGTATACATGAGCCAAAAAAAAAAAAACGTTAGAACTCGATCATGCCAACTACAAAATATAGAAAGACAGGAAAAAACGAAAACAAAAAATCAGGACATGTTGCAATATATCGTGGCAAAAGCAATGCTGAAAAAGTAAAAGTCACCAGCATTTTTCACAACTTTCCACCAAATGAATAAAGGAGAGAGACACGCAGCAACAAAGGACCAGGAAACACTAACTGATGATCCACTGCTACAAATGCTTCATCCAACCCTGAAAACTGAACAAGAATCAACGAACCTGCCGCATTAAAATTACCAGTGAGCCACAGACACTGAACCACCATCAGCAGAGGCAAGGAGCGAAAGCAGAAGTGACAACAGAAAACGCAGAGAGGGATAGAGACAAAGACAAGAGAGGGCCAGGCCATGAGCAGAGACAGAAGCGACAAAAGAAGACACAGAAAGAAAAAGAAAGTAAAACGGAGAGACAGAGGCAAAAAGTAAAAACTTAAGTACAACAGAAAACGGAGAGAGGGAGGCAGAGAAACGAGGGGACACAGAGGCAGAGAGAGAGAATGTGCATGAACGAGATGATCTGATAGTGAAACAAACAAGATTCAAGGAAGTAAAGAGGGAAGGTATTTTGGTGACCGAGGCAAGAAGTACAAGCTTTAGTACAACAGAAAACGGAGAGAGAGAGACAAAGAAACAGGGGGACACATTGTGTGTGTGTGTGTGTGTGTGTGTGTGTGTGTGTGTGTGTGTGTGTGTGTGTGTGTGTGTGTGTGTGTGTGTTAAACAAAGCATTCAGCAAGTCACTATATATATGTGCTGTGCGCTGACTTTGTATATTTTCTTATTATATTTTTATTTTTTATCTTTTCTTGGACGTGGAGACAAGCTATTTACGCTAGAGAGAGAGAGAGAGAGAGAGAGAGAGAGAGAGAGAGAGAGAGAGAGAGAGAGAGAGAGAGAGAGAGAGAGAGAGAGGGCATATATGTATACAACAGAACAATGGAAAATACAACAAACACTTGGATGGGTTGAAAAAAGCTGGAGGCAAAAGAATTTCCCCTCTCTCTGAAAAAAAGAAAAAAAATTGTCCTCTTCCCGCGAGAAAATGAAAAAAAAATTAAGAAAAAACGACAAAAGAACAACAACAACAACAACAACGCATTAATCCCTGAGGTCACCTGATATACTCCTCTTGGAGAACTGAAAAAAAGAGAAAACCAAAAAAAAAAAAAAAAAAACAAGGAAAGTCATCACATGTAAAAAAAGAAAAGAAAATGGATATTGAAGAACAAAACAGCAATAAGAACACAAAGGCAATAACACAACGCAACACAACACAACATAACACACTGGGTCTCTCTCTTTTTTTTTCTTTCCCCCGTCACACTCACACTTACGTAGAACTCAACACCAAATGAAAGAATGAGAAAGAGAAAAGGAGGAATGAAAATATAGTGTGAAGAGAAAATGGGAAAAAAGAAGAAAAAAAAATTTGCTCGCCACTTCGTTTGATTTTTCATGCTGGTTTTCGTTTGCTATTTTTTTTAAGTTCTTAATTTTTTTCTACCCAGGTCTTCAAGTTTATTTCTTAAATCCCCCCCACCCTCTCTCTCTCTCTCTCTCTCTCTCTCTCTCTCTCTCTCTCTCTCTCTCTCTCTCTCTCTCTCTCTCTCTCTTACACAGCACTGTACACATCTCTCCTTTGGATTGGCCTCCACTGTGTTACCTCTCACTTCTTCACTCTCCCCTCTCTCCCTGTACGGTGGAAAGAGCGTCCCACATACCAACACTCCGCATCAGATTTTTCTCGATAAACGTCACTTGAATATCAATGCGAAGAGAGGGAGGGAGGTGGTGAGGTAGCGTCGGTGGAGGGCATCTGTCATCCCCCTCCTGGTCCTCCTAGGGACACCAGAAGGTCACCAGGACTAAAGAAGGCTTGGCAGGGAGATCGTTGTTGGTCGATGTTCCTTTCACCAGTCTCACCAGAAGCCGCGATTAAGAGTAATGGTGACTTGGGCAATCATAAGGCGCCAGCTGGTTCACCACATCGCGCAGAGAATATAAGAGAGGAGAGCTGGAGAGAGATGAGCGATGGTGATGAAAGGGAATGATGAGACAGAGAGACAGACACAGAAAGAAAGAGGAACGCACACAGATACAGATGGGGGGATGTGAAGGGTACAATGTGGTTTTCAAAGGAGGGAGAAGGGAAAGGGAGAGGGACAGAAAAAAAAAAAAAATCGAAAATCAGTTGAACGTGAAATCCAATTTGAATAAGCCGCGGCTCGAAATGTTTGATATTCCTGGCACCTCCCTCCCCTCGTGTTGCAACATTCTCACGTGCCTTAGCTCTCTTTTTTCTTTCCTTTTATTGGAGGGAGGCAGGTATAAATACACGGATTCAAAGGCCTTTACATAATCTCTTTTTTTTTTTTTTTCCAGTATTTGGGAGTCCTTTTTTCCTACTGCATTGTCGTTTACACCTTTTTTTCACCAATAGCTTCATTTCCTTGTTTTCTTTTATTCAAATAGCTTCGTTTTCTTTCTCTGCTGCAAGTCCATTTTCGTTCTTTTTTTTTTCCTAATTATTTTGTTTTATCTTTCTCTTTTACTCCAGTACCCTCGTTCTCTCTTTGTACCGCAGCTTGATCTCTCTCTCTCTCTCTCTCTCTCTCTCTCTCTCTCTCTCTCTCTCTCTCTCTCTCTCTCTCTCTCTCTCTCTCTCTCTCTCTCTCATCCGCAGCCTCATTTTCTCCCACCATCGGCGATTCAGGAGCGCGTCTCGAATCACGGTGATGTCCTTCTTCTGGCTCACTCCCAGAAACTCTCGTTAAGGATCTCCTCAAAGAGTCCCTGACGTGGCAACTTTCCTCCGTCCAAAGGCTGGCTCATTACAAGCCCCCGCAGTCGAGACTGTAAGCTACAAACGAGACCTTAATGCAGCCAAGTTCCCGCCGGGTGAGACCAACAATGCACGCGGCAACGACTCGGCTACGCTAGTTTCTTCTGAGTTGAATCGTGTGGCTTAACTGACCTGGAGAGCCTGAAGAGACGATTTCCTCATTACCAGGAAATGATAGCACGGTCTTCCCTTGCTCCAAGAGACTGCGGGAGGCGGGGCGTGAAGGGACGAGGCCTGTGTGTGGGGGGGGGGCGAATTGCGGGAAGGTATTTGCGTGGTGCAGTGAACTTTTTTCCATGTCTGGCCAGGCGCTTGACTTGGAAGTTTTATACGTAATGTTCTGAGCAGTGAGGCATAAGAGGTGGTGAGGTTTAGTGGCTGGGCGGTGCTGAGTTAACTGCTGGGATGACGATACGGTGCTAAGTGCTGGCTGGTTACTGCGGTGACCGGAGAGAGAGAGAGAGAGAGAGAGAGAGAGAGAGAGAGAGAGAGAGAGAGAGAGAGAGAGAGAGAGAGAGAGAGAGAGAGAGAGAGAGAGAGAGAGAGAGAGAGAGAGAGAGCATGAACCAGCGCGCAGCATCCTCAGGCTAACCAACCAGTGCAATGGGGGTAACCAAATCAAGGGGATGTAGATGACTAAGGAATTGGTTCTCAAACGCGGAAGTAGATGACGGGAATAGACTCCGTAATCAGGCTGTTAGTGTGGAGTCAGCAGAGAGCGTTGAGTAGATCAGATAAATTTGTGGATAGAAATAGGATACAGGCACCGTTTTATATAGGAACTGCCACGTGTAGACCTATTGGCTTATTGGAAATTACGTTATGTTATGTTTGACACCAATGGCGGAACCCAATACGAAACTCATATCTGCATTTCACGAGTGATAATATACAAATGATCTTTCCACCTCTTCATCCTCGTAATACATTCTCCGGGCACAGTGGGGCGGATCCAGCTTGTTTATGCTATCCCAGTACCTTTCTCATACATGGATTTCACAAATGACAAATATACGAGCGATCTTACCACCTCCTCATCCTCGTAATACATTCCCCGGGCTCAGTGCGACGGGATTCAGCGCCTCGTAAAGCTCTCCATGCCACGAGTCGCTGCTTCGGAACGACTGCCTGGGGAAAAGTCCGCTGCTTAGTCGTGTATTGGGCGGCTGTCACGCTCCTGCCAGACACGTTGAAATGTAATTTTGGAGGTTTCCCTTCCGGCTCTGGTTGTCAGGTGGAGGTACAGTCCTGGTTAGGAGTCGAGTAACACACCACCGCGCTCCCTTCCTCAGTGTTTAGTTTTCCTTTAGTCTTGAAATCCTTTGATCTGCTAAGAGTGTATCAGTTGTCGGGTTATGTAAGATCAGCAGCAACTCAGAGGTTTAACTTTATTCCGGATACAATTATAACATCCTATTAAGTTTAAGAATTATACTTATCGCAATGAAGGCTTTAAAAATTATCCGCAGTTACTTATCCATTATTAGTTATGTTCCCCCTTTACTCATTCCTAACTAATAATAGGTAATTTTATGAAGCCAGGTAAGTGTCTCTAAGTACTGAAAGTGTTAAGATTGAGGGAAAACACTAGACATAATGGCAATAAATACTGAAAATTACTCGATCTCTAACCACGACTATACGAAATACACGTCCTGTTTACTGTCTGACCTGGAGTGATGACGAAGCAGGTCTGCGCGGTCAGGTAAGCGGAGGGACGTGTTTTGCACCATGACGAGAAGTTAGATTCCAGACGTGAGCAGAGGCAATGCAGCACAAACTCGCGCTTCCCTCAGCAAGATAAAGCGATGGATTAAGTGTATGGATTAAGCGACCATCCATCATCGAATTGACTTCCGCGAGCGAGGGGAGGGAAGCTTAAAGTCATGATCATTCCTCCACCGAAGCCACACTGATGACACCAAAATCGTTCCTCTTTTGTAGTTTATTAAAATTTATAAGCATTAGTTTGGACCAAAAATCATTGTAGCCCTATCTATCTATCTATCTATCTATCTACCTATCTATCTATCTACCTATCTACATATCTACCTATCTATACATCTATCTATCTATCTATCTAACTCTCGAATACAACACTAACACCAAACCAAGCGTGAAGATCTTGAAAGTAGCCAAGGTTAAAGAAGGGAAGGGAGCTCGGTGAAGGGAAAATGAAGGGAGAGGAATGGATGTTTGGAGGGAGAAGCGCTTCCCGGGAGAAATAACTACAAACGAGCATGGACTTTCTACATAGAGAGGCAAGGAAGGGAGGCAGGAAGGCTGGGAGGGAGAGAGGGAAGGATGGACTAAAGGCGCGTGTGATTTGTGATGCTGAGAAATGATCAGATGAAGGATAAAAAATGAATGACAGATTATGAAGGATCCTGGAGAATAGATGGACCGAGAGAGAGAGAGAGAGAGAGAGAGAGAGAGAGAGAGAGAGAGAGAGAGAGAGTAGGAGAGAGAGAGAGAGAGAGAGAGAGGCACTGGGGAAGAAGCTGGGAGTGAGAGACCAGGAGCAGACTGACGTACGGGAGACCAGGAGAGGTGAGAAGGAGAGGGGGCGAGGAGGGAAGGGATGGTGAGGGAACGTGAATGGCTGGTAAAGTTTCGGGAAAGACACAAAGGCAAGGAAGAAAGAAACATCACCTGGGGAGCGGAGTGGTACTTGAGGGAGGAGGAACAGATACTATAATAAAATTTACCATGAAAAAGAGTGCCAGCCTCAGAGCGACAGAAGTGACATATTCAGTTACAGGGGAGGGCAGGAAGGAGGAGGAGGAGAAAGGGAAACAAAAAACGATACCTGAAGTGAAAGAGGAAACACAAAGAGCAGAAACGTGATGTCTTTTCGAGGAGGTGAGACTGGCAGGGAGACGAGGATACGAGGACAAGAGAGCACTGTGAGGACGGAGAGAACGAGGAGCAAGTTTAGGAGAAATCAAGACCTGGGGACGATATCAAATCAAGGCAGAGTTAGGAGGTCACGGAAGGAGAGGAGGAGAGGGAAAAGAAGGAAGAGACAAGGAAGAAAAACGAAGACGAAAGCATGGAAATAGAAAACAGGAAAAAAAAGAAGGAACGAGGGGTAGGAGAGAGAACGAAAGGAGGAGAGCGGGGAGAATGAGAACTGCCGGAGATGGGGAGAGGAAATCGAGGGGGAGATGAAGGGGCGAGGGACCAGGAGCCGCTGCTGAACAAGACGGATGACGCGCCGTATATTACACTCCCCCGCCCGGAGGCTGACGTGGCACCCCCGGCGTATTCCATATAGACCCTCTCGCTTCCTCCTTCTCCTCCTCCTCCTATATACTTTTACCCTGCACGTTGTTTGATAGCAGTATGTTTAGTTTTACTTCACAGGATTTAACGTCTCGCTATCTGTTCTTCCTTTGTGTTCGTATGTGTTTCTCTTCTTTTTCTTCCTCTTCCTCTTCTTTTTCCTTCTTCTCATTTCAAGAGTAAGGGTAATAAATTCAATATGCATTTCTGAGAGTGACTGGATAATATTACGGGCTGCTCTCTCTCTCTCTCTCTCTCTCTCTCTCTCTCTCTCTCTCTCTCTCTCTCTCTCTCTCTCTCTCTCTCTCTCTCCTCTCTCTCACATCACCCAAAACACCTTTCTTTCCTAGTCTTAATTAAATCTTTTGAAATTACGTACAAAGAAATAAAAAAAAGAAAAAAGGTGCAATAACAAAGCAAAGCGAAAAAAAAAGAATGAAAATAATAATGATAATGGTGATAATGATGATAATAATAATAATAATAATAGTAATAATAATAATAATAATGATAATAATAATAATGTCTGGCGAGGGATATGAAATGCTCACAAAGAGGAGGGAAGGAAATGCGAGTCGGTGAGAGGCAACAAAAGTAATTAAGGTGGAGGACAAAAGGCATCACTTGTTGACAGGCGAGAGAGAGAGAGAGAGAGAGAGAGAGAGAGAGAGAGAGAGAGAGAGAGAGAGAGAGAGAGAGAGAGAGAGAGAGAGAGAGAGAGAGAGAGAGAGAGAATAGGTGGGTGGATATCACATCTTCCGTCTTTTCCTCCATCTCTCTTCTTCCTCCCTCTCCCTCTCTTTCCTCCTTCCCTCTGTGCGTCGCCTCCAATGAAAACTAATCATAAGGGATGTACGAGCAAGGAACAAATGAAGGAGTAATCAAGGGGGATTACACATAAGCAAGAAGGTAAAGCCTCGTCCACCCGCGTCACACAGCATCTCTCGCGCCACCATCAGACAGACACCCATTGCCCTCTCTCTCTCTCTCTCTCTCTCTCTCTCTCTCTCTCTCTCTCTCTCTCTGATGACAAAGACACCAGTAACGTTTTTTCCATTACCGTAAGAAACGCCCCAGTAACTAGAGAGAGAGAGAGAGAGAGAAAGTTGGCACGAGCTGTGACTGCCCTTCACTAAGTAACCTCCGATAGCATCTTCGCTTACTCCGTTTATCAACCTTTTAAAAAGAACCAAAAGAGTCAGAAGAGTAAAAAACTGAATTTACAGCCTACTAGCGCGGGGTATTACCTTTGTGTCAGAAAAAATGACATTGAGTAGGAGGTGCAAACAGTAATCCAGGAACAAAGGCACGGACGAAACCTGGAGGACGCGGGGTTTGGAGTGGCGGCCAGCGAGCAGCCTCAGGTAAAGGAGTTGATCCCGACGCCTAAAACCTGAGCCGGGGACCTCGCATTCAGCGGCAGTAATTACCCGCGTCCCACATCGCGCGCGACACATCGGGCCGACCACGCTAAGCTGCTTCCCTTTGTGCACGAGGGCATTAGTGTGTGATATGGATGACGCCGCGGTGCAAACACTCACAACCCTGGACAGTGTGCTGGGAGGGATACAGCCATGCAACTCTACCACCATACTCTGACACGTTTTTGTCGCCTTATCTCGGCCGAGTCTGACAGGCTGCAGTGGAAGTTATTGAGGTTTACAGCACCATTCTCAAGAAGGGTTTACATGATTCTAGGGAGAGTTTAATAAGGACGCAACATCGTCAAAGGGGAAAACATCATAAAAACTAGATTAATTACCTCCGTGGTCTTTAAAAAATAACCCTAATGAGAGACCAAACCGTTTTAAAAGAACACCAGCCCAGCCACTCATACACCGTGACTACTGCAATGCCTATAAACTACAAAACTCTCACTGTATCGCCAGCAACACAGGAGCAAATTGGTAAAAAGGCCGCACCCGCGCCATAGTGAACCTTGGAAATGATGACTGTTGCTCTAAATAAAAGGATTGAATTTTCAGTGTGGCAATGCCGGCCGGAGTACGATGGGGCGAAACACAAAACGCACACGGGCAACAAAATATATGTGAGTGTGTATGTGTATATAAATGAAAGTCCGAACAGGTGTGATGGCAGGGGAGAGCAGTGAGCTGTATGCGCTGTGTGGCTGACCAGATCACATCAAATGAATGCTGCACACAACGGAGACCCCCAAATACTACGTGCGTGCTTGTGTGTGTGTGTGTGTGTGTGTGTGTGTGTGTGTGTGTGTGTGTGTGTGTGTGTGTGTGTGTGTGTTACGTGTGTGTGTGAGTGTGTTTTGTAATGCCTCATCTCTCGTTCACTTAATAACGTTCACCATTCACTTTCACTGCGTTCACCGTTCTCCTTTGATCTTACATCATCTGATCTGCTGAGAATCTACAAACTACCTGTCCTTTTATGAAGGCTGTCACCGTACCAGAGGACTAAGGCTGAGAGAAAACACTAGACAGTAGAAATGAATGCAGAATATTACTCGACTTCTGACCCATGACTTCATCTTCCTTCAAGTAACGCACACACTCTTACAGTAAACTTCACTTGATCAGAAGCCATTTAGAGATATTAACGGCAGCAAGAGAGAGAGAGAGAGAGAGAGAGAGAGAGAGAGAGAGAGAGAGAGAGAGAGAGAGAGAGAGAGAGAATATAACTCCATCCCTCCGTTCTTTTGTCCAAAACACTCCCCGCCTTCAGCAGACCACAGGTTCCCCTTCACTTTTCCTTCGCTTGAGTGTCGTAGTCATGTTGCATTTATACGGCGCCAAGGGAACAAGGGACAAGGGGAGAGGGGAGAAGAGGCACAGGGAAATCCACCTCTTCTCTCATCCCTCACTCGCCCTACAGACTCGTGTACAGTACAAACCACCACGTCTCGGCAACACCGCCTGACACTTACTCACACCTTGCACACCCCGCTCACCTTGCTCTCTTCAGCCAAGCGTCTCTTTCTCTCTCAATGTATAGATTGTTTTCCTCTTTCTTCACTTCATCTATACTCTACCTTGCTTACTCTGACTGACTGACTGACTCTCTCTCTCTCTCTCTCTCTCTCTCTCTCTCTCTCTCTCTCTCTTCTCTCTCTCTCTCTCTCTCTCTCTCTTTATTCCTATGTATGCTTAACTTTATCTCTCTCTCTCTCTCTCTCTCTCTCTCTCTCTCTCTCTCTCTCTCTCTCTCTCTCTCTCTCTCTCTCTCTCTCTCTCTCTCTCTCTCTTACCTCAAAGTACATAAATTCTTTACTTCCTTTATATTTGTATTTGCTTAATAATCAACCTTTTCTCTCTCTCTTTCCTACATTGCTTTCTTTCCTTTCCACTGTTTTTCTAAGTGCTATCATTACTTTTCCCTTTCCCGTTCCTCAATAGCATATCACTTCCTTACTACCTTCACGTATCTTATTGTTTATCATTCTCCTCTCCACTGTACTGTCTCCTTTTTCCCTCACTCCTCTATGTAGCCTCGACCCTCTCTACACGCTCCTCTCAGTATATCTTCACTTACAGCTCCCCACACAGCAGATACACGTACCTTCCTCGCCACAACTCCTCCCCACACGCCTTCCCTTGCATCCTCCTACTGTATACTGGAGCACAAACACTGCCTTGTCTTACTTGTGTACCTAAGCAAGCGATTCATATTCCTTGTTTACTCCACAAACATATCCGTATTTTCACAACGACATGGTGAGAAATTCTTGTAAATGGAGACAGAGGACCTGGCCAGCCAAGGAACGCGCATCAACTCCCTCCGTGACACACAAGCTAGCGAGTAAGCACGCAAGCAGCCTGGGAGTCCCGTGTCTTGGTAAGTGAATGAGTAACGGGACACATACGTGGTTTTTTTTGATTGGTGTAGGTTAAAATGTATCAGTTACGTGTCATCTTGTACGTACTCACATACACACATATACACATAGCCTCGAGGTTATATTCTATTATATGGGTATTGATACAGAAGAACATGTGGACATAAGAATATAAGGAAACCTACAAGATGACAGTATGGCTATTAAACATATAAAACATACATACACGCAACCTTGAAGTTACGCTGTATTATGAGAGTCTGATACGGAGGAACATAAGAACATAAGGACATAAGGAAACCTGCAATAAGACGGAAGGCCTACACGTGACAGTCCCTCTATATAACATATACGACGTACTTATATCCCCCTATCATTCCTATCCATAAATTCATCTAATCTTTCAAAACCTTCCTACTGATTCCACATACTAAAACAAGCGAAGGAACAACGCTAAACATCTGTGGCTACATTGCTTGCTGTAGAATATTATACCCCGTCAGCTTCCACATTCACGCTTACTCACTTAAAAAGCAAACACACATGCACTCTTGAACTTCCACTACACGAGAGTCTTGCCACGTGAAGGAGTGTGTTGCTGCGTTATTGCTTGCTGTAGAATATTATAGCATCTCAAATTCCACATGCACACTTACACAAGCATACATACACTCAGTCTAGAACCTCCATTACACGAGTCTTGCTACGTGAAGGAGTGAGTGCAGCTGCGGTTTTTTGTTGCTTGACGTCTAGATTGTTGCATCCCTGTGGTTTGCCAAGCCCCACCACCACCATAACAAGTAGGCAGCCTCGGAGCTCCATTACGTGAGTGTCTCAGTAAGGAACAAACTGAAGCTGCCTGCGGTTTGCTGCTCGACGCGTAGATTATCATGTCCATACGGTCTGTATCTGTCCGTCTCCTTTATGTACCTCAGGTCTCACCACACGGCGGCCTCCAACAGCAGAAACTTTATTCATTTTCCACGAAGGATCGTAAATGATAATAAACAGCGATGGGTATGCCAAGGTTGTCTGACTGTATTACTTTCCGTTATCTGGGAGTGTTAGTAAAGGATGAAAGAGAGCAGAGAAGAGATAGGAGAGGATATAAGAGACTTTGTAAAATATAAGATATAGAACAGCAAATGAGACAGGACAGCACAGAAAAGAAATGACAGAACAGATGGTAACACAACAGATATGGAATTATAGAAGAACCACGACGAAACAGAACAAATATGACAACACAGCATACCGGAAAAGACAGATGAAATACGACAGCACAGCAAAGAAAGAACAAGAGGGAGACACAACAAAAACACAAGAAACATGACAACACAGGAGACACACGACAGCACAAAAACAAAAAAAAAGAACATCACATGGAAGAAGAAAGGACAGCACATTCACTTAGTCACCACCAGTGTCGTGTAACAGGAGAATAAACGTGAGGTACTTTCCAGCTTCGCGTGACTCGCTCCAATCTTTCTCGTGGGTTAGTCAGCCCTCATCTATGTGGCCTATCGATCCTCTATACCTTAAATAGCCTCACCTGGAGTAGAGGAGTAGTACCGGAAACACCTAGACTCCCCTTCTCTCTCTCTCTCTCTCTCTCTCTCTCTCTCTCTCTCTCTCTCTCTCTCTCTCTCTCTCTCTCTCTCTCTCTCTCTCTCTCTCTCTCTCTCTCTCTCTCTCTCTCACCCTCCCTCTTTCTCCCCTCTCTGGACTCACGTTAGCTAGCCACATGTATGCGGTTCAGCAAGGGGGCTCCGTTCTACGTATTAACGCCACTGGACCCTTCTACTTGCTTCGTCAGCCATGTTTGTGTACAAGGGAATTAAGCATGCCTGGTAATGATCGTGGTGGTTGTCGTAGTGATGGTGTGGGTGTGATTGTTGTTATTGTGATGGTGGTGGTGGTGGTGGTGGTGGTGGTGGTGGTGGTGGTGGTGGTGGCTGTAGTAGTAGTAGTAGTAGTAGTAGTAGTAGTAGTAGTAGTAGTAGTAGTAGTAGTAGTAGTAGTAGTAGTAGCAGAAGTAGTAGTAGCAATAGTAGTAGTAGTAGTAGTAGTAGTAGTAGTAGTAGTAGTAGTAGTTGTTGTTGTTGTTGTTGTTGTTGTTGTTGTTGTTGTTGTTGTTGTTGTTGTAGTAGTAGTAGTAGTAGTAGTAGTAGTAGTAGTAGTAGTAGTAACAACAACAACCAAGAAGACAAAGACAGCACATAAACAATATAAAATATATAAAAAAAAACGCAGCCGTTTACAGACACTACAATAAACTACAATAAACCTAACATTAAACTACTAAAAAACTAACGAATAATAATGTTAAACAAAAAAGTTCATCACAGTGCAGAAAAATAAATAACACGTGCACTGGCAAAGAAAAATTACCTGATATGTCAACTGAATAAAGAAAACGATCGATGGAGAGAGAGAGAGAGAGAGAGAGAGAGAGAGAGAGAGAGAGAGAGAGAGAGAGAGAGAGAGAGAGAGAGAGAGAGAGAGAGAGAGAGAGAGAAAGTATTGGAGAAAGAAAAAAAATAATGCGTAGTAGAGGAGTCCATACATTCCAACACCCTGTATACATATTAACAGTATTCGCTCCTGACATCTCACACCTAGGGCCACGAAATGCTCACGAGTACGGCCGGGGTTCAGGACTCCCAAATAGGATCATTGCTTTGCCGTGGCTACCTGACTACCTCTCATCAGGAACCAGATTTCAGCCTTGTAAGCCATTCACACTCCGATGGGGTCTCGTGCGGAAAATAACTGCAGTCATTTGTATCAGTATTTCAAAGTGCAATGGACAGGCAAGGCGCCGGCGGGTCGAGCGAGGCAGTGGCACGGCGGTTGATGCAACAACACTCGTGCACTCACTAATTCCTATTCCCCGCTGGCCGTGCGCTCTCTACTCCCCTGTCAGGCCGTGATGACTGATGCGGGCGTGGCGGCGGCGGCGGCGGCTGGTGCAGTGCGGGGGCTGGTTATTGCTCCTGTCCCCACAATTAATGGTTATGGTTGTTTATTGGGGGTTCTGTAGGCGAGAGTTCCTGTGGACTATGGGAAGCCAGCTGTGATTTGTGGTTGCGTGGCGTCACTCGGGCAGCATAGCGGCGGGTTTATGTGAGGCGCCGGTGGTACTCGAGGCAATGCTGGGGTGTCCTTGCAAGCTTTACGGGAGTCACAACTTTGCCTTTAGATCGCAAGGGTTGACATGAGGCTATGATATTCTTTCTTCCTCTTTTGCAATGTTAACTTTTTTTTGAAGTGATAATGGAATATAAAGCTTCTTACTACGGACTCTAAACATCATAAGTCTTATGGGAGTTGGAACGTTTAGGATATAATGTTAACCTGAAACTATGATATTCCTAACTCCGTTTTGTAATATCCACCTTCCTCTAAGAAACAAGGAGCTCTTAACTCTCTTACAAGGGGCACTAAAGGCTTCTAATCTTTATCATTATAAATTCTACAGGAGTCACAATTTTACCATTAGGTTATAACATTAATCTGAATCTAAGATATTCCTGGGGTATTGTACTCCGATGTCTACCCCCCTAAAAGTAATAAAAAAATATTATATCCGTACCGTAACAGACTTTACATCAGAAGGCATGTTTTACATCACGCCCACTTCAAACTATACTGTTCCTACCGCCGTACCGCAACATTCACCTGCTTTGAGGGTGGTCAAGGAGGGTCAGTTGGGGGGGGGGGCGTCTCCCTAGCGATCGATTTGTATTGAAATTATTATGAGTAGTTGAGTATCACTGTCGGGCTCCGCTACACACCACAAGACTGACTGGTGCTTGTTTCTCCACGCACCGCAACACGTAGTTTTACTACGTGTACTAATGGTCACAGTTTTTCATTATAGCCATTTTAATGGTATACTGACTAACTGGTCTTTATGTTTATGGACTGTATTTGGTTTAAGTTTGTTGCACTAAACAGTTATATTTTCGGACAATGTTATACGAACGTGGTGATCAATAAACATTCTCTCTCTCTCTCTCTCTCTCTCTCTCTCTCTCTCTCTCTCTCTCTCTCTCTCTCTCTCCTCTCTCTCTCTCTCTCTCTCTCTGTCAGCGTGTATGTCATATAATGTTCATTAGTCTTGCTGGCAACCATAACTTTTGCGGTTTTTATCAGTTTGAGTCTCATTTTGTTTGTGGGTATTGCCTCTTATTTTCAGACGTTTCCTGATAAGGCTGCTGGTGGTCAAGCGCTGTTCCTCGCTGGCTGTCTCGTCCATGGTTGTTTTTAGTTTGGAATTTATGAAGAAAGTCAACGTATGAGGCAGATGACCTTAACACGAAGGAAAATACATCATTGATTAAGTCACGGAGAACAAGCACACACACACACACACACACACACACACACACACACACACACACACACACACACACACACACACACACACACACACACACACTTAGACTTAGCTTTATGATAAATGTTAAGTATTTCCCCACCCCCCCTCTGTACATTTTCGGTATGTTAACTGCCTGAAGAATAAACCGTTTATTATTATCATTACACACACACACACACACACACACACACACACACACACACACACACACACACACACACGCAGGGATCAGGTTACCTCCAACCCTTGCCTTGATCCAATCTTGCCGACGTCTGCCAAACACTGAGATCCAATTCCCTTTATCCCACTACAACGAAATAGCCCCTCGCTCTTGTTCCGACGTCCCAATCCTGTCTGCTCCTTACACGGATCATCTCTTCCCCAGATCACTCTTGCTTGATCTGCCTGAGTCTCCAGCCAGCCAGCCAGCCAGACAGCCAGCCAGACGGACCGATAGATAGACAAGCCAACGCCCAATTCAGACATTACTCGTGGCTTTCCTTTCGTCTCTTTGTACCTGCTTTCCTGTCAAATGTCGTTCTGGATTATTTTATTTGCTATTGGATGCATAATGATCTGTTAGTACTAGTGTTCACTGTCTTGGCTGGTATTGCATCATCGAGTAATTGAGCTATAATGATCTTCTGTGGTAGTGGAAGGAATAATTTCGTTATCTTTGCGTTACGAGATCTCAGCTGCTAGTTGGTGTGATTACTGTGTCTTCTCAGTCTTGCCTTAAGTATATCGGTGACTGGCTGCACCATAATGGAGGTGAGTCACAGTATAATATTCTTTCACTCACACTCACTCATTTGCTTGTTCATATCCTGAGTACATCTGTGACAGGCTGCACCATACTGGGGGGGAGTCACAGTATAATGTTCACTCACTCAGTACACTACATCCGTGGCAGCCTGCACCATATGTGAAGTGCACCGCAGTAATCATGCCGAGTGAGATAATCTGACAACCAGGTGGCAGATCTTCACGCCAATGAGACGTAAACTCAAATTACAGCAGAGGCGGCAGCGACGGCAGCGGCACCAGAATACATTACGTCGAGTGGCATCAACGGTGTGGTTAGAATACCGACTCATTTTTATATTAATTCATTTTTACTTTTCCATATTTCCAAGTAAGGTATTAGTTGACAATGTTTAAGGAGGGAGTGATGATGCATTAGACGCGCCTTGGCGGACACAAAGAGGGTGCTGAGAGGCGGTGGAGTCACATATTGGATTCAGTGAGCAGAGGGATTATTGTTATTATGGGTGTTAATGCGATCACACGCAGGCTGCAGGCAAGATGGTCGAAATAATAGATCAGATGCCCTTTGGCGCTGTGTTGCAAGGATTAATTCAGCAGCCACCACGCGGGGAGAGAAGGATGATGAAAACGACGAAGATCTGAGGAAAACGAGCGTTGGTTGTCCTTGGGGGCGGTGCGACGGGCGGTGAGGCAACGCAGTGGTGGCAACGTCACTCGCCTCGCTGTCAAGCCAATTCATTTATTCATCGCTGTGTTTTCTAGCCAGGGATAAAAACACGGAAAAATACAGGAACGTTAAATCAATTGCCTTGTTAAGACCCTGACCCGTCCACACCCAGCTAATGCCCAAGCAAACCCACCTACCCACCCACCCGCCCGTCCACCCGCAGCACCGCATGAGTGGCGGGGAACGGTTCAACACAGGCCATCTGGCAGCCGCCCCCGAGCAGCGAACGTGCCTCGGCGACAGGAGAGAGTCACGGCTTTGTCGCTCAACAGGAAAAAGTGGCAGGGGAAGTTTGTTGTCGCTGTGTACAGGAGACCTATCACCGACAAATATATCACTTTCCTTCCATATGTGTAGCAAAACTTCTTTGCTGTCTCTCGTGCTGTATGCTCTATTGCGCTTGCTTAGAGGATAGAGAATATTATCTCCCCGGAGAGTCATGTATGAGTACTTTGTCTTTTATACCCTCCATGCAAATGAAATGCACCCACACACTCGTGTACACTGCACGCATGCATACCCACATACTTTATGTAGATATGCGAGGCGATGCCTTTCATGAATTGCATCACGGTCTGTTGACGTCCCCTTGGCAGCGGCTGGCTCATCCCAGCGACGAGTACACCTTTCCATCAAGCGCCAAGGAAAACATCAACAGGAGGAGCACCAACTTCTATTTAACTTTCCCTTCACGAAGAAGCCGAGTAGAGCACCACTCCTTGAGCCACCATTACACTGCCTCCCCACAGCCACGCCGGCAAGCCCCGTCAGTCCAATATACTGCAGCCGCTATCGATGTCAGGTTTCAGAAGCATCATACCTCTGTGCCAGGAGACAATTCAATCTTCTTCCCGGGATGTCGTCTGCGAACTGGTGCTCAAAACATTGGTACGAGCCAGAAGAATGCAGCGAACCGTTAAGAGCCAACATAAAACTTGCCTCGCCTGCTGTCGAGAGTGACGGCAAATATGATACCTTTGTTCTCTCACTCACCAAAGGTATATCACTCTACCTTTGATAAGTAATTTATGGATAAATTTTATTATGTCGAGCAGGTGGAATGTTCTGAGGTGAGGACGGGGCGGCGCAGGACAGGAAGGAAAACAACGGAATAAGCAGACGTTGAGTCTCCGCCTTAAACCAGGTGGATAATACCGATCAAGATGGCGGCAAGGAAAGATGAGATCTCCAGGCCCTTCACAGTTCATTGGCTGGCTGACAGGAGGCAGTCGGGCTCGGCCTTACTTAGCCTACAGGCGCACACGCTCGCACGCCAGCCAGCGCATTCAGAAACACACACACACACACACACACACACTTCGAAGAATATTCCAGGACGTGCTAATTAACTGTTGGACGGCCCATTCCAAGCAATTCTCCCACAGAATCATCATGTTCACGGCTGCACTGGACGTTGTGAGGCACACCGCGGCCTGCAGGTGAGGCGGCGGGGGTAGAGTGACCGGGAGTCGCTGGCCACCGACAGGGTGTTCCCGAGGCGGGCAGTAGCCATGGAGTCCGAGAGAGCCTGTGAGACTTGTGCTAATTGGGCGGATGTGTGCGTGCTCTGATGTGGGGCAGCGGTCACTGCGAATACTCACACACACACACACACACACACACACACACACACACACACACACACACACACACAGAACATACACACAAACACACACACTGCTGTTGTTTACCTGCTCTCGTCACCAGCACCGAGCCTGGACCTACCCTATGTAACAAGTTCACTCACCGCCATCCTGTCTCCCTTTGAAAACTCTAGCCACACATTTTTATTCTTTTTTTTTTATTGTGCCTTGGAACAGGTTTTCTTGGGGCGACAGTATGACTTGCAATGAAAGGGTTGAGGCTGAATCACCTTTTATAGAGATACTGGAATTTTTTTTCTTTGTCTAGTCATCTGCATCAATCCATTGAAGGCTACGAGTGTCTACAGTTGTCCAACTAGTCTTTCTTGTCTGCACTTCCCTCAGCTCGACACCCAACATATTCATTTACCTTGCCTCGCCTGACAAATCACCTCTGTGGCCTCTGGAAATCCTGATGAAAGCCCAAAGCCCTTAAGAATACGAGTTTTACAGTACGCGGCCTAATCGTGAGCCATTCCCGTTATTGTGCGGTACTCTTGATGACCTCAATGAACTTAGGTGCTTTCAGGTCCAGACAGAGAGCGCGATGACCGTTTCTTGTGGAGGAATAAAACTTTTTCCTCATACTCACCAAAATGTCAAGGTGGGAAGGAACATGAATCGTGGGAGGACTAGTGATGCTGGCAATGAATATCAATGAGATTGTTGAGACTGGAGGGAGTTCGAGACACGGATTGTATAGTATCACGTGTTCATTAAAAGGTTCAAGGGTCATGCTCATCATCATCATCATCATCATCATCATCTCCACCTCCATTTGTTTGACATCTCTATTTTTATTTACGGTGTTGGATGGCTTATGAGTCTCTGCCAGTCCCTGCTGTTCACCCTTCTCAAATCCTGCACATTAGTTTGTAAATTAATGATAGTAGACCATAGAAGTGAGAGAAAATTGCCTTCACTGTATTTCTGTTACTTATTACTTCATTTTAACAGCACCATACGACATAACAGTTAAAAACCAACACCAAATTAACTAGAAACCTTGAAAAACTCGATCACTCCTTTTCCTGCCACTGGTGCTTTTCAAGAATACACTCTGAGCGTGCACCGAACCATTGCATTACGCTTAAGGAGAAACCATAATAGTTAAAGGTTTAATGGGGAAGGTGGACGCTACAATATGGTAATGGATCACGTCTGGGTTAGTAACGGTGTGCCTGTGTGCTTGTGGAAGTCGTCAACACTGGCTAGCGTTCACCTCACGTCTCGCCAGTCATGTTTTCTCACTTCGACTCGCTGCTGCACGTTCCAGTCCTTGCACCTCGCCTCGCCTCTCTCTCCCTCTCCCCGTCAGTCCTACCCCTCCTCACCTTCCTCCGGTTTCTCTTCTCCTCTCTCTCAACTCTGTTTCCTTCTCTCTCTCCTCTCTCTCTCTCTCTCTCTCTCTCTCTCTCTCTCTCTCTCTCTCTCTCTCTCTCTCTCTCTCTCTCTCTCTCCCTCTCTCTCTCTCTGTGTGTGTGTGTGTGTGTCTCTCTCTCCTTCAGCCTCACTTCTCTCCTCTCTCCTCCCTTAAGTTTTCAATTCTCATTCGCTTAGTCTTCTTATAAAGTTATACATAAGAATATACGAAACTAAATGGAAGCTGCAAGGAGTCATCAAGCCTACACGAAATGGTCCCTGTATAAAAACATATCTACCTATATCCGCCAATCATTCCCTTCCATAAAACTGTCGAATAATTTATCTACACGTCCTCTTTATCAGTCTAACTTCTATGCACAACTACCCACATGCCCACCTTGCTACATCCCCCACACGTCACCTGGCAATACTTACATCCCTCTTCCTTCTCCTTGACACCTAAGTAACAACCACTCACACGTGACCTTGCTACAAACACCGCACG